>NC_044041.1:144909189-145248376 GCF_901765095.1 Microcaecilia unicolor | reverse complement strand
TAGGTATATTTTGTTCAGTATTTGAAAATGAGGATTCTTCTCTTTAGTGAGGTAAATTCTAGGCATGCCAACCGTGAAACAATTCTCTGCTTTTCTCACCTATGGTGCTCCTTTTAAATCTACAGAGCACTGAATGTTTGTTAGACTGGCAGTTTCATAGGATGAAACAAAGTTGGATACTCCTTGGCTGTTCTATAGACTGAAATGAAATTTCAAATCATGAGTTCTTCAAAAAGAGCACCACTTTAGTGGAAGAGTGGACTAGTGGTTAGGGTGTTGGACTTTGGTCTTGGGGAACTGAGAAACTGAGTTCAATTCCCACTTTAGACACAAACAAGTCTTTTTGAGTCTGGGCAAGTAACACTATTTTCATGCTGGTTTGCTTCCAATTGTTATAATTCTACTTTAGGTACATTTTGTTCAGCACTTGAAAATGAGGATTCTGCTCTTTACTAAGGTAAATTCTGCTCTTTACTAAGGTAAATTCTAGGCATTCCAAACTTGTAACATTTTTCTGCTTCTCTCACCTATGGTACTCCATTGAAATCTACAGAGCACTGAATGTTGGTTAGACAGGCAGTTTCATAGGAAGAAACAAGGGTGGATGTAAAGATCCCCAATTCAGAAAATGCCAGTTACTTTGCAAACCCTTAGTTAGAGCTGCTGTTGTAATTTCAAAATCTGCTTTCATGCTCGTTTGCTTCCAATCAAATGAATTCTTCAAAAAGATCACCACTTTAGTGGAGGAGTGGACTAGTGGTTACAGTGTTGGACTTTGGTCTTGGGGAACTGAGAAACTGAGTTAAATTCCCACTTTAGACACAAACAGCTCTTTTTGACTCTGGGCAAGTAACACTATTTTCATGCTGGTTTGCTTTAAATTGTTATAATTCTACTTTAGGTATATTTTGTTCTGCACTTCAAAATGAGGATTCTGCTCTTTACTAAGGTAAATTCTAAGCATTCCAACCTAGTAACATTTCTCTGCTTTTCTCACCTATGGTGCTCCTTTTAAATCTACAGAGCACTGAATGTTTGTTAGACTGGCAGTTTCATAGGAAGAAACAAAGTTGGATACTCCTTGGCTGGTCTATAGACTGAAATGAAATTTCAAATCATGAGTTCTTCAAAAAGAGCACCACTTTAGTGGAGGAGTGGACTAGTGGTTACAGTGTTGGACTTTGGTCTTGGGGAACTGAGAAACTGAGTTCAATTCCCACTTTAGACACAAACAGCTCCTTTTGACTCTGGGCAAGTAACACTATTTTCATGCTGGTTTGCTTCCAATTGTTATAATTCTACTTTAGGTACATTTTGTTCAGCACTTGAAAATGAGGATTCTGCTCTTTACTAAGGTAAATTCTAAGCATTCCAACCTAGTAACATTTCTCTGCTTTTCTCACCTATGGTGCTCCTTTGAAATCTACAGAGCACTGAATGTTTGTTAGACTGGCAGTTTCATAGGAAGAAACAAAGGTGGATACACCCCTATTCAGCTACTCCTTGACTGTTCTGTAGACTGAAATGAAGTTTCAAATCATGAGTTCTTTAAAAATATCTTCACTTTAGTGGAGGAGTGGACTAGTGGTTAGGGTGTTGGACTTTGGTCTTGGGGAACTGAGAAACTGAGTTCAATTCCCACTTTAGACACAAACAAGTCTTTTTGAGTCTGGGCAAGTAACACTATTTTCATGCTAGTTTGCTTCCAATTGTTATAATTCTACTTTAGGTACATTTTGTTCAGCACTTGAAAATGAGGATTCTGCTCTTTACTAAGGTAAATTCTAGGCATTCCAAACTTGTTACATTTTTCTGCTTCTCTCACCTATGGTACTCCACTGAAATCTACAGAGCACTGAATGCTTGTTAGACAGGCAGATTCATAGGAAGAAACAAAGGTGGATGTAAAGATTTCCACTTCAGAAACAGCCAGTTACTTTGCCTACCGTTAGTTACAGCTACTTTTTAATTTCCAAATCTGCTTTCAAGCTCGTTTGCTTCCAGTTGTTATAATTCTACTTTAGGTATATTTTGTTCAGGATTCTTCTCTTTAGTGAGGTAAATTCTAGGCATGCCAACCGTGAAACAATTCTCTGCTTTTCTCACCTATGGTGCTCCTTTTAAATCTACAGAGCACTGAATGTTTGTTAGACTGGCAGTTTCATAGGAAGAAACAAAGTTGGATACTCCTTGGCTGTTCTATAGACTGAAATGAAATTTCAAATCATGAGTTCTTCAAAAAGAGCACCACTTTAGTGGAGGAGTGGACTAGTGGTTAGGGTGTTGGACTTTGGTCTTGGGGAACTGAGAAACTGAGTTCAATTCCCACTTTAGACACAAACAGATCCTTTTGACTCTGGGCAAGTAACACTATTTTCATGCTGGTTTGCTTCCAATTGTTATAATTCTACTTTAGGTACATTTTGTTCAGCACTTGAAAATGAGGATTCTGCTCCTTACTAAGGTAAATTCTAAGCATTCCAACCTTGTAACATTTCTCTGCTTATTTCCCCTATGGTGCTCCATTGAAATCTACAGAGCACTGAATGTTTGTTAGATAGTCAGTTTCATAGGAAGAAACAAAGGTGGATACACCCCTATTTAGCTACTCCTTGACTGTTCTGTAGACTGAAATGAAGTTTCAAATCATGAGTTCTTTAAAAATACCTTCACTTTAGTGGAGGAGTGGACTAGTGGTTAGGGTGTTGGACTTTGGTCTTGGGGAACTGAGAAACTGAGTTCAATTCCCACTTTAGACACAAACAAGTCTTTTTGAGTCTGGGCAAGTAACACTATTTCATGCTGGTTTGCTTTAAATTGTTATAATTCTACTTTAGGTATATTTTGTTCAGCACTTCAAAATGAGGATTCTGCTCTTTACTGAGGTAAATTCTGCTCTTTACTAAGGTAAATTCTAGGCATTCCAAACTTGTAACATTTTTCTGCTTCTCTCACCTATGGTACTCCATTGAAATCTACAGAGCACTGAATGTTGGTTAGACAGGCAGTTTCATAGGAAGAAACAAGGGTGGATGTAAAGATCCCCAATTCAGAAAATGCCAGTTACTTTGCAAACCCTTAGTTAGAGCTGCTGTTGTAATTTCAAAATCTGCTTTCATGCTCGTTTGCTTCCAATCAAATGAGTTCTTCAAAAAGATCACCACTTTAGTGGAGGAGTGCACTAGTGGTTAGAGTGTTGGACTTTGATCTTGGGAAACTGAGAAACTGAGTTTAATTCCCACTTTAGACACAAACAGCTCTTTTTGACTCTGGGCAAGTAACACTATTTTCATGCTGGTTTGCTTCCAATTGTTATAATTCTACTTTAGGTACATTTTGTTCAGTACTTGAAAATGAGGATTCTGCTCTTTACTAAGGTAAATTCTAGGCATTCCAACCTTGTAACATTTCTCTGCTTATTTCCCCTATGGTACTCCATTGAAATCTACAGAGCACTGAATGTTGGTTAGACAGGCAGTTTCATAGGAAGAAACAAGGGTGGATGTAAAGATCCCCAATTCAGAAAATGCCAGTTATTTGCAAACCCTTAGTTAGAGCTGCTGTTGTAATTTCAAAATCTGCTTTCATGCTCGTTTGCTTCCAATCAAATGAGTTCTTCAAAAAGATCACCACTTTAGTGGAGGAGTGCACTAGTGGTTAGAGTGTTGGACTTTGATCTTGGGAAACTGAGAAACTGAGTTAATTCCCACTTTAGACACAAACAGCTCTTTTTGACTCTGGGCAAGTAACACTATTTTCATGCTGGTTTGCTTCCAATTGTTATAATTCTACTTTAGGTACATTTTGTTCAGTACTTGAAAATGAGGATTCTGCTCTTTACTAAGTTAAATTCTAGGCATTCCAACCTTGTAACATTTCTCTGCTTATTTCCCCTCTGGTGCTCCATTAAAATCTACAGAGCACTGAATGTTTGTTAGATAGTTTCATAGGAAGAAACAAAGGTGGATAAAATCCCTTTTTAGCTACACCTTGACTGTTCTGTAGACTGAAATGAAGTTTCAAATCATGAGTTCTTTAAAAATATCTTCACTTTAGTGGAGGAGTGGACTAGTGGTTAGGGTGTTGGACTTTGGTCTTGGGGACCTGAGAAACTGAGTTCAATTCCCACTTTAGACACAAACAAGTCTTTTTGAGTCTGGGCAAGTAACACTACTTTCATGCTGGTTTGCTTCCAATTGTTATAATTCTACTTTAGGTACATTTTGTTCAGCACTTGAAAATGAGGATTCTGCTCTTTACTAAGGTAAATTCTAGGCATTCCAAACTTGTTACATTTTTCTGCTTCTCTCACCTATGGTACTCCATTGAAATCTACAGAGCACTGAATGTTTGTTAGACAGGCAGTTTATAGGAAGAAACAAAGGTGGATGTAAAGATCTCCACTTCAGAAACTGCCAGTTACTTTGCCTACCGTTAGTTACAGCTACTTTTTAATTTCCAAATCTGCTTTCAAGCTCGTTTGCTTCCAGTTGTTATAATTCTACTTTAGGTATATTTTGTTCAGTATTTGAAAATGAGGATTCTTCTCTTTAGTGAGGTAAATTCTAGGCATGCCAACCGTGAAACAATTCTCTGCTTTTCTCACCTATGGTGCTCCTTTTAAATCTACAGAGCACTGAATGTTTGTTAGACTGGCAGTTTCATAGGATGAAACAAAGTTGGATACTCCTTGGCTGTTCTATAGACTGAAATGAAATTTCAAATCATGAGTTCTTCAAAAAGAGCACCACTTTAGTGGAAGAGTGGACTAGTGGTTAGGGTGTTGGACTTTGGTCTTGGGGAACTGAGAAACTGAGTTCAATTCCCACTTTAGACACAAACAGCTCCTTTTGACTCTGGGCAAGTAACACTATTTTCATGCTGGTTTGCTTCCAATTGTTATAATTCTACTTTAGGTACATTTTGTTCAGCACTTGAAATGAGGATTCTGCTCCTTACTAAGGTAAATTCTAAGCATTCCAACCTTGTAACATTTCTCTGCTTATTTCCCCTATGGTGCTCCATTGAAATCTACAGAGCACTGAATGTTTGTTAGATAGTCAGTTTCATAGGAAGAAACAAAGGTGGATACACCCCTATTTAGCTACTCCTTGACTGTTGTGTAGACTGAAATGAAGTTTCAAATCATGAGTTCTTTAAAAATATCTTCACTTTAGTGGAGGAGTGGACTAGTGGTTAGGGTGTTGGACTTTGGTCTTGGGGAACTGAGAAACTGAGTTCAATTCCCACTTTAGACACAAACAGCTCTTTTTAACTCTGGGCAAGTAACACTATTTTCATGCTGGTTTGCTTTAAATTGTTATAATTCTACTTTAGGTATATTTTGTTCAGCACTTCAAAATGAGGATTCTGCTCTTTACTGAGGTAAATTCTAGGCATTCCAAACTTGTAACATTTTTCTGCTTCTCTCACCTATGGTACTCCATTGAAATCTACAGAGCACTGAATGTTGGTTAGACAGGCAGTTTCATAGGAAGAAACAAGGGTGGATGTAAAGATCCCCAATTCAGAAAATGCCAGTTACTTTGCAAACCCTTAGTTAGAGCTGCTGTTGTAATTTCAAAATCTGCTTTCATGCTCGTTTGCTTCCAATCAAATGAGTTCTTCAAAAAGATCACCACTTTAGTGGAGGAGTGGACTAGTGGTTACAGTGTTGGACTTTGGTCTTGGGGAACTGAGAAACTGAGTTCAATTCCCACTTTAGACACAAACAGTTCTTTTTGACTCTGGGCAAGTAACACTATTTTCATGCTGGTTTGCTTTAAATTGTTATAATTCTACTTTAGGTACATTTTGTTCAGTACTTGAAAATGAGGATTCTGCTCTTTACTAAGGTAAATTCTAGGCATTCCAACCTTGTAACATTTCTCTGCTTATTTACCCTCTGGTGCTCCATTAAAATCTACAGAGCACTGAATGTTTGTTAGATAGTTTCATAGGAAGAAACAAAGGTGGATAAAATCCCTTTTTAGCTACACCTTGACTGTTCTGTAGACTGAAATTAAGTTTCAAATCATGAGTTCTTTAAAAATATCTTCACTTTAGTGGAGGAGTGGACTAGTGGTTAGGGTGTTGGACTTTGGTCTTGGGGACCTGAGAAACTGAGTTCAATTCCCACTTTAGACACAAACAAGTCTTTTTGAGTCTGGGCAAGTAACACTACTTTCATGCTGGTTTGCTTCCAATTGTTATAATTCTACTTTAGGTACATTTTGTTCAGCACTTGAAAATGAGGATTCTGCTCTTTACTAAGGTAAATTCTGCTCTTTACTAAGGTAAATTCTAGGCATTCCAAACTTGTAACATTTTTCTGCTTCTCTCACCTATGGTACTCCATTGAAATCTACAGAGCACTGAATGTTGGTTAGACAGGCAGTTTCATAGGAAGAAACAAGGGTGGATGTAAAGATCCCCAATTCAGAAAATGCCAGTTACTTTGCCTACCTTTAGTTACAGCTCCCACTTTAGACACAAACAGCTCTTTTTGACTCTGGGCAAGTAACACTACTTTCATGCTGGTTTGCTTCCAATTGTTATAATTCTACTTTAGGTATATTTTGTTCAGTATTTGAAAATGAGGATTCTTCTCTTTAGTGAGGTAAATTCTAGGCATTCCAACCTTGTAACATTTCTCTGCTTATTTCCCCTATGGTGCTCCATTGAAATCTACAGAGCACTGAATGTTTGTTAGACTGGCAGTTTCATAGGAAGAAACAAAGGTGGATACACCCCTATTTAGCTACTCCTTGACTGTTCTGTAGACTGAAATGAAGTTTCAAATCATGAGTTCTTTAAAAATACCTTCACTTTAGTGGAGGAGTGGACTAGTGGTTAGGGTGTTGGACTTTGGTCTTGGGGAACTGAGCAACTGAGTTCAATTCCCACTTTAGACACAAACAGCTCTTTTTAACTCTGGGCAAGTAACACTATTTTCATGCTGGTTTGCTTCCAATTGTTATAATTCTACTTTAGGTACATTTTGTTCAGCACTTGAAAATGAGGATTCTGCTCTTTACTAAGGTAAATTCTAGGCATTCCAAACTTGTTACATTTTTCTGCTTCTCTCACCTATGGTACTCCACTGAAATCTACAGAGCACTGAATGTTTGTTAGACAGGCAGTTTCATAGGAAGAAACAAAGGTGGATGTAAAGATCTCCACTTCAGAAACTGCCAGTTACTTTGCCTACCGTTAGTTACAGCTACTTTTTAATTTCCAAATCTGCTTTCAAGCTCGTTTGCTTCCAGTTGTTATAATTCTACTTTAGGTACATTTTGTTCAGTACTTGAAAATGAGGATTCTGCTCTTTACTAAGGTAAATTCTAGGCATTCCAACCTTGTAACATTTCTCTGCTTATTTCCCCTATGGTGCTCCATTGAAATCTACAGAGCACTGAATGTTTGTTAGATAGTCAGTTTCATAGGAAGAAACAAAGGTTGATACAATCCCTATTTAGCTACTCCTTGACTGTTCTGTAGACTGAAATGAAGATTCAAATCATGAGTTCTTTAAAAATATCTTCACTTTAGTGGAGGAGTGGACTAGTGGTTAGGGTGTTGGACTTTAGTCTTGGGAAACTGAGTTCAATTCCCACTTTAGACACAAACAAGTGTTTTTGAGTCTGGGCAAGTAACACTATTTTCATGCTGGTTTGCTTCCAATTGTTATAATTCTACTTTAGGTATATTTTGTTCAGTTTTTGAAAATGAGGATTCTGCTCTTTACTGAGGTAAATTCTAGGCATTCCAACCTTGTAACATTTCTCTTCTTATTTCCCCTATAGTGCTCCATTGAAATCTACAGAGCACTGAATGTTTGTTAGATAGTTTCATAGGAAGAAACAAAGGTGGATAAAATCCCTTTTTAGCTACACCTTGACTGTTCTGTAGACTGAAATGAAGTTTCAAATCATGAGTTCTTTAAAAATATCTTAACTTTAGTGGAGGAGTGGACTAGTGGTTAGGGTGTTGGACTTTAGTCTTGGGAAACTGAGTTCAATTCCCACTTTAGACACAAACAAGTCTTTTTGAGTCTGGGCAAGTAACACTACTTTCATGCTGGTTTGCTTCCAATTGTTATAATTCTACTTTAGGTACATTTTGTTCAGCACTTGAAAATGAGGATTCTGCTCTTTACTAAGGTAAATTCTGCTCTTTACTAAGGTAAATTCTAGGCATTCCAAACTTGTAACATTTTTCTGCTTCTCTCACCTATGGTACTCCATTGAAATCTACAGAGCACTGAATGTTGGTTAGACAGGCAGTTTCATAGGAAGAAACAAGGGTGGATGTAAAGATCCCCAATTCAGAAAATGCCAGTTACTTTGCAAACCCTTAGTTAGAGCTGCTGTTGTAATTTCAAAATCTGCTTTCATGCTCGTTTGCTTCCAATCAAATGAGTTCTTCAAAAAGATTACCACTTTAGTGGAGGAGTGGACTAGTGGTTACAGTGTTGGACTTTGGTCTTGGGGAACTGAGTTAAATTCCCACTTTAGACACAAACAGCTCTTTTTGACTCTGGGCAAGTAACACTATTTTCATGCTGGTTTGCTTTAAATTGTTATAATTCTACTTTAGGTATATTTTGTTCAGCACTTCAAAGTGAGGATTCTGCTCTTTACTAAGGTAAATTCTAAGCATTCCAACCTAGTAACATTTCTCTGCTTTTCTCACCTATGGTGCTCCTTTTAAATCTACAGAGCACTGAATGTTTGTTAGACTGGCAGTTTCATAGGAAGAAACAAAGTTGGATACTCCTTGGCTGTTATATAGACTGAAATGAAATTTCAAATCATGAGTTCTTCAAAAAGAGCACCACTTTAGTGGAGGAGTGGACTAGTGGTTAGGGTGTTGGACTTTGGTCTTGGGGAACTGAGAAACTGAGTTCAATTCCCACTTTAGACACAAACAGCTCCTTTTGACTCTGGGCAAGTAACACTATTTTCATGCTGGTTTGCTTCCAATTGTTATAATTCTACTTTAGGTACATTTTGTTCAGCACTTGAAAATGAGGATTCTGCTCTTTACTAAGGTAAATTCTAAGCATTCCAACCTTGTAACATTTCTCTGCTTATCTCACCTATGGTGCTCCTTTGAAATCTACAGAGCACTGAATGTTTGTAAGACAGGCAGTTTCATAGGAAGAAACAAAGGTGGATGTAAAGATCTCCACTTCAGAAACTGCCAGTTACTTTGCCTACCCTTACTTACAGCTACTGTTGTAATTTCAAAATCTGCTTTAATTCTTGTTTGCTTCCAAGTGTTATATTTCTACATTAGATGTATTTTCTTCAGTATTTTAAAATGAGGATTAGCTCTTTACTGAGGTAAATTCTAGGCATTCTAACCTTGTAACATTTCTCTGCTTTTCTCAGCTATTGTGCTCCATTGAAATCTACAGAGCACTGAATGTTTGATAGGCTCGCAGATTCATAGGAAGAAACAAAGGTGGATGTAAAGATCTCCACTTCAGAAACTGCCAGTTACTTTGCCTACCCTTAGATACAGCTACTGTTGAATTTCAAAATCTGCTTTCATGCTCATTTGCTTTCAGTTGTTATAATTCTATTGGTATATTTTCTTCAGTAGTTGAAAATGAGCATTCTGCTCCTTACTGAGGTTAATTCTAGGCATTCCAACCTTCTAACATTTTTCTGCTTCTCTCACCTATGATGCTCCATTGAAATCTACAGAGTACTGAATGTTTGTTAGACAGGCAGTTTCATAGGAAGAAACAAAGGTGGATACAAACCTTTTTTAGCTACTCCTTGGCTGTTCTGTAGACTGAAATGAAGTTTGAAATCATGAGTTCTTCAAAAAGATCTCTGCTTTAGTGGAGAAGTGGACTAGTGGTTAGGGTGTTGGATTTTGGTCTTGGGGAACTGAGAAACTGAGTTCAATTCCCACAGGCAGTTCTTTTTGACTCTGGGCAAGTAACACTTCTTTCATGCTGCTTTATTGAGGTTAATTCTAGGCATTCCAACCGTGTAACAATTTTCTGCCTTTCTCCCATTGGTGCTCCATTGAAATCTACAGAGCACTGAATGTTTTGTTAGACAGGCAGTTTCATAGGAAGAAACACAGGTGGTTGTAAAGATCTTCACCTCAGAAACTGCCAGTTACTTTCTCTACCCTTAGGTACAGCTACTGTTGTAATTTCAAAATCTGCTTTAATTCTTCTTAGCTTCCAAGTGTTATAGATGTATTTACTTCAGTGTTTTAAAATGAGGATTAGATCTTTACTGAGGTAAATTCTAGCCATTCCAACCTTGTAACATTTTTCTGCTTCTCTCACCTATGGTGCTCCATTGAAATCTACAGAGCACTGAATGTTTGATAGGCTCGCAGTTTTATAGGAAGAAACAAGGTGGATGTAAAGATCTCCACTTCTTAAAATGCCAGTTACTTTGCCTACCTTTAGTTACAGCTCCCACTTTAGACACAAACAGCTCTTTTTGACTCTGGGCAAGTAACACTACTTTCATGCTGGTTTGCTTCCAATTGTTATAATTCTACTTTAGTTATATTTTGTTCAGTATTTGAAAATGAGGATTCTTCTCCTTAGTGAGGTAAATTCTAGGCATTCCAACCTTGTAACATTTCACTGCTTATTTCCCCTATGGTGCTCCATTGAAATCTACAGAGCACTGAATGTTTGTTAGATAGTCAGTTTCATAGGAAGAAACAAAGGTGGATAAAATCCCTTTTTAGCTACACCTTGACTGTTCTGTAGACTGAAATGAAGTTTCAAATCATGAGTTCTTTAAAAATATC
Source organism: Microcaecilia unicolor (assembly GCF_901765095.1). Taxonomy (NCBI): domain Eukaryota; kingdom Metazoa; phylum Chordata; class Amphibia; order Gymnophiona; family Siphonopidae; genus Microcaecilia; species Microcaecilia unicolor. The sequence continues at coordinate 145,237,582 of NC_044041.1, read as the reverse complement.
TTCACTTTAGTGGAGGAGTGGACTAGTGGTTAGTTAGGGTGTTGGACTTTGGTCTTGGGGAACTGAGAAACTGAGTTCAATTCCCACTTTAGACACAAGCAAGTCTTTTTGAGTCTGGGAAAGTAACACTATTTTCATGCTGGTTTGCTTCCAATTGTTATAATTCTACTTTAGGTACATTTTGTTCAGCACTTGAAAATGAGGATTCTGCTCTTTACTAAGGTAAATTCTAGGCATTCCAAACTTGTAACATTTTTCTGCTTCTCTCACCTATGGTACTCCATTGAAATCTACAGAGCACTGAATGTTGGTTAGACAGGCAGTTTCATAGGAAGAAACAAGGGTGGATGTAAAGATCCCCAATTCAGAAAATGCCAGTTACTTTGCAAACCCTTAGTTAGAGCTGCTGTTGTAATTTCAAAATCTGCGTTCATGCTCGTTTGCTTCCAATCAAATGAGTTCTTCAAAAAGATCACCACTTTAGTGGAAGAGTGGACTAGTGGTTACAGTGTTGGACTTTGGTCTTGGGGAACTGAGAAACTGAGTTAAATTCCCACTTTAGACACAAACAGCTCTTTTTGACTCTGGGCAAGTAACACTATTTTCATGCTGGTTTGCTTTAAATTGTTATAATTCTACTTTAGGTATATTTTGTTCTGCACTTCAAAATGAGGATTCTGCTCTTTACTAAGGTAAATTCTAAGCATTCCAACCTAGTAACATTTCTCTGCTTTTCTCACCTATGGTGCTCCTTTTAAATCTACAGAGCACTGAATGTTTGTTAGACTGGCAGTTTCATAGGAAGAAACAAAGTTGGATACTCCTTGGCTGTTCTATAGACTGAAATGAAGTTTCAAATCATGAGTTCTTTAAAAATATCTTCACTTTAGTGGAGGAGTGGACTAGTGGTTAGGGTGTTGGACTTTGGTCTTGGGGAACTGAGAAACTGAGTTCAATTCCCACTTTAGACACAAACAGCTCCTTTTGACTCTGGGCAAGTAACACTACTTTCATGCTGGTTTGCTTCCAATTGTTATAATTCTACTTTAGGTACATTTTGTTCAGCACTTGAAAATGAGGATTCTGCTCCTTACTAAGGTAAATTCTAAGCATTCCAACCTTGTAACATTTCTCTGCTTATTTCCCCTATGGTGCTCCATTGAAATCTACAGAGCACTGAATGTTTGTTAGATAGTCAGTTTCATAGGAAGAAACAAAGGTGGATACACCCCTATTTAGCTACTCCTTGACTGTGCTGTAGACTGAAATGAAGTTTCAAATCATGAGTTCTTTAAAAATATCTTCACTTTAGTGGAGGAGTGGACTAGTGGTTAGGGTGATGGACTTTGGTCTTGAGAAACTGAGTTCAATTCCCACTTTAGACACAAACAGCTCCTTTTGTTATAATTCTACTTTAGGTACATTTTGTTCAGTACTTGAAAATGAGGATTCTGCTCTTTACTAAGGTAAATTCTAGGCATTCCAACCTTGTAACATTTCTCTGCTTATTTCCCCTCTGGTGCTCCATTAAAATCTACAGAGCACTGAATGTTTGTTAGATAGTTTCATAGGAAGAAACAAAGGTGGATAAAATCCCTTTTTAGCTACACCTTGACTGTTCTGTAGACTGAAATGAAGTTTCAAATCATGAGTTCTTTAAAAATATCTTCACTTTAGTGGAGGAGTGGACTAGTGGTTAGAGTGTTGGACTTTGGTCTTGGGGAACTGAGAAACTGAGTTCAATTCCCACTTTAGACACAAACAAGTCTTTTTGAGTCTGGGCAAGTAACACTATTTTCATGCTGGTTTGCTTCCAATTGTTATAATTCTACTTTAGGTACATTTTGTTCAGCACTTGAAAATGAGGATTCTGCTCTTTACTAAGGTAAATTCTGCTCTTTACTAAGGTAAATTCTAGGCATTCCAAACTTGTAACATTTTTCTGCTTCTCTCACCTATGGTACTCCATTGAAATCTACAGAGCACTGAATGTTGGTTAGACAGGCAGTTTCATAGGAAGAAACAAGGGTGGATGTAAAGATCCCCAATTCAGAAAATGCCAGTTACTTTGCAAACCCTTAGTTAGAGCTGCTGTTGTAATTTCAAAATCTGCTTTCATGCTCGTTTGCTTCCAATCAAATGAATTCTTCAAAAAGATCACCACTTTAGTGGAGGAGTGGACTAGTGGTTACAGTGTTGGACTTTGGTCTTGGGGAACTGAGAAACTGAGTTTAATTCCCACTTTAGACACAAACAGCTCTTTTTGACTCTGGGCAAGTAACACTATTTTCATGCTGGTTTGCTTCCAATTGTTATAATTCTACTTTAGGTACATTTTGTTCAGTACTTGAAAATGAGGATTCTGCTCTTTACTAAGGTAAATTCTAGGCATTCCAACCTTGTAACATTTCTCTGCTTATTTCCCCTATGGTACTCCATTGAAATCTACAGAGCACTGAATGTTGGTTAGACAGGCAGTTTCATAGGAAGAAACAAGGGTGGATGTAAAGATCCCCAATTCAGAAAATGCCAGTTATTTTGCAAACCCTTAGTTAGAGCTGCTGTTGTAATTTCAAAATCTGCTTTCATGCTCGTTTGCTTCCAATCAAATGAGTTCTTCAAAAAGATCACCACTTTAGTGGAGGAGTGGACTAGTGGTTACAGTGTTGGACTTTGGTCTTGGGGAACTGAGTTCAATTCCCACTTTAGACACAAACAGCTCCTTTTGACTCTGGGCAAGTAACACTATTTTCAATGCTGGTTTGCTTCCAATTGTTATAATTCTACTTTAGGTACATTTTGTTCAGTACTTGAAAATGAGGATTCTGCTCTTTACTAAGTTAAATTCTAGGCATTCCAACCTTGTAACATTTCTCTGCTTATTTCCCCTCTGGTGCTCCATTAAAATCTACAGAGCACTGAATGTTTGTTAGATAGTTTCATAGGAAGAAACAAAGGTGGATAAAATCCCTTTTTAGCTACACCTTGACTATTCTGTAGACTGAAATGAAGTTTCAAATCATGAGTTCTTTAAAAATATCTTCACTTTAGTGGAGGAGTGGACTAGTGGTTAGGGTGTTGGACTTTGGTCTTGGGGAACTGAGAAACTGAGTTCAATTCCCACTTTAGACACAAACAAGTCTTTTTGAGTCTGGGCAAGTAACACTACTTTCATGCTGGTTTGCTTCCAATTGTTATAATTCTACTTTAGGTACATTTTGTTCAGCACTTGAAAATGAGGATTCTGCTCTTTACTAAGGTAAATTCTAGGCATTCCAAACTTGTTACATTTTTCTGCTTCTCTCACCTATGGTACTCCATTGAAATCTACAGAGCACTGAATGTTTGTTAGACAGGCAGTTTTATAGGAAGAAACAAAGGTGGATGTAAAGATCTCCACTTCAGAAACTGCCAGTTACTTTGCCTACCGTTAGTTACAGCTACTTTTTAATTTCCAAATCTGCTTTCAAGCTCGTTTGCTTCCAGTTGTTATAATTCTACTTTAGGTATATTTTGTTCAGTATTTGAAAATGAGGATTCTTCTCTTTAGTGAGGTAAATTCTAGGCATGCCAACCGTGAAACAATTCTCTGCTTTTCTCACCTATGGTGCTCCTTTTAAATCTACAGAGCACTGAATGTTTGTTAGACTGGCAGTTTCATAGGATGAAACAAAGTTGGATACTCCTTGGCTGTTCTATAGACTGAAATGAAATTTCAAATCATGAGTTCTTCAAAAAGAGCACCACTTTAGTGGAAGAGTGGACTAGTGGTTAGGGTGTTGGACTTTGGTCTTGGGGAACTGAGAAACTGAGTTCAATTCCCACTTTAGACACAAACAAGTCTTTTTGAGTCTGGGCAAGTAACACTATTTTCATGCTGGTTTGCTTCCAATTGTTATAATTCTACTTTAGGTACATTTTGTTCAGCACTTGAAAATGAGGATTCTGCTCTTTACTAAGGTAAATTCTGCTCTTTACTAAGGTAAATTCTAGGCATTCCAAACTTGTAACATTTTTCTGCTTCTCTCACCTATGGTACTCCATTGAAATCTACAGAGCACTGAATGTTGGTTAGACAGGCAGTTTCATAGGAAGAAACAAGGGTGGATGTAAAGATCCCCAATTCAGAAAATGCCAGTTACTTTGCAAACCCTTAGTTAGAGCTGCTGTTGTAATTTCAAAATCTGCTTTCATGCTCGTTTGCTTCCAATCAAATGAATTCTTCAAAAAGATCACCACTTTAGTGGAGGAGTGGACTAGTGGTTACAGTGTTGGACTTTGGTCTTGGGGAACTAAGAAACTGAGTTAAATTCCCACTTTAGACACAAACAGCTCTTTTTGACTCTGGGCAAGTAACACTATTTTCATGCTGGTTTGCTTTAAATTGTTATAATTCTACTTTAGGTATATTTTGTTCTGCACTTCAAAATGAGGATTCTGCTCTTTACTAAGGTAAATTCTAAGCATTCCAACCTAGTAACATTTCTCTGCTTTTCTCACCTATGGTGCTCCTTTTAAATCTACAGAGCACTGAATGTTTGTTAGACTGGCAGTTTCATAGGAAGAAACAAAGTTGGATACTCCTTGGCTGGTCTATAGACTGAAATGAAATTTCAAATCATGAGTTCTTCAAAAAGAGCACCACTTTAGTGGAGGAGTGGACTAGTGGTTACAGTGTTGGACTTTGGTCTTGGGGAACTGAGAAACTGAGTTCAATTCCCACTTTAGACACAAACAGCTCCTTTTGACTCTGGGCAAGTAACACTATTTTCATGCTGGTTTGCTTCCAATTGTTATAATTCTACTTTAGGTACATTTTGTTCAGCACTTGAAAATGAGGATTCTGCTCTTTACTAAGGTAAATTCTAAGCATTCCAACCTAGTAACATTTCTCTGCTTTTCTCACCTATGGTGCTCCTTTTAAATCTACAGAGCACTGAATGTTTGTTAGACTGGCAGTTTCATAGGAAGAAACAAAGGTGGATACACCCCTATTTAGCTACTCCTTGACTGTTCTGTAGACTGAAATGAAGTTTCAAATCATGAGTTCTTTAAAAATATCTTCACTTTAGTGGAGGAGTGGACTAGTGGTTAGGGTGTTGGACTTTGGTCTTGGGGAACTGAGAAACTGAGTTCAATTCCCACTTTAGACACAAACAAGTCTTTTTGAGTCTGGGCAAGTAACACTATTTTCATGCTAGTTTGCTTCCAATTGTTATAATTCTACTTTAGGTACATTTTGTTCAGCACTTGAAAATGAGGATTCTGCTCTTTACTAAGGTAAATTCTAGGCATTCCAAACTTGTTACATTTTTCTGCTTCTCTCACCTATGGTACTCCACTGAAATCTACAGAGCACTGAATGCTTGTTAGACAGGCAGATTCATAGGAAGAAACAAAGGTGGATGTAAAGATTTCCACTTCAGAAACAGCCAGTTACTTTGCCTACCGTTAGTTACAGCTACTTTTTAATTTCCAAATCTGCTTTCAAGCTCGTTTGCTTCCAGTTGTTATAATTCTACTTTAGGTATATTTTGTTCAGGATTCTTCTCTTTAGTGAGGTAAATTCTAGGCATGCCAACCGTGAAACAATTCTCTGCTTTTCTCACCTATGGTGCTCCTTTTAAATCTACAGAGCACTGAATGTTTGTTAGACTGGCAGTTTCATAGGAAGAAACAAAGTTGGATACTCCTTGGCTGTTCTATAGACTGAAATGAAATTTCAAATCATGAGTTCTTCAAAAAGAGCACCACTTTAGTGGAGGAGTGGACTAGTGGTTAGGGTGTTGGACTTTGGTCTTGGGGAACTGAGAAACTGAGTTCAATTCCCACTTTAGACACAAACAGATCCTTTTGACTCTGGGCAAGTAACACTATTTTCATGCTGGTTTGCTTCCAATTGTTATAATTCTACTTTAGGTACATTTTGTTCAGCACTTGAAAATGAGGATTCTGCTCCTTACTAAGGTAAATTCTAAGCATTCCAACCTTGTAACATTTCTCTGCTTATTTCCCCTATGGTGCTCCATTGAAATCTACAGAGCACTGAATGTTTGTTAGATAGTCAGTTTCATAGGAAGAAACAAAGGTGGATACACCCCTATTTAGCTACTCCTTGACTGTTCTGTAGACTGAAATGAAGTTTCAAATCATGAGTTCTTTAAAAATACCTTCACTTTAGTGGAGGAGTGGACTAGTGGTTAGGGTGTTGGACTTTGGTCTTGGGGAACTGAGAAACTGAGTTCAATTCCCACTTTAGACACAAACAAGTCTTTTTGAGTCTGGGCAAGTAACACTATTTTCATGCTGGTTTGCTTTAAATTGTTATAATTCTACTTTAGGTATATTTTGTTCAGCACTTCAAAATGAGGATTCTGCTCTTTACTGAGGTAAATTCTGCTCTTTACTAAGGTAAATTCTAGGCATTCCAAACTTGTAACATTTTTCTGCTTCTCTCACCTATGGTACTCCATTGAAATCTACAGAGCACTGAATGTTGGTTAGACAGGCAGTTTCATAGGAAGAAACAAGGGTGGATGTAAAGATCCCCAATTCAGAAAATGCCAGTTACTTTGCAAACCCTTAGTTAGAGCTGCTGTTGTAATTTCAAAATCTGCTTTCATGCTCGTTTGCTTCCAATCAAATGAGTTCTTCAAAAAGATCACCACTTTAGTGGAGGAGTGCACTAGTGGTTAGAGTGTTGGACTTTGATCTTGGGAAACTGAGAAACTGAGTTTAATTCCCACTTTAGACACAAACAGCTCTTTTTGACTCTGGGCAAGTAACACTATTTTCATGCTGGTTTGCTTCCAATTGTTATAATTCTACTTTAGGTACATTTTGTTCAGTACTTGAAAATGAGGATTCTGCTCTTTACTAAGGTAAATTCTAGGCATTCCAACCTTGTAACATTTCTCTGCTTATTTCCCCTATGGTACTCCATTGAAATCTACAGAGCACTGAATGTTGGTTAGACAGGCAGTTTCATAGGAAGAAACAAGGGTGGATGTAAAGATCCCCAATTCAGAAAATGCCAGTTATTTTGCAAACCCTTAGTTAGAGCTGCTGTTGTAATTTCAAAATCTGCTTTCATGCTCGTTTGCTTCCAATCAAATGAGTTCTTCAAAAAGATCACCACTTTAGTGGAGGAGTGCACTAGTGGTTAGAGTGTTGGACTTTGATCTTGGGAAACTGAGAAACTGAGTTTAATTCCCACTTTAGACACAAACAGCTCTTTTTGACTCTGGGCAAGTAACACTATTTTCATGCTGGTTTGCTTCCAATTGTTATAATTCTACTTTAGGTACATTTTGTTCAGTACTTGAAAATGAGGATTCTGCTCTTTACTAAGTTAAATTCTAGGCATTCCAACCTTGTAACATTTCTCTGCTTATTTCCCCTCTGGTGCTCCATTAAAATCTACAGAGCACTGAATGTTTGTTAGATAGTTTCATAGGAAGAAACAAAGGTGGATAAAATCCCTTTTTAGCTACACCTTGACTGTTCTGTAGACTGAAATGAAGTTTCAAATCATGAGTTCTTTAAAAATATCTTCACTTTAGTGGAGGAGTGGACTAGTGGTTAGGGTGTTGGACTTTGGTCTTGGGGACCTGAGAAACTGAGTTCAATTCCCACTTTAGACACAAACAAGTCTTTTTGAGTCTGGGCAAGTAACACTACTTTCATGCTGGTTTGCTTCCAATTGTTATAATTCTACTTTAGGTACATTTTGTTCAGCACTTGAAAATGAGGATTCTGCTCTTTACTAAGGTAAATTCTAGGCATTCCAAACTTGTTACATTTTTCTGCTTCTCTCACCTATGGTACTCCATTGAAATCTACAGAGCACTGAATGTTTGTTAGACAGGCAGTTTTATAGGAAGAAACAAAGGTGGATGTAAAGATCTCCACTTCAGAAACTGCCAGTTACTTTGCCTACCGTTAGTTACAGCTACTTTTTAATTTCCAAATCTGCTTTCAAGCTCGTTTGCTTCCAGTTGTTATAATTCTACTTTAGGTATATTTTGTTCAGTATTTGAAAATGAGGATTCTTCTCTTTAGTGAGGTAAATTCTAGGCATGCCAACCGTGAAACAATTCTCTGCTTTTCTCACCTATGGTGCTCCTTTTAAATCTACAGAGCACTGAATGTTTGTTAGACTGGCAGTTTCATAGGATGAAACAAAGTTGGATACTCCTTGGCTGTTCTATAGACTGAAATGAAATTTCAAATCATGAGTTCTTCAAAAAGAGCACCACTTTAGTGGAAGAGTGGACTAGTGGTTAGGGTGTTGGACTTTGGTCTTGGGGAACTGAGAAACTGAGTTCAATTCCCACTTTAGACACAAACAGCTCCTTTTGACTCTGGGCAAGTAACACTATTTTCATGCTGGTTTGCTTCCAATTGTTATAATTCTACTTTAGGTACATTTTGTTCAGCACTTGAGAATGAGGATTCTGCTCCTTACTAAGGTAAATTCTAAGCATTCCAACCTTGTAACATTTCTCTGCTTATTTCCCCTATGGTGCTCCATTGAAATCTACAGAGCACTGAATGTTTGTTAGATAGTCAGTTTCATAGGAAGAAACAAAGGTGGATACACCCCTATTTAGCTACTCCTTGACTGTTGTGTAGACTGAAATGAAGTTTCAAATCATGAGTTCTTTAAAAATATCTTCACTTTAGTGGAGGAGTGGACTAGTGGTTAGGGTGTTGGACTTTGGTCTTGGGGAACTGAGAAACTGAGTTCAATTCCCACTTTAGACACAAACAGCTCTTTTTAACTCTGGGCAAGTAACACTATTTTCATGCTGGTTTGCTTTAAATTGTTATAATTCTACTTTAGGTATATTTTGTTCAGCACTTCAAAATGAGGATTCTGCTCTTTACTGAGGTAAATTCTAGGCATTCCAAACTTGTAACATTTTTCTGCTTCTCTCACCTATGGTACTCCATTGAAATCTACAGAGCACTGAATGTTGGTTAGACAGGCAGTTTCATAGGAAGAAACAAGGGTGGATGTAAAGATCCCCAATTCAGAAAATGCCAGTTACTTTGCAAACCCTTAGTTAGAGCTGCTGTTGTAATTTCAAAATCTGCTTTCATGCTCGTTTGCTTCCAATCAAATGAGTTCTTCAAAAAGATCACCACTTTAGTGGAGGAGTGGACTAGTGGTTACAGTGTTGGACTTTGGTCTTGGGGAACTGAGAAACTGAGTTCAATTCCCACTTTAGACACAAACAGTTCTTTTTGACTCTGGGCAAGTAACACTATTTTCATGCTGGTTTGCTTTAAATTGTTATAATTCTACTTTAGGTACATTTTGTTCAGTACTTGAAAATGAGGATTCTGCTCTTTACTAAGGTAAATTCTAGGCATTCCAACCTTGTAACATTTCTCTGCTTATTTCCCCTCTGGTGCTCCATTAAAATCTACAGAGCACTGAATGTTTGTTAGATAGTTTCATAGGAAGAAACAAAGGTGGATAAAATCCCTTTTTAGCTACACCTTGACTGTTCTGTAGACTGAAATGAAGTTTCAAATCATGAGTTCTTTAAAAATATCTTCACTTTAGTGGAGGAGTGGACTAGTGGTTAGGGTGTTGGACTTTGGTCTTGGGGACCTGAGAAACTGAGTTCAATTCCCACTTTAGACACAAACAAGTCTTTTTGAGTCTGGGCAAGTAACACTACTTTCATGCTGGTTTGCTTCCAATTGTTATAATTCTACTTTAGGTACATTTTGTTCAGCACTTGAAAATGAGGATTCTGCTCTTTACTAAGGTAAATTCTGCTCTTTACTAAGGTAAATTCTAGGCATTCCAAACTTGTAACATTTTTCTGCTTCTCTCACCTATGGTACTCCATTGAAATCTACAGAGCACTGAATGTTGGTTAGACAGGCAGTTTCATAGGAAGAAACAAGGGTGGATGTAAAGATCCCCAATTCAGAAAATGCCAGTTACTTTGCCTACCTTTAGTTACAGCTCCCACTTTAGACACAAACAGCTCTTTTTGACTCTGGGCAAGTAACACTACTTTCATGCTGGTTTGCTTCCAATTGTTATAATTCTACTTTAGGTATATTTTGTTCAGTATTTGAAAATGAGGATTCTTCTCTTTAGTGAGGTAAATTCTAGGCATTCCAACCTTGTAACATTTCTCTGCTTATTTCCCCTATGGTGCTCCATTGAAATCTACAGAGCACTGAATGTTTGTTAGACTGGCAGTTTCATAGGAAGAAACAAAGGTGGATACACCCCTATTTAGCTACTCCTTGACTGTTCTGTAGACTGAAATGAAGTTTCAAATCATGAGTTCTTTAAAAATACCTTCACTTTAGTGGAGGAGTGGACTAGTGGTTAGGGTGTTGGACTTTGGTCTTGGGGAACTGAGCAACTGAGTTCAATTCCCACTTTAGACACAAACAGCTCTTTTTAACTCTGGGCAAGTAACACTATTTTCATGCTGGTTTGCTTCCAATTGTTATAATTCTACTTTAGGTACATTTTGTTCAGCACTTGAAAATGAGGATTCTGCTCTTTACTAAGGTAAATTCTAGGCATTCCAAACTTGTTACATTTTTCTGCTTCTCTCACCTATGGTACTCCACTGAAATCTACAGAGCACTGAATGTTTGTTAGACAGGCAGTTTCATAGGAAGAAACAAAGGTGGATGTAAAGATCTCCACTTCAGAAACAGCCAGTTACTTTGCCTACCGTTAGTTACAGCTACTTTTTAATTTCCAAATCTGCTTTCAAGCTCGTTTGCTTCCAGTTGTTATAATTCTACTTTAGGTACATTTTGTTCAGTACTTGAAAATGAGGATTCTGCTCTTTACTAAGGTAAATTCTAGGCATTCCAACCTTGTAACATTTCTCTGCTTATTTCCCCTATGGTGCTCCATTGAAATCTACAGAGCACTGAATGTTTGTTAGATAGTCAGTTTCATAGGAAGAAACAAAGGTTGATACAATCCCTATTTAGCTACTCCTTGACTGTTCTGTAGACTGAAATGAAGATTCAAATCATGAGTTCTTTAAAAATATCTTCACTTTAGTGGAGGAGTGGACTAGTGGTTAGGGTGTTGGACTTTAGTCTTGGGAAACTGAGTTCAATTCCCACTTTAGACACAAACAAGTGTTTTTGAGTCTGGGCAAGTAACACTATTTTCATGCTGGTTTGCTTCCAATTGTTATAATTCTACTTTAGGTATATTTTGTTCAGTTTTTGAAAATGAGGATTCTGCTCTTTACTGAGGTAAATTCTAGGCATTCCAACCTTGTAACATTTCTCTTCTTATTTCCCCTATAGTGCTCCATTGAAATCTACAGAGCACTGAATGTTTGTTAGATAGTTTCATAGGAAGAAACAAAGGTGGATAAAATCCCTTTTTAGCTACACCTTGACTGTTCTGTAGACTGAAATGAAGTTTCAAATCATGAGTTCTTTAAAAATATCTTAACTTTAGTGGAGGAGTGGACTAGTGGTTAGGGTGTTGGACTTTAGTCTTGGGAAACTGAGTTCAATTCCCACTTTAGACACAAACAAGTCTTTTTGAGTCTGGGCAAGTAACACTACTTTCATGCTGGTTTGCTTCCAATTGTTATAATTCTACTTTAGGTACATTTTGTTCAGCACTTGAAAATGAGGATTCTGCTCTTTACTAAGGTAAATTCTGCTCTTTACTAAGGTAAATTCTAGGCATTCCAAACTTGTAACATTTTTCTGCTTCTCTCACCTATGGTACTCCATTGAAATCTACAGAGCACTGAATGTTGGTTAGACAGGCAGTTTCATAGGAAGAAACAAGGGTGGATGTAAAGATCCCCAATTCAGAAAATGCCAGTTACTTTGCAAACCCTTAGTTAGAGCTGCTGTTGTAATTTCAAAATCTGCTTTCATGCTCGTTTGCTTCCAATCAAATGAGTTCTTCAAAAAGATTACCACTTTAGTGGAGGAGTGGACTAGTGGTTACAGTGTTGGACTTTGGTCTTGGGGAACTGAGTTAAATTCCCACTTTAGACACAAACAGCTCTTTTTGACTCTGGGCAAGTAACACTATTTTCATGCTGGTTTGCTTTAAATTGTTATAATTCTACTTTAGGTATATTTTGTTCAGCACTTCAAAGTGAGGATTCTGCTCTTTACTAAGGTAAATTCTAAGCATTCCAACCTAGTAACATTTCTCTGCTTTTCTCACCTATGGTGCTCCTTTTAAATCTACAGAGCACTGAATGTTTGTTAGACTGGCAGTTTCATAGGAAGAAACAAAGTTGGATACTCCTTGGCTGTTATATAGACTGAAATGAAATTTCAAATCATGAGTTCTTCAAAAAGAGCACCACTTTAGTGGAGGAGTGGACTAGTGGTTAGGGTGTTGGACTTTGGTCTTGGGGAACTGAGAAACTGAGTTCAATTCCCACTTTAGACACAAACAGCTCCTTTTGACTCTGGGCAAGTAACACTATTTTCATGCTGGTTTGCTTCCAATTGTTATAATTCTACTTTAGGTACATTTTGTTCAGCACTTGAAAATGAGGATTCTGCTCTTTACTAAGGTAAATTCTAAGCATTCCAACCTTGTAACATTTCTCTGCTTATCTCACCTATGGTGCTCCTTTGAAATCTACAGAGCACTGAATGTTTGTAAGACAGGCAGTTTCATAGGAAGAAACAAAGGTGGATGTAAAGATCTCCACTTCAGAAACTGCCAGTTACTTTGCCTACCCTTACTTACAGCTACTGTTGTAATTTCAAAATCTGCTTTAATTCTTGTTTGCTTCCAAGTGTTATATTTCTACATTAGATGTATTTTCTTCAGTATTTTAAAATGAGGATTAGCTCTTTACTGAGGTAAATTCTAGGCATTCTAACCTTGTAACATTTCTCTGCTTTTCTCAGCTATGGTGCTCCATTGAAATCTACAGAGCACTGAATGTTTGATAGGCTCGCAGATTCATAGGAAGAAACAAAGGTGCATGTAAAGATCTCCACTTCAGAAACTGCCAGTTACTTTGCCTACCCTTAGATACAGCTACTGTTGAATTTCAAAATCTGCTTTCATGCTCATTTGCTTTCAGTTGTTATAATTCTATTGGTATATTTTCTTCAGTAGTTGAAAATGAGCATTCTGCTCCTTACTGAGGTTAATTCTAGGCATTCCAACCTTCTAACATTTTTCTGCTTCTCTCACCTATGATGCTCCATTGAAATCTACAGAGTACTGAATGTTTGTTAGACAGGCAGTTTCATAGGAAGAAACAAAGGTGGATACAAACCTTTTTTAGCTACTCCTTGGCTGTTCTGTAGACTGAAATGAAGTTTGAAATCATGAGTTCTTCAAAAAGATCTCTGCTTTAGTGGAGAAGTGGACTAGTGGTTAGGGTGTTGGATTTTGGTCTTGGGGAACTGAGAAACTGAGTTCAATTCCCACAGGCAGTTCTTTTTGACTCTGGGCAAGTAACACTTCTTTCATGCTGCTTTATTGAGGTTAATTCTAGGCATTCCAACCGTGTAACAATTTTCTGCCTTTCTCCCATTGGTGCTCCATTGAAATCTACAGAGCACTGAATGTTTTGTTAGACAGGCAGTTTCATAGGAAGAAACACAGGTGGTTGTAAAGATCTTCACCTCAGAAACTGCCAGTTACTTTCTCTACCCTTAGGTACAGCTACTGTTGTAATTTCAAAATCTGCTTTAATTCTTCTTAGCTTCCAAGTGTTATAGATGTATTTTCTTCAGTGTTTTAAAATGAGGATTAGATCTTTACTGAGGTAAATTCTAGCCATTCCAACCTTGTAACATTTTTCTGCTTCTCTCACCTATGGTGCTCCATTGAAATCTACAGAGCACTGAATGTTTGATAGGCTCGCAGTTTTATAGGAAGAAACAAGGTGGATGTAAAGATCTCCACTTCTTAAAATGCCAGTTACTTTGCCTACCTTTAGTTACAGCTCCCACTTTAGACACAAACAGCTCTTTTTGACTCTGGGCAAGTAACACTACTTTCATGCTGGTTTGCTTCCAATTGTTATAATTCTACTTTAGTTATATTTTGTTCAGTATTTGAAAATGAGGATTCTTCTCCTTAGTGAGGTAAATTCTAGGCATTCCAACCTTGTAACATTTCACTGCTTATTTCCCCTATGGTGCTCCATTGAAATCTACAGAGCACTGAATGTTTGTTAGATAGTCAGTTTCATAGGAAGAAACAAAGGTGGATAAAATCCCTTTTTAGCTACACCTTGACTGTTCTGTAGACTGAAATGAAGTTTCAAATCATGAGTTCTTTAAAAATATCTTCACTTTAGTGGAGGAGTGGACTAGTGGTTAGTTAGGGTGTTGGACTTTGGTCTTGGGGAACTGAGAAACTGAGTTCAATTCCCACTTTAGACACAAGCAAGTCTTTTTGAGTCTGGGAAAGTAACACTATTTTCATGCTGGTTTGCTTCCAATTGTTATAATTCTACTTTAGGTACATTTTGTTCAGCACTTGAAAATGAGGATTCTGCTCTTTACTAAGGTAAATTCTAGGCATTCCAAACTTGTAACATTTTTCTGCTTCTCTCACCTATGGTACTCCATTGAAATCTACAGAGCACTGAATGTTGGTTAGACAGGCAGTTTCATAGGAAGAAACAAGGGTGGATGTAAAGATCCCCAATTCAGAAAATGCCAGTTACTTTGCAAACCCTTAGTTAGAGCTGCTGTTGTAATTTCAAAATCTGCTTTCATGCTCGTTTGCTTCCAATCAAATGAGTTCTTCAAAAAGATCACCACTTTAGTGGAGGAGTGGACTAGTGGTTACAGTGTTGGACTTTGGTCTTGGGGAACTGAGAAACTGAGTTCAATTCCCACTTTAGACACAAACAGCTCTTTTTGACTCTGGGCAAGTAACACTATTTTCATGCTGGTTTGCTTCCAATTGTTATAATTCTACTTTAGGTACATTTTGTTCAGCACTTGAAAATGAGGATTCTGCTCTTTACTAAGGTAAATTCTAAGCATTCCAACCTTGTAACATTTCTCTGCTTATCTCACCTATGGTGCTCCTTTGAAATCTACAGAGCACTGAATGTTTGTAAGACAGGCAGTTTCATAGGAAGAAACAAAGGTGGATACACCCCTATTTAGCTACTCCTTGACTGTTCTGTTGACTGAAATGAAGTTTCAAATCATGAGTTCTTTAAAAATAACTTCACTTTAGTGGAGGAGTGGACTAGTGGTTAGGGTGTTGGACCTTGGTCTTGGGGAACTGAGAAACTGAGTTAAATTCCCACTTTAGACACAAACAAGTCTTTTTGAGTCTGGGCAAGTAACACTATTTTCATGCTGGTTTGCTTCCAATAATTATAATTCTACTTTAGGTACATTTTGTTCAGTACTTGAAAATGAGGATTCTGCTCTTTACTAAGGTAAATTCTAGGCATTCCAACCTTGTAACATTTCTCTGCTTATTTCCCCTATGGTGCTCCATTGAAATCTACAGAGCACTGAATGTTTGTTAGATAGTTTCATAGGAAGAAACAAAGGTGGATAAAATCCCTTTTTAGCTACACCTTGACTGTTCTGTAGACTGAAATGAAGTTTCAAATCATGAGTTCTTTAAAAATATCTTCACTTTAGTGGAGGAGTGGACTAGTGGTTAGGGTGTTGGACTTTGGTCTTGGGGAACTGAGAAACTGAGTTCAATTCCCACTTTAGACACAAACAAGTCTTTTTGAGTCTGGGCAAGTAACACTATTTTCATGCTGGTTTGCTTCCAATTGTTATAATTCTACTTTAGGTACATTTTGTTCAGCACTTGAAAATGAGGATTCTGCTCTTTACTAAGGTAAATTCTGCTCTTTACTAAGGTAAATTCTAGGCATTCCAAACTTGTAACATTTTTCTGCTTCTCTCACCTATGGTACTCCATTGAAATCTACAGAGCACTGAATGTTGGTTAGACAGGCAGTTTCATAGGAAGAAACAAGGGTGGATGTAAAGATCCCCAATTCAGAAAATGCCAGTTACTTTGCAAACCCTTAGTTAGAGCTGCTGTTGTAATTTCAAAATCTGCTTTCATGCTCGTTTGCTTCCAATCAAATGAGTTCTTCAAAAAGATCACCACTTTAGTGGAGGAGTGCACTAGTGGTTAGAGTGTTGGACTTTGATCTTGGGAAACTGAGAAACTGAGTTTAATTCCCACTTTAGACACAAACAGCTCTTTTTGACTCTGGGCAAGTAACACTATTTTCATGCTGGTTTGCTTCCAATTGTTATAATTCTACTTTAGGTACATTTTGTTCAGTACTTGAAAATGAGGATTCTGCTCTTTACTAAGGTAAATTCTAGGCATTCCAACCTTGTAACATTTCTCTGCTTATTTCCCCTATGGTGCTCCATTGAAATCTACAGAGCACTGAATGTTTGTTAGATAGTCAGTTTCATAGGAAGAAACAAAGGTTGATACAATCCCTATTTAGCTACTCCTTGACTGTTCTGTAGACTGAAATGAAGATTCAAATCATGAGTTCTTTAAAAATATCTTCACTTTAGTGGAGGAGTGGACTAGTGGTTAGGGTGTTGGACCTTGGTCTTGGGGAACTGAGAAATTGAGTTCAATTCCCACTTTAGACACAAACAAGTCTTTTTGAGTCTGGGCAAATAACACTTTTCATGCTGGTTTGCTTCCAATTGTTATAATTCTACTTTAGGTACATTTTGTTCAGCACTTGAAAATGAGGATTCTGCTCTTTACTAAGGTAAATTCTGCTCTTTACTAAGGTAAATTCTAGGCATTCCAAACTTGTAACATTTTTCTGCTTCTCTCACCTATGGTGCTCCATTGAAATCTACAGAGCACTGAATGTTTGATAGGCTCGCAGTTTTATAGGAAGAAACAAGGTGGATGTAAAGATCTCCACTTCTTAAAATGCCAGTTACTTTGCCTACCTTTAGTTACAGCTCCCACTTTAGACACAAACAGCTCTTTTTGACTCTGGGCAAGTAACACTACTTTCATGCTGGTTTGCTTCCAATTGTTATAATTCTACTTTAGTTATATTTTGTTCAGTACTTGAAAATGAGGATTCTTCTCCTTAGTGAGGTAAATTCTAGGCATTCCAACCTTGTAACATTTCACTGCTTATTTCCCCTATGGTGCTCCATTGAAATCTACAGAGCACTGAATGTTTGTTAGATAGTCAGTTTCATAGGAAGAAACAAAGGTGGATAAAATCCCTTTTTAGCTACACCTTGACTGTTCTGTAGACTGAAATGAAGTTTCAAATCATGAGTTCTTTATGTTTAAATATATTTTATTGAAGAGACAACTTCCATTTTACAAATGACACAGAGAATTAGAACAATTACCTCTGCTCTCCAAGAACATTTTACATTTTTTCCTTCCCTCCCATCCCCCCCCCCCCCCCCCCCCCCCCCCAAATCTCTAGTTGTTTTTGATGGTACTGCATAAGGAACATTTTCAAGTAACAAATGGAGATAAGCCATATAGTACAAATGCGCATGCAACTCTCATTGAATAGACCAATCTACCATCAAACATTACTTCCAACCTTTCCCACCCCCTTCCCAAAAGCCCCTCATAAACTGCGTTCCACATTACATTGACATCCATGTATGACCCCCTAACATGAAACAATATTACAATGCTGCATCACAAACATTATTAGTGGAGCCTTCAACTAGCACAGCAGTATTTAAATGTCACTGCTCGAGCAGAGTGCCTGAACTCTGATGACACTCCACCCTAATTTAGAAACCATCTATTAACCCCCCCCATGACCCTTTCCCACCCCCCCTATGGATGCACTTTCCCATCTTCTGTGTCTTTATGCTTCCTGACTGTCCACACAGACAAAAAAAAAAAAAAAAAAAAAATTCCTTCCTATCAGAGCTTGTTAAATATTAAACTGCGAGCTTTGTGTGACAAGGATTGTATGTAGGGTTCCCACACCGCCAAAAATGCTTTACGCCTTCTGGGGGACGACCCTACCCCCCTGCGCTCCAACAATAAAAGTTCATGTAATTTGTTCCTCCAGTGCCAGTAATCTGGTGGGGACCCACTCGTCCATGCGCCCATTATAAGCTTCTTCCCAACCAGACTGGCCTTGCGAATGAGCCGCTGGGTCCCTCCACCATGAAGTCGAAATACTTCATATTTATCCAATAATATCCCCTGGGGCGAAAGTGGTATCCTCAGCTTCACCAGAGACTCTAGATAATGAAATATCTGCCTCCAAAATGCCTGAATTTTATGACATGCCCAAAGGGAGTGCACTAGCGTACCCTCCCCCTGCTCACATTTCGCACAAAGCGGATCTGCAACCCCCCCAAATTTGAATACCTGACTTTTGGCCATATACGCCCTGTATATTATACGGTACTGACACTCCCGAAGACCAGCATTTACCGACAACTGGGGAATACGAGCTATCAATTTGGGGAAATCTAATTGCAAGTTTGGTTGTCCCAGATCTACTCCCCATCTTTGGCGAATAACCTCCGTATTCCTCTGTCCCTCATGTACCTCTAAAGCTTTCTGCAGGCCCGATACCGACAACCTATCTCCGGGTACCATCCCAAAAAAGGCTCTAATTCTACGCCCATGCCCACTTTCCAGCTTACTTTGGTTCAGAGACCGTACATAGTGAGCCAATTGATGATATGCGAATAGGTGGTTCATACAAATACCTACTCCTAAGGCTCCTAATGATAGGATCTTCCCCTTTGTATCCAGAACATGCTCAAGCCTCGTGATCCCCAAATCTGCCCAATTGCGAAATATTTTATTTTCAGACCCTGGGGCAAATTGTGGGTTATCCTGCAGTGGCAGTAGATCTGATACATCTGCCGCCAAACCCCATATCCTATTCAAGTTCCTCCAGACCTCCCTTAAGGGACCCAATAGCACGCTGTTTCGCATGTATATCGGAATTGCTTTCCTCTCGCAATGCAATAGGTAATGTGGATGAAACGGTTTAAAAAACTCATATTCCACATCTCGTGGTGTGTAGTCCTGCCTCCCCATTAGCCAGTCCCCTAAGTGGCGCAGCAGACAAGCTTCGTTGTATCTGCGGATGTTTGGAAGTCCCATACCTCCCTCTCTCCAGGAGCCCATGAGTAAGTTCAAAGGAAGTTTCGGTTTAGCATCTCTCCATACGAACCTCCTCAGGTACCCATAGAGCTGACTCAAATCTTTACGCCTAAGCCACAAGGGTAGCACCTGGAATGTGTATAGCCACATTCGAAACAGATGTATCCGCCCATGTAACGTAAGCGGTAATGTCCCCCACAAGCTCAATCGACTCTTTAGCTTATCCAATAGATGATTAAAATTTAGTTGGTATAACTGGGACGTATTCATCGAGATTCTCACTCCTAAATAAGGAAGAAAATCCGAAGCCCATTTGAGCGGGAATCCAGCTCCCCACTCCGACTTTACACTTGTGTGAGCTGTTAGTGCCAATGATTTAGAGTAATTGATTTTGAGCCCTGCAAAATCACCGTACTCCTGAAATAATTCCAACAGAGCTCTCAACGATCGAGCTGGGTGTGTTAGATGTACTAATATGTCGTCCGCGAACGCTGAAACCTTGAACGATGAAGTGCCCCATGTCACCCCCTCCACTTCTGGGTGGTTCTCAATTTCCCTGATCAAAGGGTCTAGAGCTAACACAAACAGCAGTGGGGACAAAGGACACCCCTGCCTAGTGCCTCTTCTAATCTGAAACCGTGCCGAGTTCTCCCCATTAACCCACATGTATGCCTGTGGGTTTGAGTAAAGCGCACCCACTGCCCTCCGAAAGTACCCGTCCACCCCGACTCTTTCCATAACCGTAAACATGAAATTCCATATCACCCGATCAAAGGCCTTCTCTGCGTCAAAACTGACCAACAGGGAAGGCCTTTTCCGCCTCTCCACAGTCTCCAGGGATGCTAACAGTGCCCTGACATTCCTCCCCACCGACCTACCTTTCACAAATCCCACCTGCGGGGGCGCTATCAAATCTGGCAATACTCGTGACAGCCTGTTGGCTAAAATCTTAGCATAGATTTTGACATCACAATTTAGTAGAGATATGGGCCTATACGACTCTACCTTAGACCCATCTTTCCCAGGCTTCAATAACACTATTACTTTTGCTACGTTCATGGCATCTGACATTGCCCCTGAAGTTGCCATATCGTTGTAGAGATTTAATAGAGGGATTGTCACCTGTTCTTGGACTAACTTGTAATATGCTATGGTAAATCCATCTGGCCCCGGTGCCTTTTGTAGATTACTCTGCTGGAGCGCCAGCATCATCTCACCCTCTGTAATTGGACCATTTAAATATGCCTTCTGGGATTCTGTCACCCGAGGTAATGCCTGGTTAGTTAGGTACAGCATACTGTCTTCTATTGTGTCCAGTGACTCCCCGTACAATTTCTCATAATACCGTTTGAAACATTCTGCAATGTCCTTAGATTTTCTACAAAGCAGGCCACCTTCATCTTTCACCTCTAATATTCCCTGTGTACCTCTTTTCCCCCGCACCAATCTCCCTAGCAGTGCCCCAGCTTTGTTACCATGAATGAAAAATTGATATTGATAATACTTATGAGACTTAACAGCCCTCTGATGGAGTAATTCATTCAATGCTTTCTGAGTGGCCAAGAGAGCTCCCTTCTCCCCAGGTGTCATACGTATCCCACATCTAATCCTCTGTGAACGGACCTCCTTTTCCAGTCTGATGATCTCTTTATCCCTCATCTTCTGAACTCTAGCTCTGTACGCAATTATCTCTCCCCGTATCACCGCTTTTGATGTTTCCCAATATAAGCTAGGTTGATTTTGATGTTGCTTATTGTGAGTTGCATATTCCTTCCATTTGTCATTTACATATGCTTTAAATTGGGAGTCCCAAAATAGCTCAAAGGGGAACCTCCAACCTCCCCCTCCTCCCCCAGATCCTAGACCTTGTAGCTGGAACCAGATGATTGAGTGGTCCGAAACCTCGCATGGCCCTATCTCCGCTACTTGTACTTTGGAAAATAGATTCCTAGAGATGAAGAAGTAATCTATACGCGATTGCGTAAGATGCGCTCTAGATGTATGAGTATAATCCCTTACATTCGGATGTAACACCCTCCATACATCTATCAAGTCCAATGTAGAGCAGAGAAAGGGCAGGCTCCCCACCCCTGGGCTCTGACCTGATGCTGAGGAACCTGTTTTATCCATTTGAGCATCATATACCAGATTAAAATCACCTCCCAGGATCACATTTCCTCCCTGATAGGGACCCAGCAGCTCAATGAGGGATCGGTGGAACTTACGGTCATACACATTGGGTGCATACACATTACATAGAATATACATAGAGTGCCCCATTTCCACTTCAACTAGTACATATCTGCCCTCAGAGTCCCGCTTGACTCGTTTTATCCGGGCCTGTAGGCCTTTCCGGATTAATATCAAAACCCCCCCCTTCTTACCTACCGCTGGGGATCCTATTGCCTGTTCCACCCATCCCTGCTGGAATTTATTGTGCTCCTGGGTTGTCAAATGTGTCTCCTGTAACAAAGCAAGATCTGCCTTGTGCCGCCGCAAGGCCTGCAGCACCTTAGTGCGTTTAATGGGCGAGGAAACCCCCCCCACATTCCAGGAAATTAATTTAACAGATCCCATCGTTCAGTGAGACTTCTGTGCTGTATATGTGTTGTTGAACTCTCCCTGTGAGACCGCACCCCCCAGCCCTTGGGTGCAACCTCCATCCACCTTTCCTCTGGAAACAGAGCATTTCACATCTCTCAACCTTTTCTGCTCGGAAGGAAGAATTACAATAAGAAAAAAACATAACAAACCATACTAGACACAGGAGATATTTAAACCCATACTTATACTCCCCCCCCTCTCCCCTTCCCATCCTCCCCCTCCCTCTTCCCCAACCCCACCCCATTGGTAGCTGCGTTCTCTCTGAGAACTGGTCACGCCCCCTGCCCCTCCCCTCACCCAGCGACATCTTCTTACAGTATAACTTTTAGTAACTCAATTCTGGAAAAAGTTTCCAAATTATAGGCATATCTCTTCTAACTTGCCCTCATGCCCATCAGTAACTTAACACCTGCAGTGCACTGTCCTCTGCTGCTCCTGGTGCGTCTTCCTCAGTGATCTTCTCCTTGCGGCTTTTGT
Organism: Microcaecilia unicolor; assembly: GCF_901765095.1. NCBI lineage: Eukaryota > Metazoa > Chordata > Amphibia > Gymnophiona > Siphonopidae > Microcaecilia > Microcaecilia unicolor. Next base: position 145,215,399 of record NC_044041.1, on the reverse strand, counting down.
TCCTCTCTGCCTGGATCTCTCTCCGCCGGGCGCTGACCCAATAACTTGCCAGAAACCTCTCCGTCACCACTCTCCTGCTCGTGGACTTCCATTCGGTTCACAAATTGCTTTGCCTCTGCAGGGGATGTGAAAAAATGTGGCTTGCCTTCAAATTGAATGCGCAGCTTGGCGGGAAATAGTAGTGCAAAACGTGCCTGCCTCTCATAGAGCTGCTTGCAGACCTCTGTGAACTGTCTGCGCTGGGCCGCCACCGCTGCTGAAAAATCCTGAAAACAAAGTACTGTAGAAGCTTCATACTGGATCTTGCCCCTCGAGCGCCATGTATGTAAAATATCTTGTTTGTGGGTATAATTCAGAACTCTGCATATTACAATTCTTGGTCTCTCTTTCCCTTGTCTGGTGCTGCCCAGCCGGTGTGCCCGCTCTATCTTCAAACAGTTTTCCAGTTCTTTCAAGTTCAGCGCTTTAGGCAGCCATTTCTCCAAGAACTGCCTGAGATCCACTTCCCTAATGGACTCCGGCAATCCCACAAACCTTAGATTATTACGACGTGAGCGGTTCTCTAAGTCTTCCAGCTTGGATTCTAGGCTTTCCAGCCTTTTTTGCATCTCTTTCTGTTGGTTTTCATGCTGCATACTTTGGTCTTCCATATTAGAAAGGCGCTGCTGGAAGCCTGACATGTCCGTTTTTAAGCCTTCCACTTTCCCGTCCAGCTTTTCAATTTGGTCTGAGATCCGTTGCAGTTTCTTGTCCACCGATACCTCCAAGAGGCTCGATACTTCCCCCGCAATCTCTGTCGCCCAGATCGAGCTCAGCGATTCACCCGAGGGGCCTGCGTCCGCCATTTTGCCATCTCCCACGCGGCTCCTCGCTCCTTCCTTGCGGCTCGATTTTGACGCCATTCCAGCCTGTTTACAATGGCGATTTCGATAGATTTTATTGCCAGGGAGTTCCCGCGGTTCTTGCGGCGGTTTCACTGAGTTTTCCCCCGATTTTGATGTCGCTACGGGTCGATGTTATCTGGGGATCCGCGGAGCTACTACGTGCGGCGTCCTCCCCTTAGCCTAGCATCACGTGACCCCTTCATCATGAGTTCTTTAAAAATATCTTCACTTTAGTGGAGGAGTGGACTAGTGGCTAGTTAGGGTGTTGGACTTTGGTCTTGGGGAACTGAGAAACTGAGTTCAATTCCCACTTTAGACACAAGCAAGTCTTTTTGAGTCTGGGAAAGTAACACTATTTTCATGCTGGTTTGCTTCCAATTGTTATAATTCTACTTTAGGTACATTTTGTTCAGCACTTGAAAATGAGGATTCTGCTCTTTACTAAGGTAAATTCTAGGCATTCCAAACTTGTAACATTTTTCTGCTTCTCTCACCTATGGTACTCCATTGAAATCTACAGAGCACTGAATGTTGGTTAGACAGGCAGTTTCATAGGAAGAAACAAGGGTGGATGTAAAGATCCCCAATTCAGAAAATGCCAGTTACTTTGCAAACCCTTAGTTAGAGCTGCTGTTGTAATTTCAAAATCTGCTTTCATGCTCGTTTGCTTCCAATCAAATGAATTCTTCAAAAAGATCACCACTTTAGTGGAGGAGTGGACTAGTGGTTACAGTGTTGGACTTTGGTCTTGGGGAACTGAGAAACTGAGTTAAATTCCCACTTTAGACACAAACAGCTCTTTTTGACTCTGGGCAAGTAACACTACTTTCATGCTGGTTTGCTTTAAATTGTTATAATTCTACTTTAGGTATATTTTGTTCTGCACTTCAAATGAGGATTCTGCTCTTTACTAAGGTAAATTCTAAGCATTCCAACCTAGTAACATTTCTCTGCTTTTCTCACCTATGGTGCTCCTTTTAAATCTACAGAGCACTGAATGTTTGTTAGACTGGCAGTTTCATAGGAAGAAACAAAGTTGGATACTCCTTGTCTGTTCTATAGACTGAAATGAAATTTCAAATCATGAGTTCTTCAAAAAGAGCACCACTTTAGTGGAGGAGTGGACTAGTGGTTAGGGTGTTGGACTTTGGTCTTGGGGACCTGAGAAACTGAGTTCAATTCCTACTTTCTTGCTGGTTTGCTTCCAATTGTTATAATTCTACTTTAGGTACATTTTGTTCAGCACTTGAAAATGAGGATTCTGCTCTTTACTAAGGTAAATTCTAGGCATTCCAAACTTGTTACATTTTTCTGCTTCTCTCACCTATGGTACTCCATTGAAATCTACAGAGCACTGAATGTTTGTTAGACAGGCAGTTTCATAGGAAGAAACAAAGGTGGATGTAAAGATCTCCACTTCAGAAACTGCCAGTTACTTTGCCTACCGTTAGTTACAGCTACTTTTTAATTTCCAAATCTGCTTTCAAGCTCGTTTGCTTCCAGTTGTTATAATTCTACTTTAGGTATATTTTGTTCAGTATTTGAAAATGAGGATTCTTCTCTTTAGTGAGGTAAATTCTAGGCATGCCAACCGTGAAACAATCCTCTGCTTTTCTCACCTATGGTGCTCCTTTTAAATCTACAGAGCACTGAATGTTTGTTAGACTGGCAGTTTCATAGGAAGAAACAAAGTTGGATACTCCTTGGCTGTTCTATAGACTGAAATGAAATTTCAAATCATGAGTTCTTCAAAAAGAGCACCACTAGTGGTTAGGGTGTTGGACTTTGGTCTTGGGGAACTGAGAAACTGAGTTCAATTCCCACTTTAGACACAAACAGCTCCTTTTGACTCTGGGCAAGTAACACTATTTTCATGGCTGGTTTGCTTCCAATTGTTATAATTCTACTTTAGGTACATTTTGTTCAGCACTTGAAAATGAGGATTCTGCTCTTTACTAAGGTAAACTCTAAGCATTCCAACCTTGTAACATTTCTCTGCTTATTTCCCCTATGGTGCTCCATTGAAATCTACAGAGCACTGAATGTTTGTTAGATAGTCAGTTTCATAGGAAGAAACAAAGGTGGATACACCCCTATTTAGCTACTCCTTGACTGTTCTGTAGACTGAAATGAAGTTTCAAATCATGAGTTCTTTAAAAATATCTTCACTTTAGTGGAGGAGTGGACTAGTGGTTAGGGTGATGGACTTTGGTCTTGGGGAACTGAGAAACTGAGTTCAATTCCCACTTTAGACACAAACAGCTCTTTTTAACTCTGGGCAAGTAACACTATTTTCATGCTGGTTTGCTTTAAATTGTTATAATTCTACTTTAGGTATATTTTGTTCAGCACTTCAAAATGAGGATTCTGCTCTTTACTGAGGTAAATTCTAGGCATTCCAAACTTGTAACATTTTTCTGCTTCTCTCACCTATGGTACTCCATTGAAATCTACAGAGCACTGAATGTTGGTTAGACAGGCAGTTTCATAGGAAGAAACAAGGGTGGATGTAAAGATCCCCAATTCTGAAAATGCCAGTTACTTTGCAAACGCTTAGTTAGAGCTGCTGTTGTAATTTCAAAATCTGCTTTCATGCTCGTTTGCTTCCAATCAAATGAGTTCTTCAAAAAGATCACCACTTTAGTGGAGGAGTGGACTAGTGGTTAGAGTGTTGGACTTTGATCCTGGGGAACTGAGAAACTGAGTTAAATTCCCACTTTAGACACAAACAGCTCTTTTTGACTCTGGGCAAGTAACACTATTTTCATGCTGGTTTGCTTCCAATTGTTATAATTCTACTTTAGGTACATTTTGTTCAGTACTTGAAAATGAGGATTCTGCTCTTTACTAAGGTAAATTCTAGGCATTCCAACCTTGTAACATTTCTCTGCTTATTTCCCCTATGGTGCTCCATTGAAATCTACAGAGCACTGAATGTTTGTTAGATAGTCAGTTTCATAGGAAGAAACAAAGGTTGATACAATCCCTATTTAGCTACTCCTTGACTGTTCTGTAGACTGAAATGAAGTTTCAAATCATGAGTTCTTTAAAAATATCTTCACTTTAGTGGAGGAGTGGACTAGTGGTTAGGGTGTTGGACTTTAGTCTTGGGGAACTGAGAAACTGAGTTCAATTCCCACTTTAGACACAAACAAGTCTTTTTGAGTCTGGGCAAGTAACACTACTTTCATGCTGGTTTGCTTCCAATTGTTATAATTCCACTTTAGGTACATTTTGTTCAGCACTTGAAAATGAGGATTCTGCTCTTTACTAAGGTAAATTCTAGGCATTCCAAACTTGTTACATTTTTCTGCTTCTCTCACCTATGGTACTCCATTGAAATCTACAGAGCACTGAATGTTTGTTAGACAGGCAGTTTCATAGGAAGAAACAAAGGTGGATGTAAAGATCTCCACTTCAGAAACTGCCAGTTACTTTGCCTACCGTTAGTTACAGCTACTTTTTAATTTCCAAATCTGCTTTCAAGCTCGTTTGCTTCCAGTTGTTATAATTCTACTTTAGGTATATTTTTTCAGTATTTGAAAATGAGGATTCTTCTCTTTAGTGAGGTAAATTCTAGGCATGCCAACCGTGAAACAATTCTCTGCTTTTCTCACCTATGGTGCTCCTTTTAAATCTACAGAGCACTGAATGTTTGTTAGACTGGCAGTTTCATAGGAAGAAACAAAGTTGGACACTCCTTGGCTGGTCTATAGACTGAAATGAAATTTCAAATCATGAGTTCTTCAAAAAGAGCACCACTTTAGTGGAGGAGTGGACTAGTGGTTAGGGTGTTGGACTTTGGTCTTGGGGAACTGAGAAACTGAGTTCAATTCCCACTTTAGACACAAACAGCTCCTTTTGACTCTGGGCAAGTAACACTATTTTCATGCTGGTTTGCTTCCAATTGTTATAATTCTACTTTAGGTACATTTTGTTCAGCACTTGAAAATGAGGATTCTGCTCTTTACTAAGGTAAATTCTAAGCATTCCAACCTAGTAACATTTCTCTGCTTTTCTCACCTATGGTGCTCCTTTGAAATCTACAGAGCACTGAATGTTTGTTAGACTGGCAGTTTCATAGGAAGAAACAAAGGTGGATACACCCCTATTTAGCTACTCCTTGACTGTTCTGTAGACTGAAATGAAGTTTCAAATCATGAGTTCTTTAAAAATATCTTCACTTTAGTGGAGGAGTGGACTAGTGGTTAGGGTGTTGGACTTTGGTCTTGGGGAACTGAGAAACTGAGTTCAATTCCCACTTTAGACACAAACAAGTCTTTTTGAGTCTGGGCAAGTAACACTATTTTCATGCTAGTTTGCTTCCAATTGTTATAATTCTACTTTAGGTACATTTTGTTCAGCACTTGAAAATGAGGATTCTGCTCTTTACTAAGGTAAATTCTAGGCATTCCAAACTTGTTACATTTTTCTGCTTCTCTCACCTATGGTACTCCACTGAAATCTACAGAGCACTGAATGCTTGTTAGACAGGCAGTTTCATAGGAAGAAACAAAGGTGGATGTAAAGATCTCCACTTCAGAAACAGCCAGTTACTTTGCCTACCGTTAGTTACAGCTACTTTTTAATTTCCAAATCTGCTTTCAAGCTCGTTTGCTTCCAGTTGTTATAATTCTACTTTAGGTATATTTTGTTCAGGATTCTTCTCTTTAGTGAGGTAAATTCTAGGCATGCCAACCGTGAAACAATTCTCTGCTTTTCTCACCTATGGTGCTCCTTTTAAATCTACAGAGCACTGAATGTTTGTTAGACTGGCAGTTTCATAGGAAGAAACAAAGTTGGATACTCCTTGGCTGTTCTATAGACTGAAATGAAATTTCAAATCATGAGCTCTTCAAAAAGAGCACCACTAGTGGTTAGGGTGTTGGACTTTGGTCTTGGGGAACTGAGAAACTGAGTTCAATTCCCACTTTAGACACAAACAAGTCTTTTTGAGTCTGGGCAAGTAACACTATTTTCATGCTGGTTTGCTTCCAATTGTTATAATTCTACTTTAGGTATATTTTGTTCAGCACTTCAAAATGAGGATTCTGCTCTTTACTAAGGTAAATTCTGCTCTTTACTAAGGTAAATTCTAGGCATTCCAAACTTGTAACATTTTTCTGCTTCTCTCACCTATGGTACTCCATTGAAATCTACAGAGCACTGAATGTTGGTTAGACAGGCAGTTTCATAGGATGAAACAAGGGTGGATGTAAAGATCCCCAATTCAGAAAATGCCAGTTACTTTGCAAACCCGTAGTTAGAGCTGCTGTTGTAATTTCAAAATCTGCGTTCATGCTCGTTTGCTTCCAATCAAATGAGTTCTTCAAAAAGATCACCACTTTAGTGGAGGAGTGGACTAGTGGTTACAGTGTTGGACTTTGGTCTTGGGGAACTGAGAAACTGAGTTAAATTCCCACTTTAGACACAAACAGCTCTTTTTGACTCTGGGCAAGTAACACTATTTTCATGCTGGTTTGCTTCCAATTGTTATAATTCTACTTTAGGTACATTTTGTTCAGTACTTGAAAATGAGGATTCTGCTCTTTACTAAGGTAAATTCTAGGCATTCCAACCTTGTAACATTTCTCTGCTTATTTCCCCTATGGTGCTCCATTGAAATCTACAGAGCACTGAATGTTTGTTAGATAGTCAGTTTCATAGGAAGAAACAAAGGTTGATACAATCCCTATTTAGCTACTCCTTGACTGTTCTGTAGACTGAAATGAAGATTCAAATCATGAGTTCTTTAAAAATATCTTCACTTTAGTGGAGGAGTGGACTAGTGGTTAGGGTGTTGGACCTTGGTCTTGGGGAACTGAGAAATTGAGTTGAATTCCCACTTTAGACACAAACAAGTCTTTTTGAGTCTGGGCAAATAACACTATTTTCATGCTGGTTTGCTTCCAATTGTTATAATTCTACTTTAGGTACATTTTGTTCAGCACTTGAAAATGAGGATTCTGCTCTTTACTAAGGTAAATTCTGCTCTTTACTAAGGTAAATTCTAGGCATTCCAAACTTGTAACATTTTTCTGCTTCTCTCACCTATGGTACTCCATTGAAATCTACAGAGCACTGAATGTTGGTTAGACTGGCAGTTTCATAGGAAGAAACAAAGTTGGATACTCCTTGGCTGTTCTATAGACTGAAATGAAATTTCAAATCATGAGTTCTTCAAAAAGAGCACCACTTTAGTGGAGGAGTGGACTAGTGGTTAGGGTGTTGGACTTTGGTCTTGGGGAACTGAGAAACTGAGTTCAATTCCCACTTTAGACACAAACAGCTCCTTTTGACTCTGGGCAAGTAACACTATTTTCATGCTGGTTTGCTTCCAATTGTTATAATTCTACTTTAGGTACATTTTGTTCAGCACTTGAAAATGAGGATTCTGCTCTTTACTAAGGTAAATTCTAAGCATTCCAACCTTGTAACATTTCTCTGCTTATCTCACCTATGGTGCTCCTTTGAAATCTACAGAGCACTGAATGTTTGTAAGACAGGCAGTTTCATAGGAAGAAACAAAGGTGGATGTAAAGATCTCCACTTCAGAAACTGCCAGTTACTTTGCCTACCCTTACTTACAGCTACTGTTGTAATTTCAAAATCTGCTTTAATTCTTGTTTCTTCCAAGTGTTATATTTCTACATTAGATGTATTTTCTTCAGTATTTTAAAATGAGGATTAGCTCTTTACTGAGGTAAATTCTAGCCATTCCAACCTTGTAACATTTTTCTGCTTCTCTCACCTATGGTGCTCCATTGAAATCTACAGAGCACTGAATGTTTGATAGGCTCGCAGTTTTATAGGAAGAAACAAGGTGGATGTAAAGATCTCCACTTCATAAAATGCAAGTTACTTTGCCTACCTTTAGTTACAGCTCCCACTTTAGACACAAACAGCTCTTTTTGACTCTGGGCAAGTAACACTACTTTCATGCTGGTTTGCTTCCAATTGTTATAATTCTACTTTAGGTATATTTTGTTCAGTATTTGAAAATGAGGATTCTTCTCTTTAGTGAGGTAAATTCTAGGCATTCCAACCTTGTAACATTTCTCTGCTTATTTCCCCTATGGTGCTCCATTGAAATCTACAGAGCACTGAATGTTTGTTAGACAGTCAGTTTCATAGGAAGAAACAAAGGTGGATAAAATCCCTTTTTAGCTACACCTTGACTGTTCTGTAGACTGAAATGAAGTTTCAAATCATGAGTTCTTTAAAAATATCTTCACTTTAGTGGAGGAGTGGACTAGTGGTTAGGGTGTTGGACTTTAGTCTTGGGAAACTGAGTTCAATTCCCACTTTAGATACAAACAAGTCTTTTTGAGTCTGGGGAAGTAACACTATTTTCATGCTGGTTTGCTTCCAATTGTTATAATTCTACTTTAGGTACATTTTGTTCAGCACTTGAAAATGAGGATTCTGCTCTTTACTAAGGTAAATTCTGCTCTTTACTAAGGTAAATTCTAGGCATTCCAAACTTGTAACATTTTTCTGCTTCTCTCACCTATGGTACTCCATTGAAATCTACAGAGCACTGAATGTTGGTTAGACTGGCAGTTTCATAGGAAGAAACAAAGTTGGATACTCCTTGGCTGTTCTATAGACAAATGAAATTTCAAATCATGAGTTCTTCAAAAAGATCACCACTTTAGTGGAGGAGTGGACTAGTGGTTAGGGTGCTGGACTTTGGTCTTGGGAACTGAGAAACTGAGTTCAATTCCCACTTTAGACACAAACAGCTCCTTTTGACTCTGGGCAAGTAACACTATTTTCATGCTGGTTTGCTTCCAATTGTTATAATTCTACTTTAGGTACATTTTGTTCAGCACTTGAAAATGAGGATTCTGCTCTTTACTAAGGTAAATTCTAAGCATTCCAACCTTGTAACATTTCTCTGCTTATTTCCCCTATGGTGCTCCATTGAAATCTACAGAGCACTGAATGTTTGTTAGATAGTCAGTTTCATAGGAAGAAACAAAGGTTGATACAATCCCTATTTAGCTACTCCTTGACTGTTCTGTAGACTGAAATGAAGATTCAAATCATGAGTTCTTTAAAAATATCTGCACTTTAGTGGAGGAGTGGACTAGTGGTTAGGGTGTTGGACCTTGGTCTTGGGGAACTGAGAAACTGAGTTCAATTCCCACTTTAGACACAAACAAGTGTTTTTGAGTCTGGGCAAGTAACACTATTTTCATGCTGGTTTGCTTCCAATTGTTATAATTCTACTTTAGGTATATTTTGTTCAGTTCTTGAAAATGAGGATTCTGCTCTTTACTGAGGTAAATTCTAGGCATTCCAACCTTGTAACATTTCTCTTCTTATTTCCCCTATAGTGCTCCATTGAAATCTACAGAGCACTGAATGTTTGATAGGCTCGCAGATTCATAGGAAGAAACAAAGGTGGATGTAAAGATCTCCACTTCAGAAACTGCCAGTTACTTTGCCTACCCTTAGATACAGCTACTGTTGAATTTCAAAATCTGCTTTCATGCTCATTTGCTTTCAGTTGTTATAATTCTATTGGTATATTTTGTTCAGTAGTTGAAAATGAGCATTCTGCTCCTTACTGAGGTTAATTCTAGGCATTCCAACCTTCTAACATTTTTCTGCTTCTCTCACCTATGATGCTCCATTGAAATCTACAGAGTACTGAATGTTTGTTAGACAGGCAGTTTCATAGGAAGAAACAAAGGTGGATACAAACCTTTTTTAGCTACTTGTTTAGCTGTTCTGTAGACTGAAATGAAGTTTGAAATCATGAGTTCTTCAAAAAGATCTCTGCTTTAGTGGACTAGTGGTTAGGGTGTTGGATTTTGGTCTTGGGGAACTGAGAAACTGAGTTCAATTCCCACTTTAGACACAGGCAGTTCCTTTTGACTCTGGGCAAGTAACACTTCTTTCATGCTGCTTTATTGAGGTTAATTCTAGGCATTCCAACCGTGTAACAATTTTCTGCCTTTCTCCCATTGGTGCTCCATTGAAATCTACAGAGCACTGAATGTTTGTTAGACAGGCAGTTTCATAGGAAGAAACACAGGTGGTTGTAAAGATCTTCACCTCAGAAACTGCCAGTTACTTTCTCTACCCTTAGGTACAGCTACTGTTGTAATTTCAAAATCTGCTTTAATTCTTGTTTGCTTCCAAGTGTTATATTTCTACATTAGATGTATTTTCTTCAGTGTTTTAAAATGAGGATTAGCTCTTTACTGAGGTAAATTCTAGCCATTCCAACCTTGTAACATTTTTCTGCTTCTCTCACCTATGGTGCTCCATTGAAATCTACAGAGCACTGAATGTTTGATAGGCTCGCAGTTTTATAGGAAGAAACAAGGTGGATGTAAAGATCTCCACTTCATAAAATGCCAGTTACTTTGCCTACCTTTAGTTACAGCTCCCACTTTAGACACAAACAGCTCTTTTTGACTCTGGGCAAGTAACACTACTTTCATGCTGGTTTGCTTCCAATTGTTATAATTCTACTTTAGGTATATTTTGTTCTGTATTTGAAAATGAGGATTCTTCTCTTTAGTGAGGTAAATTCTAGGCATTCCAACCTTGTAACATTTCTCTGCTTATTTCACCTATGGTGCTCCATTGAAATCTACAGAGCACTGAATGTTTGTTAGATAGTCAGTTTCATAGGAAGAAACAAAGGTGGATAAAATCCCTTTTTAGCTACACCTTGACTGTTCTGTAGACTGAAATGAAGTTTCAAATCATGAGTTCTTTAAAAATATCTTCACTTTAGTGGAGGAGTGGACTAGTGGTTAGGGTGTTGGACTTTAGTCTTGGGAAACTGAGTTCAATTCCCACTTTAGACACAAACAAGTCTTTTTGAATCTGGGCAAGTAACACTATTTTCATGCTGGTTTGCTTCCAATTGTTATAATTCTACTTTAGGTACATTTTGTTCAGCACTTGAAAATGAGGATTCTGCTCTTTACTAAGGTAAATTCTGCTCTTTACTAAGGTAAATTCTAGGCATTCCAAACTTGTAACATTTTACTGCTTCTCTCACCTATGGTACTCTATTGAAATCTACAGAGCACTGAATGTTGGTTAGACTGGCAGTTTCATAGGAAGAAACAAAGTTGGATACTCCTTGGCTGTTCTATAGACTGAAATGAAATTTCAAATCATGAGTTCTTCAAAAAGATCACCACTTTAGTGGAGGAGTGGACTAGTGGTTAGGGTGTTGGACTTTGGTCTTGGGGAACTGAGGAACTGAGTTCAATTCCCACTTTAGACACAAACAGCTCCTTTTGACTCTGGGCAAGTAACACTATTTTCATGCTGGTTTGCTTCCAATTGTTAAAATTCTACTTTAGGTACATTTTGTTCAGCACTTGAAAATGAGGATTCTGCTCTTTACTGAGGTAAATTCTAAGCATTCCAACCTTGTAACATTTCTCTGCTTATTTCCCCTATGGTGCTCCATTGAAATCTACAGAGCACTGAATGTTTGTTAGATAGTCAGTTTCATAGGAAGAAACAAAGGTGGATACACCTTGACTGTTCTGTAGACTGAAATGAAGTTTCAAATCATGAGTTCTTTAAAAATAACTTCACTTTAGGGGAGGAGTGGACTAGTGGTGAGGGTGTTGGACCTTGGTCTTGGGGAACTGAGAAAATGAGTTCAATTCCCACTTTAGACACAAACAGCTCCTTTTGACTCTGGGCAAGTAACACTATTTTCATGCTGGTTTGCTTCCAATTGTTATAATTCTACTTTAGGTATATTTTGTTCAGGATTCTTCTCTTTAGTGAGGTAAATTCTAGGCATGCCAACCGTGAAACAATTCTCTGCTTTTCTCACCTATGGTGCTCCTTTTAAATCTACAGAGCAAGAGGTCACGTGACGCTATGTACCGGAGCGGTCGAGGCTAGACTAGCTCCAGGTACCTCCTTGTAATTCCCATCGAATTAACTCCAGAAACAAGGCGGTGTGAACCACAATTGCTAGCGGAAAGCTGACACATTAAGATTCTGCGGCCGAAAGAGAAATTGATAGCAGGTATGACGGCTAAATCGCTAAAAAAGGACAGAGACAAGAGTAAAGCGCTGGAAGACAAAATGGCGGCCCCAGCGAGCCCGCCAACTTCTGCAGTCGGGTCGGCGTGGGCAGCGGAGATTGTGGGAGAGGTGACGACCGCGATGGAGGCGATCCTAGATAAAAAGTTGGAAGGCTTGAATTCAAAACTGGAGGGATTACAAAATCATATGGCGCAATTGAGCCAAGACCTGGTAGCGCATCAACAGCGCACGGGGGCCCTGGAAGACCGTACGGGAGTTGTAGAAGAAAAATATGCTAAACTTCAAAAGCTGGTAGAAGATCAAGCTGAGAAACTCGAGGATCTAGAAAATAGATCCCGACGTAATAACTTACGCTTCGTGGGGCTCCCCGAAGAAATCAGCGATAAAGAACTGCGTACTTTTCTTGAAACATGGCTGATGAAAGAACTAAAATTGAGCACAGAGCTGGGCCCATTGCAAATTGAAAGAGCACACCGCATGGGGATGCAGAGAGCGGGTGACGCCAGACCCAGGATAGTTATCTGCCGTTTCCTGAATTTTGTTCAAAAAACAGCGATATTGCAAGCTATGAGAGGAGGTATGGCTCTTAAATACAATAACCAAAAAATCCTTTGCTTCCAGGACTACTCGGCGGCAGTTGCGGCGAAGAGAAGGAGCTTTTCACCAATTTGCTCCCAATTAATCCAACATAAGGTTAAATTTGCCTTGCTGTACCCGGCGAAACTACGGGTAACCCATCAGTCTGCGACGAAAACCTATGAAACAACACAAGCGGCACAAGACTTTGTAAAACAACTGCTGCAGACGAGAGATGAATAAGGTAAAGAAAGGCACATGTTACAACTGAAAGTTATTCAAGTAAAGAATTGCTTCCTTTGGCGGCAAGCGGCGGACATTTACAATGCGCAGAATAATTTAAGTAAGTTTTGAAGTATGATCTGCTGCTGACTCTTGAACAAAAGAGAAGCATTGGGATGCGAATTAAAAGACAATGGAGAAACTAATTGGAGCTCCATAGAAGTAATATTTGTTACTATACTGGGATGTTGGCAACTCTGAAATATAATAGAAGTGGACATATTAGTGAGAATGACCAGCAGGCTTCGGAGAAATAGATTGGAGAGAAGCAGGAGAGAAAGGGACTGCTATAAGAGGTCTAAAGAGATCAAGATTTAAATCCTCCGGCTTTGCTGAGTTATTACAGAACAAATGGTTTAATTATCTGATCGGCTGATTGACCCAACACCAGGGAGGTGAAATACAGTCTGTTAAAGTTGGGAACCAAGCCTATGGATGAAGACATGATGATATGCGGAAGAGAGTTCAGATAACTGTTTTGGTTTTATATACTTCTGCACTTCATTGCAGGCTAACAGAACTGAGAGAATAATCAAAGAATGGTTGAAATGGTAAAATTGTTTGACAGTTATAGGAAGTTGTAGTAGGTTCACATGATTGGAGCATTTTTGCGGGATAATATATGGGAAAACTGTAAACTTTAAATCTGGGGAAAAAGGAGTTAAAGGGAATATAGAGGCTCTTACATGTAAATGAGAGTACAAGTTAAACCGGTTTAAGGAGCGGGGAATAGCAAGGGGGGGGGGTCAAACGTGACTAAATTCCTTGGGGGGAATTAGCAGGGATAATAAAAGGGGATGGGGAGGGGGATCTGGGAGGAGAAGGGGAGTTATAGGGGAAGGGGATTCAGATTGTCATAAGATGGAAAACTCAAAGGGTAAATATAAACACTACAGAGGTAAAGAGGAATTGGAACACACTAACCTACAGCACACAGAGGTAACTGAGAGGGGTCATGGGCTGGGGTGGCCTCTTTTAGAAGATAAAAGGTTTCAATGGCAAATAGGATGCTTTTATGTTCCTTAAATGATAAAAATTGTAACATGGAATGTGGGTGGTATTAATTCACCCATCAAAAGATCAAAAATTTTGAAATATCTGCAAAGAATTCAAGCTGACATAGCTCTTTTACAAGAAACACATCTCTCGGATAAAGAACATGAAAAGCTGGCTAGGTGGTGGGTAGGACAGTGTGTAGCCGCACCAGCTAAAGGGAAAAAGGGAGGAGTAGCTATTCTAATCAGGAAAGGGCTGGTGACAGAAATGAGTGATGTGACTAAAGATCAAGAGGGGCGCTATGTTTTTGGTAAGGTGATAATAGCAAGACAGCAGGTACTATTAGGCAGCATATATGCTCCCAATCACTTTGAGGCTCAATTTTACAGAAGTTTGGTGGACATACTTACTGCAGTAGACCCCATCCCATTAATCCTAGGAGGGGACTTTAACATGGTGTGTGATCCAGAACTGGATAAATCTCAGCCTCCTCCTACGCTAAAACACTGGCCCTCGAGAGGGCTGCCCAATCTTTGCACTGTATTAGACCTGTTAGATGTATGGAGAGTGTTACATCCACAAGATAGGGACTATACTCATATATCAAGGGCGCATAATACCCAATCGAGGATAGATTATATACTGATGTCTCGATCACTGCTGGGAGGGGTTAGAGAGTCGAGAATAGGACCATACGCTATTTCAGACCACGCAGAAGTATGGGTGAAGTGGCAACCAGCGGGGATGGAAGAGAAAATGAGATGGTGGTCTTTTCCGAGCTATTTAGTCAAAGATATAGGCTTTAAAGAGGGATTGTTGGCTAAATGGGATGAATATAAAGCTACTAATGAAAACTCAGTTGAGAGTGCCTCCTCTTATTGGGAAGCAGCCAAGGCTGTCATGAGAGGAGAAATGATCAGTTATGTCAGCCATTTTAAAAAAGCAAGGGACAAAGAAATTTTGAGATTAGAGGCCCAGATTCGTACGTTACGGAAAAGATTTGGTGAAACTCCAAACGTTCATACTAGAAAGGAGCTCCTAGGGGCACAGGTGATGCTGAATACGCTGATCCATGAACGTGAGGTGAAATCACAAACCTATTATAAATTTCAATTATACAAATTTGGGGGTAAAGGTGGGAAGATGATGGCGCGACTTATAGCTCGGAAACAGGCTACCCGTACAGTAACAGCTTTGAAAGATCAGACAGGTAAACTATGCCATTCGGACGTGGAAATCCGAGATATTTTCCAGAACTTCTATCAGCAATTATATGCAGAAAGGGATAATTCAGGCCTTGACAGTACTTTATATTTGGACAATCTGGATTCTCCGAGACTGACTGATGGGGAGAGAGATCAGCTCAATGCCCCTATATCTAGTGATGAGGTGGGATGGGCCATTGGAAGTAGTCAATCAGGGAAAACTCCTGGACCGGATGGTTTGAAGATAGAGTTTTATAAATTGATGGGAGAGACCATTCTGCCACCTATGGTGGAAGCATATAATGAATGGGTGGAGAAGGGGTCACTGCCAGACCAATTGAATATAGCACGTATCATATTAATCCCGAAACCCAAGAGGGATGTGACTTTACCTGAATCTTACAGACCCATATCATTATTAAACTGTGAAGTTAAAATTTTTGCAAAGATACTGGCAAACAGAATGGGTCGAGTGTTGCCAAGACTGGTGCACGAAGCACAGGTGGGTTTTGTTAAAGGTCGAGTGGTATCTAAGAATCTCAGGCGGATTCTAATCTCTTTGGAACAGATTGGTAAGGCAAATAGATCAGCACTCGTAGTAAGCTTTGATGCGGAAAAGGCCTTTGATCGTGTGAAATGGGAGTTTCTGTTCACAGTAATGGGAAAATATGGATTTGACGGATGGTTTTTGGGAGCGGTTAATTCTCTTTACACCTCACCAAAAGCGAGAGTGATGGTGAATGGTAATTGTTCAGAAAATGTGAGGATAGAGAGAGGAACTCGTCAAGGTTGCCCCTTGTCACCGTTATTGTTTGCATTGTATTTGGACCCATTGATAAGAGAGGTATATTCTAATGCAGAAATTCATGGTGTAACCTTGGGTACGGTAAAATTCAAATTGGCGGCCTTTGCTGATGACTTGTTAGTTGTGATCACGAGACCGGAGACATCGTTACCAGCTTTATTAGAAGCATTGCAAGAATTTGGGGATTTCTCCGGTCTTAAGTTAAATCTGGAAAAGTCAGAGGCACTGGCTGTGGACGAAGAGATGAATAGAACCTGGCCAGGGATGTTCCCGTTGCGATGGGCAAAGGGGCACTTCCGCTATTTAGGAATCTTGCTATCAACGAAGACTAGGGACCTTTATAAACTTAATATAAAACAACTTTTGGCTCAAACTAAACAACAGCTGGAAAAATGGGAAACCTTGCCACTTTCTTTGATAGGTCGTTTGGGGCTTATACGTATGGTAATTCTTCCTCGCTGGCTATACGTCATGCAAACCCTTCCCCTTAGGCTGTTGAACAAAGATCTGAAAACGTTCTACAGACTGGTAATGAGATTTTGCTGGGCGAACAAAAAGGCGAAAATGAAATTCCAGCTGCTATGGGGGGGTTGGTCACAGGGGGGACTAGGCTTGCCTAACATGAAACTATATAATATGGCATGTTTATTGAGACATATTAGAGATTGGCTTTTTGAATCGAATAGTTATACCCCCCTAGAGATGGAAGAGGCATACTATGCTCCATATCGTTTGGTGTCATTGTTGCAAGTGGAGAGATCTTTGATCCCTAAACATCTAAGTCACAGTTTGTTGTTGACGCCGCTACGTGAGGCGTGGCAGTTTCTGGGAAAATGTCTGGAAGTGGACACTGAAGTCACGGAATTAATGACCATTCGGGGGAACCCTAAATTTGTGTCAGGCTTGGAGAATCCAGCATTTAAAAGATGGGAGGAAAGAGGAATAATGTATTTGGAAGATATAATGGGCGAGGAAGGGCAGATAAAATCGCGAGAACAAATACTGGGTAATGAGCCGATGCAATGGGGGGACACCTTTGCTTATTGCCAGCTGAAACATTTTATACATTCTCTAGATGGGGAGAAATTGAGACAAAAATCAGGGTCCAAGTTGAAAGAATTCTTTGAGGAAATCTCGGATACTGAGCCATCAGTCTCGGAAGTGTATAAGGCATTAGGTTCGGTGGGGATGAAAAAAAACTTGAAAATAGTTAAAGAACGGTGGGAGAAAGATTTGGGAATAGCCCTCCCCAATTGGGACATTAACAGACAAGTGAAGGGTATTGCAAATTTAGTAAGTGGAGCCCAATATCGGGAATGTGCATTTCGGGTACTTCATAGAGCCTACTTCACACAAGTTCAACTAGCAAAATGTGGGGGAACACAAAATGCAATATGCTTACGATGTAAAATCACAGAAAACTCATTCTATCATGCATTTTGGAGTTGTGAAGTCATACAGGGCTTCTGGTCTAGAGTGGCCAACTATCTGTCAAACCTGCTGTCTTGTGAAATAATAGGAACCCCCTCACAAATGTTGCTGGATATCTATGGGTCATTTAGAGGGAATACTTCAGAGGAAACACTATTTTTTCGTAAGGGATGTCTTCTGGCAAAGAAATGCATACTTCAAAATTGGACCTCGGAGGCTGTGCCAGAATTCTGGCACTGGCGGAATATGGTGCATCAGCTTCTGATGTGGGAGGCCAGAGAAGCCAGGGGATCCCCAAAACGAAAGAATCAGTTTCTGAAGATCTGGGGAAAATATATAGATACCCTATCAGCTAAGGGTAAAAGTTTTGTGCTTAATGTGCTGTAGACACTATATTGAAGTTGTGAGTGGGATAGTTCCTCTTTAAGATGATTGTGAGTTTTCCGGGGGGAGGGAGGTTAATAGGAGGGTTAACAGGAAGGGGGGGGGAGGGGGGAGGTTAGGGAGTAGGGGGGATTAGGGAAAGGGGGGGGGAACGGGGGGGAAAAGGAACACAAAGTGAAAACAGTAGGTCCAATTTGTTTGCTGGTTGTTTAGAAGGGAATGATATGACTGAATGTATATATTGAATATTTGATGTTGACACAATGTACACTGTTTTCAATAAAAACCGTTGAAATATAAATCTACAGAGCACTGAATGTTTGTTAGACTGGCAGTTTCATAGGAAGAAACAAAGTTGGATACTCCTTGGCTGTTCTATAGACTGAAATGAAATTTCAAATCATGAGTTCTTCAAAAAGGGCACCACTTTAGTGGAGGAGTGGACTAGTGGTTAGGGTGTTGGACTTTGGTCTTGGGGAACTGAGAAACTGAGTTCAATTCCCACTTTAGACACAAACAGCTCCTTTTGACTCTGGGCAAGTAACACTATTTTCATGCTGGTTTGCTTCCAATTGTTATAATTCTACTTTAGGTACATTTTGTTCAGCACTTGAAAATGAGGATTCTGCTCCTTACTAAGGTAAATTCTAAGCATTCCAACCTTGTAACATTTCTCTGCTTATTTCCCCTATGGTGCTCCATTGAAATCTACAGAGCACTGAATGTTTGTTAGATAGTCAGTTTCATAGGAAGAAACAAAGGTGGATACACCCCTATTTAGCTACTCCTTGACTGTTCTGTAGACTGAAATGAAGTTTCAAATCATGAGTTCTTTAAAAATATCTTCACTTTAGTGGAGGAGTGGACTAGTGGTTAGGGTGTTGGACTTTGGTCTTGGGGAACTGAGAAACTGAGTTCAATTCCCACTTTAGACACAAACAGCTCTTTTTAACTCTGGGCAAGTAACACTATTTTCATGCTGGTTTGCTTTAAATTGTTATAATTCTACTTTAGGTATATTTTGTTCAGCACTTCAAAATGAGGATTCTGCTCTTTACTGAGGTAAATTCTGCTCTTTACTAAGGTAAATTCTAGGCATTCCAAACTTGTAACATTTTTCTGCTTCTCTCACCTATGGTACTCCATTGAAATCTACAGAGCACTGAATGTTGGTTAGACAGGCAGTTTCATAGGAAGAAACAAGGGTGGATGTAAAGATCCCCAATTCAGAAAATGCCAGTTACTTTGCAAACCCTTAGTTAGAGCTGCTGTTGTAATTTCAAAATCTGCTTTCATGCTCGTTTGCTTCCAATCAAATGAGTTCTTCAAAAAGATCACCACTTTAGTGGAGGAGTGGACTAGTGGTTACAGTGTTGGACTTTGGTCTTGGGGAACTGAGAAACTGAGTTAAATTCCCACTTTAGACACAAACAGCTCTTTTTGACTCTGGGCAAGTAACACTATTTTCATGCTGGTTTGCTTTAAATTGTTATAATTCTACTTTAGGTATATTTTGTTCAGCACTTCAAAATGAGGATTCTGCTCTTTACTAAGGTAAATTCTAAGCATTCCAACCTAGTAACATTTCTCTGCTTTTCTCACCTATGGTGCTCCTTTTAAATCTACAGAGCACTGAATGTTTGTTAGACTGGCAGTTTCATAGGAAGAAACAAAGTTGGATACTCCTTGGCTGTTCTATAGACTGAAATGAAATTTCAAATCATGAGTTCTTCAAAAAGAACACCACTTTAGTGGAGAAGTGGACTAGTGGTTAGGGTGTTGGACTTTGGTCTTGGGGAACTGAGAAACTGAGTTCAATTCCCACTTTAGACACAAACAGCTCCTTTTGACTCTGGGCAAGTAACACTACTTTCATGCTGGTTTGCTTAAATTGTTATAATTCTACTTTAGGTACATTTTGTTCAGCACTTGAAAATGAGGATTCTGCTCTTTACTAAGGTAAATTCTAGGCATTCCAAACTTGTAACATTTTTCTGCTTCTCTCACCTATGGTACTCCATTGAAATCTACAGAGCACTGAATGTTGGTTAGACAGGCAGTTTCATAGGAAGAAACAAGGGTGGATGTAAAGATCCCCAATTCAGAAAATGCCAGTTACTTTGCAAACCCTTAGTTAGAGCTGCTGTTGTAATTTCAAAATCTGCTTTCATGCTCGTTTGCTTCCAATCAAATGAGTTCTTCAAAAAGATCACCACTTTAGTGGAGGAGTGCACTAGTGGTTAGAGTGTTGGACTTTGATCTTGGGAAACTGAGAAACTGAGTTTAATTCCCACTTTAGACACAAACAGCTCTTTTTGACTCTGGGCAAGTAACACTATTTTCATGCTGGTTTGCTTCCAATTGTTATAATTCTACTTTAGGTACATTTTGTTCAGTACTTGAAAATGAGGATTCTGCTCTTTACTAAGGTAAATTCTAGGCATTCCAACCTTGTAACATTTCTCTGCTTATTTCCCCTATGGTGCTCCATTGAAATCTACAGAGCACTGAATGTTTGTTAGATAGTCAGTTTCATAGGAAGAAACAAAGGTTGATACAATCCCTATTTAGCTACTCCTTGACTGTTCTGTAGACTGAAATGAAGATTCAAATCATGAGTTCTTTAAAAATATCTTCACTTTAGTGGAGGAGTGGACTAGTGGTTAGGGTGTTGGACCTTGGTCTTGGGGAACTGAGAAATTGAGTTCAATTCCCACTTTAGACACAAACAAGTCTTTTTGAGTCTGGGCAAATAACACTATTTTCATGCTGGTTTGCTTCCAATTGTTATAATTCTACTTTAGGTACATTTTGTTCAGCACTTGAAAATGAGGATTCTGCTCTTTACTAAGGTAAATTCTGCTCTTTACTAAGGTAAATTCTAGGCATTCCAAACTTGTAACATTTTTCTGCTTCTCTCACCTATGGTGCTCCATTGAAATCTACAGAGCACTGAATGTTTGATAGGCTCGCAGTTTTATAGGAAGAAACAAGGTGGATGTAAAGATCTCCACTTCTTAAAATGCCAGTTACTTTGCCTACCTTTAGTTACAGCTCCCACTTTAGACACAAACAGCTCTTTTTGACTCTGGGCAAGTAACACTACTTTCATGCTGGTTTGCTTCCAATTGTTATAATTCTACTTTAGTTATATTTTGTTCAGTACTTGAAAATGAGGATTCTTCTCCTTAGTGAGGTAAATTCTAGGCATTCCAACCTTGTAACATTTCACTGCTTATTTCCCCTATGGTGCTCCATTGAAATCTACAGAGCACTGAATGTTTGTTAGATAGTCAGTTTCATAGGAAGAAACAAAGGTGGATAAAATCCCTTTTTAGCTACACCTTGACTGTTCTGTAGACTGAAATGAAGTTTCAAATCATGAGTTCTTTATGTTTAAATATATTTTATTGAAGAGACAACTTCCATTTTACAAATGACACAGAGAATTAGAACAATTACCTCTGCTCTCCAAGAACATTTTACATTTTTTCCTTCCCTCCCATCCTCCCCCCTCCCCCCCCCCCCCCAAATCTCTAGTTGTTTTTGATGGTACTGCATAAGGAACATTTTCAAGTAACAAATGGAGATAAGCCATATAGTACAAATGCGCATGCAACTCTCATTGAATAGACCAATCTACCATCAAACATTACTTCCAACCTTTCCCACCCCCTTCCCAAAAGCCCCTCATAAACTGCGTTGCACATTACATTGACATCCATGTATGACCCCCTAACATGAAACAATATTACAATGCTGCATCACAAACATTATTAGTGGAGCCTTCAACTAGCACAGCAGTATTTAAATGTCACTGCTCGAGCAGAGTGCCTGAACTCTGATGACACTCCACCCTAATTTAGAAACCATCTATTAACCCCCCCCCATGACCCTTTCCCACCCCCCCTATGGATGCACTTTCCCATCTTCTGTGTCTTTATGCTTCCTGACTGTCCACACAGACAAAAAAAAAAAAAAAAAAAAAAATTCCTTCCTATCAGAGCTTGTTAAATATTAAACTGCGAGCTTTGTGTGACAAGGATTGTATGTAGGGTTCCCACACCGCCAAAAATGCTTTACGCCTTCTGGGGGACGACCCTACCCCCCTGCGCTCCAACAATAAAAGTTCATGTAATTTGTTCCTCCAGTGCCAGTAATCTGGTGGGGACCCACTCGTCCATGCGCCCATTATAAGCTTCTTCCCAACCAGACTGGCCTTGCGAATGAGCCGCTGGGTCCCTCCACCATGAAGTCGAAATACTTCATATTTATCCAATAATATCCCCTGGGGCGAAAGTGGTATCCTCAGCTTCACCAGAGACTCTAGATAATGAAATATCTGCCTCCAAAATGCCTGAATTTTATGACATGCCCAAAGGGAGTGCACTAGCGTACCCTCCCCCTGCTCACATTTCGCACAAAGCGGATCTGCAACCCCCCCAAATTTGAATACCTGACTTTTGGCCATATACGCCCTGTATATTATACGGTACTGACACTCCCGAAGACCAGCATTTACCGACAACTGGGGAATACGAGCTATCAATTTGGGGAAATCTAATTGCAAGTTTGGTTGTCCCAGATCTACTCCCCATCTTTGGCGAATAACCTCCGTATTCCTCTGTCCCTCATGTACCTCTAAAGCTTTCTGCAGGCCCGATACCGACAACCTATCTCCGGGTACCATCCCAAAAAAGGCTCTAATTCTACGCCCATGCCCACTTTCCAGCTTACTTTGGTTCAGAGACCGTACATAGTGAGCCAATTGATGATATGCGAATAGGTGGTTCATACAAATACCTACTCCTAAGGCTCCTAATGATAGGATCTTCCCCTTTGTATCCAGAACATGCTCAAGCCTCGTGATCCCCAAATCTGCCCAATTGCGAAATATTTTATTTTCAGACCCTGGGGCAAATTGTGGGTTATCCTGCAGTGGCAGTAGATCTGATACATCTGCCGCCAAACCCCATATCCTATTCAAGTTCCTCCAGACCTCCCTTAAGGGACCCAATAGCACGCTGTTTCGCATGTATATCGGAATTGCTTTCCTCTCGCAATGCAATAGGTAATGTGGATGAAACGGTTTAAAAAACTCATATTCCACATCTCGTGGTGTGTAGTCCTGCCTCCCCATTAGCCAGTCCCCTAAGTGGCGCAGCAGACAAGCTTCGTTGTATCTGCGGATGTTTGGAAGTCCCATACCTCCCTCTCTCCAGGAGCCCATGAGTAAGTTCAAAGGAAGTTTCGGTTTAGCATCTCTCCATACGAACCTCCTCAGGTACCCATAGAGCTGACTCAAATCTTTACGCCTAAGCCACAAGGGTAGCACCTGGAATGTGTATAGCCACATTCGAAACAGATGTATCCGCCCATGTAACGTAAGCGGTAATGTCCCCCACAAGCTCAATCGACTCTTTAGCTTATCCAATAGATGATTAAAATTTAGTTGGTATAACTGGGACGTATTCATCGAGATTCTCACTCCTAAATAAGGAAGAAAATCCGAAGCCCATTTGAGCGGGAATCCAGCTCCCCACTCCGACTTTACACTTGTGTGAGCTGTTAGTGCCAATGATTTAGAGTAATTGATTTTGAGCCCTGCAAAATCACCGTACTCCTGAAATAATTCCAACAGAGCTCTCAACGATCGAGCTGGGTGTGTTAGATGTACTAATATGTCGTCCGCGAACGCTGAAACCTTGAACGATGAAGTGCCCCATGTCACCCCCTCCACTTCTGGGTGGTTCTCAATTTCCCTGATCAAAGGGTCTAGAGCTAACACAAACAGCAGTGGGGACAAAGGACACCCCTGCCTAGTGCCTCTTCTAATCTGAAACCGTGCCGAGTTCTCCCCATTAACCCACATGTATGCCTGTGGGTTTGAGTAAAGCGCACCCACTGCCCTCCGAAAGTACCCGTCCACCCCGACTCTTTCCATAACCGTAAACATGAAATTCCATATCACCCGATCAAAGGCCTTCTCTGCGTCAAAACTGACCAACAGGGAAGGCCTTTTCCGCCTCTCCACAGTCTCCAGGGATGCTAACAGTGCCCTGACATTCCTCCCCACCGACCTACCTTTCACAAATCCCACCTGCGGGGGCGCTATCAAATCTGGCAATACTCGTGACAGCCTGTTGGCTAAAATCTTAGCATAGATTTTGACATCACAATTTAGTAGAGATATGGGCCTATACGACTCTACCTTAGACCCATCTTTCCCAGGCTTCAATAACACTATTACTTTTGCTACGTTCATGGCATCTGACATTGCCCCTGAAGTTGCCATATCGTTGTAGAGATTTAATAGAGGGATTGTCACCTGTTCTTGGACTAACTTGTAATATGCTATGGTAAATCCATCTGGCCCCGGTGCCTTTTGTAGATTACTCTGCTGGAGCGCCAGCATCATCTCACCCTCTGTAATTGGACCATTTAAATATGCCTTCTGGGATTCTGTCACCCGAGGTAATGCCTGGTTAGTTAGGTACAGCATACTGTCTTCTATTGTGTCCAGTGACTCCCCGTACAATTTCTCATAATACCGTTTGAAACATTCTGCAATGTCCTTAGATTTTCTACAAAGCAGGCCACCTTCATCTTTCACCTCTAATATTCCCTGTGTACCTCTTTTCCCCCGCACCAATCTCCCTAGCAGTGCCCCAGCTTTGTTACCATGAATGAAAAATTGATATTGATAATACTTATGAGACTTAACAGCCCTCTGATGGAGTAATTCATTCAATGCTTTCTGAGTGGCCAAGAGAGCTCCCTTCTCCCCAGGTGTCATACGTATCCCACATCTAATCCTCTGTGAACGGACCTCCTTTTCCAGTCTGATGATCTCTTTATCCCTCATCTTCTGAACTCTAGCTCTGTACGCAATTATCTCTCCCCGTATCACCGCTTTTGATGTTTCCCAATATAAGCTAGGTTGATTTTGATGTTGCTTATTGTGAGTTGCATATTCCTTCCATTTGTCATTTACATATGCTTTAAATTGGGAGTCCCAAAATAGCTCAAAGGGGAACCTCCAACCTCCCCCTCCTCCCCCAGATCCTAGACCTTGTAGCTGGAACCAGATGATTGAGTGGTCCGAAACCTCGCATGGCCCTATCTCCGCTACTTGTACTTTGGAAAATAGATTCCTAGAGATGAAGAAGTAATCTATACGCGATTGCGTAAGATGCGCTCTAGATGTATGAGTATAATCCCTTACATTCGGATGTAACACCCTCCATACATCTATCAAGTCCAATGTAGAGCAGAGAAAGGGCAGGCTCCCCACCCCTGGGCTCTGACCTGATGCTGAGGAACCTGTTTTATCCATTTGAGCATCATATACCAGATTAAAATCACCTCCCAGGATCACATTTCCTCCCTGATAGGGACCCAGCAGCTCAATGAGGGATCGGTGGAACTTACGGTCATACACATTGGGTGCATACACATTACATAGAATATACATAGAGTGCCCCATTTCCACTTCAACTAGTACATATCTGCCCTCAGAGTCCCGCTTGACTCGTTTTATCCGGGCCTGTAGGCCTTTCCGGATTAATATCAAAACCCCCCCCTTCTTACCTACCGCTGGGGATCCTATTGCCTGTTCCACCCATCCCTGCTGGAATTTATTGTGCTCCTGGGTTGTCAAATGTGTCTCCTGTAACAAAGCAAGATCTGCCTTGTGCCGCCGCAAGGCCTGCAGCACCTTAGTGCGTTTAATGGGCGAGGAAACCCCCCCACATTCCAGGAAATTAATTTAACAGATCCCATCGTTCAGTGAGACTTCTGTGCTGTATATGTGTTGTTGAACTCTCCCTGTGAGACCGCACCCCCCAGCCCTTGGGTGCAACCTCCATCCACCTTTCCTCTGGAAACAGAGCATTTCACATCTCTCAACCTTTTCTGCTCGGAAGGAAGAATTACAATAAGAAAAAAACATAACAAACCATACTAGACACAGGAGATATTTAAACCCATACTTATACTCCCCCCCCTCTCCCCTTCCCATCCTCCCCCTCCCTCTTCCCCAACCCCACCCCATTGGTAGCTGCGTTCTCTCTGAGAACTGGTCACGCCCCCTGCCCCTCCCCTCACCCAGCGACATCTTCTTACAGTATAACTTTTAGTAACTCAATTCTGGAAAAAGTTTCCAAATTATAGGCATATCTCTTCTAACTTGCCCTCATGCCCATCAGTAACTTAACACCTGCAGTGCACTGTCCTCTGCTGCTCCTGGTGCGTCTTCCTCAGTGATCTTCTCCTTGCGGCTTTTGTTCCTCTCTGCCTGGATCTCTCTCCGCCGGGCGCTGACCCAATAACTTGCCAGAAACCTCTCCGTCACCACTCTCCTGCTCGTGGACTTCCATTCGGTTCACAAATTGCTTTGCCTCTGCAGGGGATGTGAAAAAATGTGGCTTGCCTTCAAATTGAATGCGCAGCTTGGCGGGAAATAGTAGTGCAAAACGTGCCTGCCTCTCATAGAGCTGCTTGCAGACCTCTGTGAACTGTCTGCGCTGGGCCGCCACCGCTGCTGAAAAATCCTGAAAACAAAGTACTGTAGAAGCTTCATACTGGATCTTGCCCCTCGAGCGCCATGTATGTAAAATATCTTGTTTGTGGGTATAATTCAGAACTCTGCATATTACAATTCTTGGTCTCTCTTTCCCTTGTCTGGTGCTGCCCAGCCGGTGTGCCCGCTCTATCTTCAAACAGTTTTCCAGTTCTTTCAAGTTCAGCGCTTTAGGCAGCCATTTCTCCAAGAACTGCCTGAGATCCACTTCCCTAATGGACTCCGGCAATCCCACAAACCTTAGATTATTACGACGTGAGCGGTTCTCTAAGTCTTCCAGCTTGGATTCTAGGCTTTCCAGCCTTTTTTGCATCTCTTTCTGTTGGTTTTCATGCTGCATACTTTGGTCTTCCATATTAGAAAGGCGCTGCTGGAAGCCTGACATGTCCGTTTTTAAGCCTTCCACTTTCCCGTCCAGCTTTTCAATTTGGTCTGAGATCCGTTGCAGTTTCTTGTCCACCGATACCTCCAAGAGGCTCGATACTTCCCCCGCAATCTCTGTCGCCCAGATCGAGCTCAGCGATTCACCCGAGGGGCCTGCGTCCGCCATTTTGCCATCTCCCACGCGGCTCCTCGCTCCTTCCTTGCGGCTCGATTTTGACGCCATTCCAGCCTGTTTACAATGGCGATTTCGATAGATTTTATTGCCAGGGAGTTCCCGCGGTTCTTGCGGCGGTTTCACTGAGTTTTCCCCCGATTTTGATGTCGCTACGGGTCGATGTTATCTGGGGATCCGCGGAGCTACTACGTGCGGCGTCCTCCCCTTAGCCTAGCATCACGTGACCCCTTCATCATGAGTTCTTTAAAAATATCTTCACTTTAGTGGAGGAGTGGACTAGTGGCTAGTTAGGGTGTTGGACTTTGGTCTTGGGGAACTGAGAAACTGAGTTCAATTCCCACTTTAGACACAAGCAAGTCTTTTTGAGTCTGGGAAAGTAACACTATTTTCATGCTGGTTTGCTTCCAATTGTTATAATTCTACTTTAGGTACATTTTGTTCAGCACTTGAAAATGAGGATTCTGCTCTTTACTAAGGTAAATTCTAGGCATTCCAAACTTGTAACATTTTTCTGCTTCTCTCACCTATGGTACTCAATTGAAATCTACAGAGCACTGAATGTTGGTTAGACAGGCAGTTTCATAGGAAGAAACAAGGGTGGATGTAAAGATCCCCAATTCAGAAAATGCCAGTTACTTTGCAAACCCTTAGTTAGAGCTGCTGTTGTAATTTCAAAATCTGCTTTCATGCTCGTTTGCTTCCAATCAAATGAGTTCTTCAAAAAGATCACCACTTTAGTGGAGGAGTGGACTAGTGGTTACAGTGTTGGACTTTGGTCTTGGGGAACTGAGAAACTGAGTTCAATTCCCACTTTAGACACAAACAGCTCTTTTTGACTCTGGGCAAGTAACATTATTTTCATGCTGGTTTGCTTCCAATTGTTATAATTCTACTTTAGGTACATTTTGTTCAGCACTTGAAAATGAGGATTCTGCTCTTTACTAAGGTAAATTCTAAGCATTCCAACCTTGTAACATTTCTCTGCTTATCTCACCTATGGTGCTCCTTTGAAATCTACAGAGCACTGAATGTTTGTAAGACAGGCAGTTTCATAGGAAGAAACAAAGGTGGATACACCCCTATTTAGCTACTCCTTGACTGTTCTGTTGACTGAAATGAAGTTTCAAATCATGAGTTCTTTAAAAATAACTTCACTTTAGTGGAGGAGTGGACTAGTGGTTAGGGTGTTGGACCTTGGTCTTGGGGAACTGAGAAACTGAGTTAAATTCCCACTTTAGACACAAACAAGTCTTTTTGAGTCTGGGCAAGTAACACTATTTTCATGCTGGTTTGCTTCCAATAATTATAATTCTACTTTAGGTACATTTTGTTCAGTACTTGAAAATGAGGATTCTGCTCTTTACTAAGGTAAATTCTAGGCATTCCAACCTTGTAACATTTCTCTGCTTATTTCCCCTATGGTGCTCCATTGAAATCTACAGAGCACTGAATGTTTGTTAGATAGTTTCATAGGAAGAAACAAAGGTGGATAAAATCCCTTTTTAGCTACACCTTGACTGTTCTGTAGACTGAAAAGAAGTTTCAAATCATGAGTTCTTTAAAAATATCTTCACTTTAGTGGAGGAGTGGACTAGTGGTTAGGGTGTTGGACTTTGGTCTTGGGGAACTGAGAAACTGAGTTCAATTCCCACTTTAGACACAAACAAGTCTTTTTGAGTCTGGGCAAGTAACACTATTTTCATGCTGGTTTGCTTCCAATTGTTATAATTCTACTTTAGGTACATTTTGTTCAGCACTTGAAAATGAGGATTCTGCTCTTTACTAAGGTAAATTCTGCTCTTTACTAAGGTAAATTCTAGGCATTCCAAACTTGTAACATTTTTCTGCTTCTCTCACCTATGGTACTCCATTGAAATCTACAGAGCACTGAATGTTGGTTAGACAGGCAGTTTCATAGGAAGAAACAAGGGTGGATGTAAAGATCCCCAATTCAGAAAATGCCAGTTACTTTGCAAACCCGTAGTTAGAGCTGCTGTTGTAATTTCAAAATCTGCGTTCATGCTCGTTTGCTTCCAATCAAATGAGTTCTTCAAAAAGATCACCACTTTAGTGGAGGAGTGGACTAGTGGTTACAGTGTTGGACTTTGGTCTTGGGGAACTGAGAAACTGAGTTAAATTCCCACTTTAGACACAAACAGCTCTTTTTGACTCTGGGCAAGTAACACTATTTTCATGCTGGTTTGCTTTAAATTGTTATAATTCTACTTTAGGTATATTTTGTTCTGCACTTCAAAATGAGGATTCTGCTCTTTACTAAGGTAAATTCTAAGCATTCCAACCTAGTAACATTTCTCTGCTTTTCTCACCTATGGTGCTCCTTTTAAATCTACAGAGCACTGAATGTTTGTTAGACTGGCAGTTTCATAGGAAGAAACAAAGTTGGATACTCCTTGGCTGTTCTATAGACTGAAATGAAATTTCAAATCATGAGTTCTTCAAAAAGAGCACCACTTTAGTGGAGGAGTGGACTAGTGGTTAGGGTGTTGGTCTTTGGTCTTGGGGAACTGAGAAACTGAGTTCAATTCCCACTTTAGACACAAACAGCTCCTTTTGACTCTGGGCAAGTAACACTACTTTCATGCTGGTTTGCTTCCAATTGTTATAATTCTACTTTAGGTACATTTTGTTCAGCACTTGAAAATGAGGATTCTGCTCCTTACTAAGGTAAATTCTAAGCATTCCAACCTTGTAACATTTCTCTGCTTATTTCCCCTATGGTGCTCCATTGAAATCTACAGAGCACTGAATGTTTGTTAGATAGTCAGTTTCATAGGAAGAAACAAAGGTGGATACACCCCTATTTAGCTACTCCTTGACTGTTCTGTAGACTGAAATGAAGTTTCAAATCATGAGTTCTTTAAAAATATCTTCACTTTAGTGGAGGAGTGGACTAGTGGTTAGGGTGTTGGACTTTGGTCTTGGGGAACTGAGAAACTGAGTTCAATTCCCACTTTAGACACAAACAAGTCTTTTTGAGTCTGGGCAAGTAACACTATTTTCATGCTGGTTTGCTTCCAATTGTTATAATTCTACTGTAGGTACATTTTGTTCAGCACTTGAAAATGAGGATTCTGCTCTTTACTAAGGTAAATTCTGCTCTTTACTAAGGTAAATTCTAGGCATTCCAAACTTGTAACATTTTTCTGCTTCTCTCACCTATGGTACTCCATTGAAATCTACAGAGCACTGAATGTTGGTTAGACAGGCAGTTTCATAGGAAGAAACAAGGGTGGATGTAAAGATCCCCAATTCAGAAAATGCCAGTTACTTTGCAAACCCTTAGTTAGAGCTGCTGTTGTAATTTCAAAATCTGCTTTCATGCTCGTTTGCTTCCAATCAAATGAGTTCTTCAAAAAGATCACCACTTTAGTGGAGGAGTGGACTAGTGGTTACAGTGTTGGACTTTGGTCTTGGGGAACTAAGAAACTGAGTTAAATTCCCACTTTAGACACAAACAGCTCTTTTTGACTCTGGGCAAGTAACACTATTTTCATGCTGGTTTGCTTTAAATTGTTATAATTCTACTTTAGGTATATTTTGTTCAGCACTTCAAAATGAAGATTCTGCTCTTTACTAAGGTAAATTCTAAGCATTCCAACCTAGTAACATTTCTCTGCTTTTCTCACCTATGGTGCTCCTTTTAAATCTACAGAGCACTGAATGTTTGTTAGACTGGCAGTTTCATAGGAAGAAACAAAGTTGGATACTCCTTGGCTGTTCTATAGACTGAAATGAAATTTCAAATCATGAGTTCTTCAAAAAGAACACCACTTTAGTGGAGAAGTGGACTAGTGGTTAGGGTGTTGGACTTTGGTCTTGGGGAACTGAGAAACTGAGTTCAATTCCCACTTTAGACACAAACAGCTCCTTTTGACTCTGGGCAAGTAACACTACTTTCATGCTGGTTTGCTTAAATTGTTATAATTCTACTTTAGGTACATTTTGTTCAGCACTTGAAAATGAGGATTCTGCTCTTTACTAAGGTAAATTCTAGGCATTCCAAACTTGTAACATTTTTCTGCTTCTCTCACCTATGGTACTCCATTGAAATCTACAGAGCACTGAATGTTGGTTAGACAGGCAGTTTCATAGGAAGAAACAAGGGTGGATGTAAAGATCCCCAATTCAGAAAATGCCAGTTACTTTGCAAACCCTTAGTTAGAGCTGCTGTTGTAATTTCAAAATCTGCTTTCATGCTCGTTTGCTTCCAATCAAATGAGTTCTTCAAAAAGATCACCACTTTAGTGGAGGAGTGCACTAGTGGTTAGAGTGTTGGACTTTGATCTTGGGAAACTGAGAAACTGAGTTTAATTCCCACTTTAGACACAAACAGCTCTTTTTGACTCTGGGCAAGTAACACTATTTTCATGCTGGTTTGCTTCCAATTGTTATAATTCTACTTTAGGTACATTTTGTTCAGTACTTGAAAATGAGGATTCTGCTCTTTACTAAGGTAAATTCTAAGCATTCCAACCTTGTAACATTTCTCTGCTTATTTCCCCTATGGTGCTCCATTGAAATCTACAGAGCACTGAATGTTTGTTAGATAGTCAGTTTCATAGGAAGAAACAAAGGTTGATACAATCCCTATTTAGCTACTCCTTGACTGTTCTGTAGACTGAAATGAAGATTCAAATCATGAGTTCTTTAAAAATATCTTCACTTTAGTGGAGGAGTGGACTAGTGGTTAGGGTGTTGGACCTTGGTCTTGGGGAACTGAGAAATTGAGTTCAATTCCCACTTTAGACACAAACAAGTCTTTTTGAGTCTGGGCAAATAACACTATTTTCATGCTGGTTTGCTTCCAATTGTTATAATTCTACTTTAGGTACATTTTGTTCAGCACTTGAAAATGAGGATTCTGCTCTTTACTAAGGTAAATTCTGCTCTTTACTAAGGTAAATTCTAGGCATTCCAAACTTGTAACATTTTTCTGCTTCTCTCACCTATGGTGCTCCATTGAAATCTACAGAGCACTGAATGTTTGATAGGCTCGCAGTTTTATAGGAAGAAACAAGGTGGATGTAAAGATCTCCACTTCTTAAAATGCCAGTTACTTTGCCTACCTTTAGTTACAGCTCCCACTTTAGACACAAACAGCTCTTTTTGACTCTGGGCAAGTAACACTACTTTCATGCTGGTTTGCTTCCAATTGTTATAATTCTACTTTAGTTATATTTTGTTCAGTACTTGAAAATGAGGATTCTTCTCCTTAGTGAGGTAAATTCTAGGCATTCCAACCTTGTAACATTTCACTGCTTATTTCCCCTATGGTGCTCCATTGAAATCTACAGAGCACTGAATGTTTGTTAGATAGTCAGTTTCATAGGAAGAAACAAAGGTGGATAAAATCCCTTTTTAGCTACACCTTGACTGTTCTGTAGACTGAAATGAAGTTTCAAATCATGAGTTCTTTATGTTTAAATATATTTTATTGAAGAGACAACTTCCATTTTACAAATGACACAGAGAATTAGAACAATTACCTCTGCTCTCCAAGAACATTTTACATTTTTTCCTTCCCTCCCATCCTCCCCCCCTCCCCCCCCCCCCCAAATCTCTAGTTGTTTTGATGGTACTGCATAAGGAACATTTTCAAGTAACAAATGGAGATAAGCCATATAGTACAAATGCGCATGCAACTCTCATTGAATAGACCAATCTACCATCAAACATTACTTCCAACCTTTCCCACCCCCTTCCCAAAAGCCCCTCATAAACTGCGTTGCACATTACATTGACATCCATGTATGACCCCCTAACATGAAACAATATTACAATGCTGCATCACAAACATTATTAGTGGAGCCTTCAACTAGCACAGCAGTATTTAAATGTCACTGCTCGAGCAGAGTGCCTGAACTCTGATGACACTCCACCCTAATTTAGAAACCATCTATTAACCCCCCCCCATGACCCTTTCCCACCCCCCCTATGGATGCACTTTCCCATCTTCTGTGTCTTTATGCTTCCTGACTGTCCACACAGACAAAAAAAAAAAAAAAAAAAAAATTCCTTCCTATCAGAGCTTGTTAAATATTAAACTGCGAGCTTTGTGTGACAAGGATTGTATGTAGGGTTCCCACACCGCCAAAAATGCTTTACGCCTTCTGGGGGACGACCCTACCCCCCCTGCGCTCCAACAATAAAAGTTCATGTAATTTGTTCCTCCAGTGCCAGTAATCTGGTGGGGACCCACTCGTCCATGCGCCCATTATAAGCTTCTTCCCAACCCGACTGGCCTTGCGAATGAGCCGCTGGGTCCCTCCACCATGAAGTCGAAATACTTCATATTTATCCAATAATATCCCCTGGGGCGAAAGTGGTATCCTCAGCTTCACCAGAGACTCTAGATAATGAAATATCTGCCTCCAAAATGCCTGAATTTATGACATGCCCAAAGGGAGTGCACTAGCGTACCCTCCCCCTGCTCACATTTCGCACAAAGCGGATCTGCAACCCCCCCAAATTTGAATACCTGACTTTTGGCCATATACGCCCTGTATATTATACGGTACTGACACTCCCGAAGACCAGCATTTACCGACAACTGGGGAATACGAGCTATCAATTTGGGGAAATCTAATTGCAAGTTTGGTTGTCCCAGATCTACTCCCCATCTTTGGCGAATAACCTCCGTATTCCTCTGTCCCTCATGTACCTCTAAAGCTTTCTGCAGGCCCGATACCGACAACCTATCTCCGGGTACCATCCCAAAAAAGGCTCTAATTCTACGCCCATGCCCACTTTCCAGCTTACTTTGGTTCAGAGACCGTACATAGTGAGCCAATTGATGATATGCGAATAGGTGGTTCATACAAATACCTACTCCTAAGGCTCCTAATGATAGGATCTTCCCCTTTGTATCCAGAACATGCTCAAGCCTCGTGATCCCCAAATCTGCCCAATTGCGAAATATTTTATTTTCAGACCCTGGGGCAAATTGTGGGTTATCCTGCAGTGGCAGTAGATCTGATACATCTGCCGCCAAACCCCATATCCTATTCAAGTTCCTCCAGACCTCCCTTAAGGGACCCAATAGCACGCTGTTTCGCATGTATATCGGAATTGCTTTCCTCTCGCAATGCAATAGGTAATGTGGATGAAACGGTTTAAAAAACTCATATTCCACATCTCGTGGTGTGTAGTCCTGCCTCCCCATTAGCCAGTCCCCTAAGTGGCGCAGCAGACAAGCTTCGTTGTATCTGCGGATGTTTGGAAGTCCCATACCTCCCTCTCTCCAGGAGCCCATGAGTAAGTTCAAAGGAAGTTTCGGTTTAGCATCTCTCCATACGAACCTCCTCAGGTACCCATAGAGCTGACTCAAATCTTTACGCCTAAGCCACAAGGGTAGCACCTGGAATGTGTATAGCCACATTCGAAACAGATGTATCCGCCCATGTAACGTAAGCGGTAATGTCCCCCACAAGCTCAATCGACTCTTTAGCTTATCCAATAGATGATTAAAATTTAGTTGGTATAACTGGGACGTATTCATCGAGATTCTCACTCCTAAATAAGGAAGAAAATCCGAAGCCCATTTGAGCGGGAATCCAGCTCCCCACTCCGACTTTACACTTGTGTGAGCTGTTAGTGCCAATGATTTAGAGTAATTGATTTTGAGCCCTGCAAAATCACCGTACTCCTGAAATAATTCCAACAGAGCTCTCAACGATCGAGCTGGGTGTGTTAGATGTACTAATATGTCGTCCGCGAACGCTGAAACCTTGAACGATGAAGTGCCCCATGTCACCCCCTCCACTTCTGGGTGGTTCTCAATTTCCCTGATCAAAGGGTCTAGAGCTAACACAAACAGCAGTGGGGACAAAGGACACCCCTGCCTAGTGCCTCTTCTAATCTGAAACCGTGCCGAGTTCTCCCCATTAACCCACATGTATGCCTGTGGGTTTGAGTAAAGCGCACCCACTGCCCTCCGAAAGTACCCGTCCACCCCGACTCTTTCCATAACCGTAAACATGAAATTCCATATCACCCGATCAAAGGCCTTCTCTGCGTCAAAACTGACCAACAGGGAAGGCCTTTTCCGCCTCTCCACAGTCTCCAGGGATGCTAACAGTGCCCTGACATTCCTCCCCACCGACCTACCTTTCACAAATCCCACCTGCGGGGGCGCTATCAAATCTGGCAATACTCGTGACAGCCTGTTGGCTAAAATCTTAGCATAGATTTTGACATCACAATTTAGTAGAGATATGGGCCTATACGACTCTACCTTAGACCCATCTTTCCCAGGCTTCAATAACACTATTACTTTTGCTACGTTCATGGCATCTGACATTGCCCCTGAAGTTGCCATATCGTTGTAGAGATTTAATAGAGGGATTGTCACCTGTTCTTGGACTAACTTGTAATATGCTATGGTAAATCCATCTGGCCCCGGTGCCTTTTGTAGATTACTCTGCTGGAGCGCCAGCATCATCTCACCCTCTGTAATTGGACCATTTAAATATGCCTTCTGGGATTCTGTCACCCGAGGTAATGCCTGGTTAGTTAGGTACAGCATACTGTCTTCTATTGTGTCCAGTGACTCCCCGTACAATTTCTCATAATACCGTTTGAAACATTCTGCAATGTCCTTAGATTTTCTACAAAGCAGGCCACCTTCATCTTTCACCTCTAATATTCCCTGTGTACCTCTTTTCCCCCGCACCAATCTCCCTAGCAGTGCCCCAGCTTTGTTACCATGAATGAAAAATTGATATTGATAATACTTATGAGACTTAACAGCCCTCTGATGGAGTAATTCATTCAATGCTTTCTGAGTGGCCAAGAGAGCTCCCTTCTCCCCAGGTGTCATACGTATCCCACATCTAATCCTCTGTGAACGGACCTCCTTTTCCAGTCTGATGATCTCTTTATCCCTCATCTTCTGAACTCTAGCTCTGTACGCAATTATCTCTCCCCGTATCACCGCTTTTGATGTTTCCCAATATAAGCTAGGTTGATTTTGATGTTGCTTATTGTGAGTTGCATATTCCTTCCATTTGTCATTTACATATGCTTTAAATTGGGAGTCCCAAAATAGCTCAAAGGGGAACCTCCAACCTCCCCCTCCTCCCCCAGATCCTAGACCTTGTAGCTGGAACCAGATGATTGAGTGGTCCGAAACCTCGCATGGCCCTATCTCCGCTACTTGTACTTTGGAAAATAGATTCCTAGAGATGAAGAAGTAATCTATACGCGATTGCGTAAGATGCGCTCTAGATGTATGAGTATAATCCCTTACATTCGGATGTAACACCCTCCATACATCTATCAAGTCCAATGTAGAGCAGAGAAAGGGCAGGCTCCCCACCCCTGGGCTCTGACCTGATGCTGAGGAACCTGTTTTATCCATTTGAGCATCATATACCAGATTAAAATCACCTCCCAGGATCACATTTCCTCCCTGATAGGGACCCAGCAGCTCAATGAGGGATCGGTGGAACTTACGGTCATACACATTGGGTGCATACACATTACATAGAATATACATAGAGTGCCCCATTTCCACTTCAACTAGTACATATCTGCCCTCAGAGTCCCGCTTGACTCGTTTTATCCGGGCCTGTAGGCCTTTCCGGATTAATATCAAAACCCCCCCCTTCTTACCTACCGCTGGGGATCCTATTGCCTGTTCCACCCATCCCTGCTGGAATTTATTGTGCTCCTGGGTTGTCAAATGTGTCTCCTGTAACAAAGCAAGATCTGCCTTGTGCCGCCGCAAGGCCTGCAGCACCTTAGTGCGTTTAATGGGCGAGGAAACCCCCCCCACATTCCAGGAAATTAATTTAACAGATCCCATCGTTCAGTGAGACTTCTGTGCTGTATATGTGTTGTTGAACTCTCCCTGTGAGACCGCACCCCCCAGCCCTTGGGTGCAACCTCCATCCACCTTTCCTCTGGAAACAGAGCATTTCACATCTCTCAACCTTTTCTGCTCGGAAGGAAGAATTACAATAAGAAAAAAACATAACAAACCATACTAGACACAGGAGATATTTAAACCCATACTTATACTCCCCCCCCTCTCCCCTTCCCATCCTCCCCCTCCCTCTTCCCCAACCCCACCCCATTGGTAGCTGCGTTCTCTCTGAGAACTGGTCACGCCCCCTGCCCCTCCCCTCACCCAGCGACATCTTCTTACAGTATAACTTTTAGTAACTCAATTCTGGAAAAAGTTTCCAAATTATAGGCATATCTCTTCTAACTTGCCCTCATGCCCATCAGTAACTTAACACCTGCAGTGCACTGTCCTCTGCTGCTCCTGGTGCGTCTTCCTCAGTGATCTTCTCCTTGCGGCTTTTGTTCCTCTCTGCCTGGATCTCTCTCCGCCGGGCGCTGACCCAATAACTTGCCAGAAACCTCTCCGTCACCACTCTCCTGCTCGTGGACTTCCATTCGGTTCACAAATTGCTTTGCCTCTGCAGGGGATGTGAAAAAATGTGGCTTGCCTTCAAATTGAATGCGCAGCTTGGCGGGAAATAGTAGTGCAAAACGTGCCTGCCTCTCATAGAGCTGCTTGCAGACCTCTGTGAACTGTCTGCGCTGGGCCGCCACCGCTGCTGAAAAATCCTGAAAACAAAGTACTGTAGAAGCTTCATACTGGATCTTGCCCCTCGAGCGCCATGTATGTAAAATATCTTGTTTGTGGGTATAATTCAGAACTCTGCATATTACAATTCTTGGTCTCTCTTTCCCTTGTCTGGTGCTGCCCAGCCGGTGTGCCCGCTCTATCTTCAAACAGTTTTCCAGTTCTTTCAAGTTCAGCGCTTTAGGCAGCCATTTCTCCAAGAACTGCCTGAGATCCACTTCCCTAATGGACTCCGGCAATCCCACAAACCTTAGATTATTACGACGTGAGCGGTTCTCTAAGTCTTCCAGCTTGGATTCTAGGCTTTCCAGCCTTTTTTGCATCTCTTTCTGTTGGTTTTCATGCTGCATACTTTGGTCTTCCATATTAGAAAGGCGCTGCTGGAAGCCTGACATGTCCGTTTTTAAGCCTTCCACTTTCCCGTCCAGCTTTTCAATTTGGTCTGAGATCCGTTGCAGTTTCTTGTCCACCGATACCTCCAAGAGGCTCGATACTTCCCCCGCAATCTCTGTCGCCCAGATCGAGCTCAGCGATTCACCCGAGGGGCCTGCGTCCGCCATTTTGCCATCTCCCACGCGGCTCCTCGCTCCTTCCTTGCGGCTCGATTTTGACGCCATTCCAGCCTGTTTACAATGGCGATTTCGATAGATTTTATTGCCAGGGAGTTCCCGCGGTTCTTGCGGCGGTTTCACTGAGTTTTCCCCCGATTTTGATGTCGCTACGGGTCGATGTTATCTGGGGATCCGCGGAGCTACTACGTGCGGCGTCCTCCCCTTAGCCTAGCATCACGTGACCCCTTCATCATGAGTTCTTTAAAAATATCTTCACTTTAGTGGAGGAGTGGACTAGTGGCTAGTTAGGGTGTTGGACTTTGGTCTTGGGGAACTGAGAAACTGAGTTCAATTCCCACTTTAGACACAAGCAAGTCTTTTTGAGTCTGGGAAAGTAACACTATTTTCATGCTGGTTTGCTTCCAATTGTTATAATTCTACTTTAGGTACATTTTGTTCAGCACTTGAAAATGAGGATTCTGCTCTTTACTAAGGTAAATTCTAGGCATTCCAAACTTGTAACATTTTTCTGCTTCTCTCACCTATGGTACTCAATTGAAATCTACAGAGCACTGAATGTTGGTTAGACAGGCAGTTTCATAGGAAGAAACAAGGGTGGATGTAAAGATCCCCAATTCAGAAAATGCCAGTTACTTTGCAAACCCTTAGTTAGAGCTGCTGTTGTAATTTCAAAATCTGCTTTCATGCTCGTTTGCTTCCAATCAAATGAGTTCTTCAAAAAGATCACCACTTTAGTGGAGGAGTGGACTAGTGGTTACAGTGTTGGACTTTGGTCTTGGGGAACTGAGAAACTGAGTTCAATTCCCACTTTAGACACAAACAGCTCTTTTTGACTCTGGGCAAGTAACATTATTTTCATGCTGGTTTGCTTCCAATTGTTATAATTCTACTTTAGGTACATTTTGTTCAGCACTTGAAAATGAGGATTCTGCTCTTTACTAAGGTAAATTCTAAGCATTCCAACCTTGTAACATTTCTCTGCTTATCTCACCTATGGTGCTCCTTTGAAATCTACAGAGCACTGAATGTTTGTAAGACAGGCAGTTTCATAGGAAGAAACAAAGGTGGATACACCCCTATTTAGCTACTCCTTGACTGTTCTGTTGACTGAAATGAAGTTTCAAATCATGAGTTCTTTAAAAATAACTTCACTTTAGTGGAGGAGTGGACTAGTGGTTAGGGTGTTGGACCTTGGTCTTGGGGAACTGAGAAACTGAGTTCAATTCCCACTTTAGACACAAACAAGTCTTTTTGAGTCTGGGCAAGTAACACTATTTTCATGCTGGTTTGCTTCCAATAATTATAATTCTACTTTAGGTACATTTTGTTCAGTATTTGAAAATGAGGATTCTGCTCTTTACTAAGGTAAATTCTAGGCATTCCAACCTTGTAACATTTCTCTGCTTATTTCCCCTATGGTGCTCCATTGAAATCTACAGAGCACTGAATGTTTGTTAGATAGTTTCATAGGAAGAAACAAAGGTGGATAAAATCCCTTTTTAGCTACACCTTGACTGTTCTATAGACTGAAAAGAAGTTTCAAATCATGAGTTCTTTAAAAATATCTTCACTTTAGTGGAGGAGTGGACTAGTGGTTAGGGTGTTGGACTTTGGTCTTGGGGAACTGAGAAACTGAGTTCAATTCCCACTTTAGACACAAACAAGTCTTTTTGAGTCTGGGCAAGTAACACTATTTTCATGCTGGTTTGCTTCCAATTGTTATAATTCTACTTTAGGTACATTTTGTTCAGCACTTGAAAATGAGGATTCTGCTCTTTACTAAGGTAAATTCTGCTCTTTACTAAGGTAAATTCTAGGCATTCCAAACTTGTAACATTTTTCTGCTTCTCTCACCTATGGTACTCCATTGAAATCTACAGAGCACTGAATGTTGGTTAGACAGGCAGTTTCATAGGAAGAAACAAGGGTGGATGTAAAGATCCCCAATTCAGAAAATGCCAGTTACTTTGCAAACCCGTAGTTAGAGCTGCTGTTGTAATTTCAAAATCTGCGTTCATGCTCGTTTGCTTCCAATCAAATGAGTTCTTCAAAAAGATCACCACTTTAGTGGAGGAGTGGACTAGTGGTTAGAGTGTTGGACTTTGGTCTTGGGGAACTGAGAAACTGAGTTAAATTCCCACTTTAGACACAAACAGCTCTTTTTGACTCTGGGCAAGTAACACTATTTTCATGCTGGTTTGCTTTAAATTGTTAT
This sequence comes from Microcaecilia unicolor, assembly GCF_901765095.1. Classification (NCBI taxonomy): domain Eukaryota; kingdom Metazoa; phylum Chordata; class Amphibia; order Gymnophiona; family Siphonopidae; genus Microcaecilia; species Microcaecilia unicolor. The sequence goes on along the minus strand of NC_044041.1, from coordinate 145,175,251 downwards.
AATTCTACTTTAGGTACATTTTGTTCAGCACTTGAAAATGAGGATTCTGCTCCTTACTAAGGTAAATTCTAAGCATTCCAACCTTGTAACATTTCTCTGCTTATTTCCCCTATGGTGCTCCATTGAAATCTACAGAGCACTGAATGTTTGTTAGATAGTCAGTTTCATAGGAAGAAACAAAGGTGGATACACCCCTATTTAGCTACTCCTTGACTGTTCTGTAGACTGAAATGAAGTTTCAAATCATGAGTTCTTTAAAATAACTTCACTTTAGTGGAGGAGTGGACTAGTGGTTAGGGTGTTGGACCTTGGTCTTGGGGAACTGAGAAACTGAGTTCAATTCCCACTTTAGACACAAACAGCTCTTTTTAACTCTGGGCAAGTAACACTATTTTCATGCTGGTTTGCTTTAAATTGTTATAATTCTACTTTAGGTATATTTTGTTCAGCACTTCAAAATGAGGATTCTGCTCTTTACTGAGGTAAATTCTGCTCTTTACTAAGGTAAATTCTAGGCATTCCAAACTTGTAACATTTTTCTGCTTCTCTCACCTATGGTACTCCATTGAAATCTACAGAGCACTGAATGTTGGTTAGACAGGCAGTTTCATAGGAAGAAACAAGGGTGGATGTAAAGATCCCCAATTCAGAAAATGCCAGTTACTTTGCAAACCCTTAGTTAGAGCTGCTGTTGTAATTTCAAAATCTGCTTTCATGCTCGTTTGCTTCCAATCAAATGAGTTCTTCAAAAAGATCACCACTTTAGTGGAGGAGTGCACTAGTGGTTAGAGTGTTGGACTTTGATCTTGGGAAACTGAGAAACTGAGTTTAATTCCCACTTTAGACACAAACAGCTCTTTTTGACTCTGGGCAAGTAACACTATTTTCATGCTGGTTTGCTTCCAATTGTTATAATTCTACTTTAGGTACATTTTGTTCAGTACTTGAAAATGAGGATTCTGCTCTTTACTAAGGTAAATTCTAGGCATTCCAACCTTGTAACATTTCTCTGCTTATTTCCCCTATGGTGCTCCATTGAAATCTACAGAGCACTGAATGTTTGTTAGATAGTCAGTTTCATAGGAAGAAACAAAGGTTGATACAATCCCTATTTAGCTACTCCTTGACTGTTCTGTAGACTGAAATGAAGATTCAAATCATGAGTTCTTTAAAAATATCTTCACTTTAGTGGAGGAGTGGACTAGTGGTTAGGGTGTTGGACCTTGGTCTTGGGGAACTGAGAAATTGAGTTCAATTCCCACTTTAGACACAAACAAGTCTTTTTGAGTCTGGGCAAATAACACTATTTTCATGCTGGTTTGCTTCCAATTGTTATAATTCTACTTTAGGTACATTTTGTTCAGCACTTGAAAATGAGGATTCTGCTCTTTACTAAGGTAAATTCTGCTCTTTACTAAGGTAAATTCTAGGCATTCCAAACTTGTAACATTTTTCTGCTTCTCTCACCTATGGTGCTCCATTGAAATCTACAGAGCACTGAATGTTTGATAGGCTCGCAGTTTTATAGGAAGAAACAAGGTGGATGTAAAGATCTCCACTTCTTAAAATGCCAGTTACTTTGCCTACCTTTAGTTACAGCTCCCACTTTAGACACAAACAGCTCTTTTTGACTCTGGGCAAGTAACACTACTTTCATGCTGGTTTGCTTCCAATTGTTATAATTCTACTTTAGTTATATTTTGTTCAGTACTTGAAAATGAGGATTCTTCTCCTTAGTGAGGTAAATTCTAGGCATTCCAACCTTGTAACATTTCACTGCTTATTTCCCCTATGGTGCTCCATTGAAATCTACAGAGCACTGAATGTTTGTTAGATAGTCAGTTTCATAGGAAGAAACAAAGGTGGATAAAATCCCTTTTTAGCTACACCTTGACTGTTCTGTAGACTGAAATGAAGTTTCAAATCATGAGTTCTTTATGTTTAAATATATTTTATTGAAGAGACAACTTCCATTTTACAAATGACACAGAGAATTAGAACAATTACCTCTGCTCTCCAAGAACATTTTACATTTTTTCCTTCCCTCCCATCCTCCCCCCCCCCCCCCCCCCCCCAAATCTCTAGTTGTTTTTGATGGTACTGCATAAGGAACATTTTCAAGTAACAAATGGAGATAAGCCATATAGTACAAATGCGCATGCAACTCTCATTGAATAGACCAATCTACCATCAAACATTACTTCCAACCTTTCCCACCCCCTTCCCAAAAGCCCCTCATAAACTGCGTTGCACATTACATTGACATCCATGTATGACCCCCTAACATGAAACAATATTACAATGCTGCATCACAAACATTATTAGTGGAGCCTTCAACTAGCACAGCAGTATTTAAATGTCACTGCTCGAGCAGAGTGCCTGAACTCTGATGACACTCCACCCTAATTTAGAAACCATCTATTAACCCCCCCCCCATGACCCTTTCCCACCCCCCCTATGGATGCACTTTCCCATCTTCTGTGTCTTTATGCTTCCTGACTGTCCACACAGACAAAAAAAAAAAAAAAAAAAAAATTCCTTCCTATCAGAGCTTGTTAAATATTAAACTGCGAGCTTTGTGTGACAAGGATTGTATGTAGGGTTCCCACACCGCCAAAAATGCTTTACGCCTTCTGGGGGACGACCCTACCCCCCTGCGCTCCAACAATAAAAGTTCATGTAATTTGTTCCTCCAGTGCCAGTAATCTGGTGGGGACCCACTCGTCCATGCGCCCATTATAAGCTTCTTCCCAACCAGACTGGCCTTGCGAATGAGCCGCTGGGTCCCTCCACCATGAAGTCGAAATACTTCATATTTATCCAATAATATCCCCTGGGGCGAAAGTGGTATCCTCAGCTTCACCAGAGACTCTAGATAATGAAATATCTGCCTCCAAAATGCCTGAATTTTATGACATGCCCAAAGGGAGTGCACTAGCGTACCCTCCCCCTGCTCACATTTCGCACAAAGCGGATCTGCAACCCCCCCAAATTTGAATACCTGACTTTTGGCCATATACGCCCTGTATATTATACGGTACTGACACTCCCGAAGACCAGCATTTACCGACAACTGGGGAATACGAGCTATCAATTTGGGGAAATCTAATTGCAAGTTTGGTTGTCCCAGATCTACTCCCCATCTTTGGCGAATAACCTCCGTATTCCTCTGTCCCTCATGTACCTCTAAAGCTTTCTGCAGGCCCGATACCGACAACCTATCTCCGGGTACCATCCCAAAAAAGGCTCTAATTCTACGCCCATGCCCACTTTCCAGCTTACTTTGGTTCAGAGACCGTACATAGTGAGCCAATTGATGATATGCGAATAGGTGGTTCATACAAATACCTACTCCTAAGGCTCCTAATGATAGGATCTTCCCCTTTGTATCCAGAACATGCTCAAGCCTCGTGATCCCCAAATCTGCCCAATTGCGAAATATTTTATTTTCAGACCCTGGGGCAAATTGTGGGTTATCCTGCAGTGGCAGTAGATCTGATACATCTGCCGCCAAACCCCATATCCTATTCAAGTTCCTCCAGACCTCCCTTAAGGGACCCAATAGCACGCTGTTTCGCATGTATATCGGAATTGCTTTCCTCTCGCAATGCAATAGGTAATGTGGATGAAACGGTTTAAAAAACTCATATTCCACATCTCGTGGTGTGTAGTCCTGCCTCCCCATTAGCCAGTCCCCTAAGTGGCGCAGCAGACAAGCTTCGTTGTATCTGCGGATGTTTGGAAGTCCCATACCTCCCTCTCTCCAGGAGCCCATGAGTAAGTTCAAAGGAAGTTTCGGTTTAGCATCTCTCCATACGAACCTCCTCAGGTACCCATAGAGCTGACTCAAATCTTTACGCCTAAGCCACAAGGGTAGCACCTGGAATGTGTATAGCCACATTCGAAACAGATGTATCCGCCCATGTAACGTAAGCGGTAATGTCCCCCACAAGCTCAATCGACTCTTTAGCTTATCCAATAGATGATTAAAATTTAGTTGGTATAACTGGGACGTATTCATCGAGATTCTCACTCCTAAATAAGGAAGAAAATCCGAAGCCCATTTGAGCGGGAATCCAGCTCCCCACTCCGACTTTACACTTGTGTGAGCTGTTAGTGCCAATGATTTAGAGTAATTGATTTTGAGCCCTGCAAAATCACCGTACTCCTGAAATAATTCCAACAGAGCTCTCAACGATCGAGCTGGGTGTGTTAGATGTACTAATATGTCGTCCGCGAACGCTGAAACCTTGAACGATGAAGTGCCCCATGTCACCCCCTCCACTTCTGGGTGGTTCTCAATTTCCCTGATCAAAGGGTCTAGAGCTAACACAAACAGCAGTGGGGACAAAGGACACCCCTGCCTAGTGCCTCTTCTAATCTGAAACCGTGCCGAGTTCTCCCCATTAACCCACATGTATGCCTGTGGGTTTGAGTAAAGCGCACCCACTGCCCTCCGAAAGTACCCGTCCACCCCGACTCTTTCCATAACCGTAAACATGAAATTCCATATCACCCGATCAAAGGCCTTCTCTGCGTCAAAACTGACCAACAGGGAAGGCCTTTTCCGCCTCTCCACAGTCTCCAGGGATGCTAACAGTGCCCTGACATTCCTCCCCACCGACCTACCTTTCACAAATCCCACCTGCGGGGGCGCTATCAAATCTGGCAATACTCGTGACAGCCTGTTGGCTAAAATCTTAGCATAGATTTTGACATCACAATTTAGTAGAGATATGGGCCTATACGACTCTACCTTAGACCCATCTTTCCCAGGCTTCAATAACACTATTACTTTTGCTACGTTCATGGCATCTGACATTGCCCCTGAAGTTGCCATATCGTTGTAGAGATTTAATAGAGGGATTGTCACCTGTTCTTGGACTAACTTGTAATATGCTATGGTAAATCCATCTGGCCCCGGTGCCTTTTGTAGATTACTCTGCTGGAGCGCCAGCATCATCTCACCCTCTGTAATTGGACCATTTAAATATGCCTTCTGGGATTCTGTCACCCGAGGTAATGCCTGGTTAGTTAGGTACAGCATACTGTCTTCTATTGTGTCCAGTGACTCCCCGTACAATTTCTCATAATACCGTTTGAAACATTCTGCAATGTCCTTAGATTTTCTACAAAGCAGGCCACCTTCATCTTTCACCTCTAATATTCCCTGTGTACCTCTTTTCCCCCGCACCAATCTCCCTAGCAGTGCCCCAGCTTTGTTACCATGAATGAAAAATTGATATTGATAATACTTATGAGACTTAACAGCCCTCTGATGGAGTAATTCATTCAATGCTTTCTGAGTGGCCAAGAGAGCTCCCTTCTCCCCAGGTGTCATACGTATCCCACATCTAATCCTCTGTGAACGGACCTCCTTTTCCAGTCTGATGATCTCTTTATCCCTCATCTTCTGAACTCTAGCTCTGTACGCAATTATCTCTCCCCGTATCACCGCTTTTGATGTTTCCCAATATAAGCTAGGTTGATTTTGATGTTGCTTATTGTGAGTTGCATATTCCTTCCATTTGTCATTTACATATGCTTTAAATTGGGAGTCCCAAAATAGCTCAAAGGGGAACCTCCAACCTCCCCCTCCTCCCCCAGATCCTAGACCTTGTAGCTGGAACCAGATGATTGAGTGGTCCGAAACCTCGCATGGCCCTATCTCCGCTACTTGTACTTTGGAAAATAGATTCCTAGAGATGAAGAAGTAATCTATACGCGATTGCGTAAGATGCGCTCTAGATGTATGAGTATAATCCCTTACATTCGGATGTAACACCCTCCATACATCTATCAAGTCCAATGTAGAGCAGAGAAAGGGCAGGCTCCCCACCCCTGGGCTCTGACCTGATGCTGAGGAACCTGTTTTATCCATTTGAGCATCATATACCAGATTAAAATCACCTCCCAGGATCACATTTCCTCCCTGATAGGGACCCAGCAGCTCAATGAGGGATCGGTGGAACTTACGGTCATACACATTGGGTGCATACACATTACATAGAATATACATAGAGTGCCCCATTTCCACTTCAACTAGTACATATCTGCCCTCAGAGTCCCGCTTGACTCGTTTTATCCGGGCCTGTAGGCCTTTCCGGATTAATATCAAAACCCCCCCCTTCTTACCTACCGCTGGGGATCCTATTGCCTGTTCCACCCATCCCTGCTGGAATTTATTGTGCTCCTGGGTTGTCAAATGTGTCTCCTGTAACAAAGCAAGATCTGCCTTGTGCCGCCGCAAGGCCTGCAGCACCTTAGTGCGTTTAATGGGCGAGGAAACCCCCCCCACATTCCAGGAAATTAATTTAACAGATCCCATCGTTCAGTGAGACTTCTGTGCTGTATATGTGTTGTTGAACTCTCCCTGTGAGACCGCACCCCCCAGCCCTTGGGTGCAACCTCCATCCACCTTTCCTCTGGAAACAGAGCATTTCACATCTCTCAACCTTTTCTGCTCGGAAGGAAGAATTACAATAAGAAAAAAACATAACAAACCATACTAGACACAGGAGATATTTAAACCCATACTTATACTCCCCCCCCTCTCCCCTTCCCATCCTCCCCCTCCCTCTTCCCCAACCCCACCCCATTGGTAGCTGCGTTCTCTCTGAGAACTGGTCACGCCCCCTGCCCCTCCCCTCACCCAGCGACATCTTCTTACAGTATAACTTTTAGTAACTCAATTCTGGAAAAAGTTTCCAAATTATAGGCATATCTCTTCTAACTTGCCCTCATGCCCATCAGTAACTTAACACCTGCAGTGCACTGTCCTCTGCTGCTCCTGGTGCGTCTTCCTCAGTGATCTTCTCCTTGCGGCTTTTGTTCCTCTCTGCCTGGATCTCTCTCCGCCGGGCGCTGACCCAATAACTTGCCAGAAACCTCTCCGTCACCACTCTCCTGCTCGTGGACTTCCATTCGGTTCACAAATTGCTTTGCCTCTGCAGGGGATGTGAAAAAATGTGGCTTGCCTTCAAATTGAATGCGCAGCTTGGCGGGAAATAGTAGTGCAAAACGTGCCTGCCTCTCATAGAGCTGCTTGCAGACCTCTGTGAACTGTCTGCGCTGGGCCGCCACCGCTGCTGAAAAATCCTGAAAACAAAGTACTGTAGAAGCTTCATACTGGATCTTGCCCCTCGAGCGCCATGTATGTAAAATATCTTGTTTGTGGGTATAATTCAGAACTCTGCATATTACAATTCTTGGTCTCTCTTTCCCTTGTCTGGTGCTGCCCAGCCGGTGTGCCCGCTCTATCTTCAAACAGTTTTCCAGTTCTTTCAAGTTCAGCGCTTTAGGCAGCCATTTCTCCAAGAACTGCCTGAGATCCACTTCCCTAATGGACTCCGGCAATCCCACAAACCTTAGATTATTACGACGTGAGCGGTTCTCTAAGTCTTCCAGCTTGGATTCTAGGCTTTCCAGCCTTTTTTGCATCTCTTTCTGTTGGTTTTCATGCTGCATACTTTGGTCTTCCATATTAGAAAGGCGCTGCTGGAAGCCTGACATGTCCGTTTTTAAGCCTTCCACTTTCCCGTCCAGCTTTTCAATTTGGTCTGAGATCCGTTGCAGTTTCTTGTCCACCGATACCTCCAAGAGGCTCGATACTTCCCCCGCAATCTCTGTCGCCCAGATCGAGCTCAGCGATTCACCCGAGGGGCCTGCGTCCGCCATTTTGCCATCTCCCACGCGGCTCCTCGCTCCTTCCTTGCGGCTCGATTTTGACGCCATTCCAGCCTGTTTACAATGGCGATTTCGATAGATTTTATTGCCAGGGAGTTCCCGCGGTTCTTGCGGCGGTTTCACTGAGTTTTCCCCCGATTTTGATGTCGCTACGGGTCGATGTTATCTGGGGATCCGCGGAGCTACTACGTGCGGCGTCCTCCCCTTAGCCTAGCATCACGTGACCCCTTCATCATGAGTTCTTTAAAAATATCTTCACTTTAGTGGAGGAGTGGACTAGTGGCTAGTTAGGGTGTTGGACTTTGGTCTTGGGGAACTGAGAAACTGAGTTCAATTCCCACTTTAGACACAAGCAAGTCTTTTTGAGTCTGGGAAAGTAACACTATTTTCATGCTGGTTTGCTTCCAATTGTTATAATTCTACTTTAGGTACATTTTGTTCAGCACTTGAAAATGAGGATTCTGCTCTTTACTAAGGTAAATTCTAGGCATTCCAAACTTGTAACATTTTTCTGCTTCTCTCACCTATGGTACTCCATTGAAATCTACAGAGCACTGAATGTTGGTTAGACAGGCAGTTTCATAGGAAGAAACAAGGGTGGATGTAAAGATCCCCAATTCAGAAAATGCCAGTTACTTTGCAAACCCTTAGTTAGAGCTGCTGTTGTAATTTCAAAATCTGCTTTCATGCTCGTTTGCTTCCAATCAAATGAATTCTTCAAAAAGATCACCACTTTAGTGGAGGAGTGGACTAGTGGTTACAGTGTTGGACTTTGGTCTTGGGGAACTGAGAAACTGAGTTAAATTCCCACTTTAGACACAAACAGCTCTTTTTGACTCTGGGCAAGTAACACTACTTTCATGCTGGTTTGCTTTAAATTGTTATAATTCTACTTTAGGTATATTTTGTTCTGCACTTCAAAATGAGGATTCTGCTCTTTACTAAGGTAAATTCTAAGCATTCCAACCTAGTAACATTTCTCTGCTTTTCTCACCTATGGTGCTCCTTTTAAATCTACAGAGCACTGAATGTTTGTTAGACTGGCAGTTTCATAGGAAGAAACAAAGTTGGATACTCCTTGTCTGTTCTATAGACTGAAATGAAATTTCAAATCATGAGTTCTTCAAAAAGAGCACCACTTTAGTGGAGGAGTGGACTAGTGGTTAGGGTGTTGGACTTTGGTCTTGGGGACCTGAGAAACTGAGTTCAATTCCTACTTTCTTGCTGGTTTGCTTCCAATTGTTATAATTCTACTTTAGGTACATTTTGTTCAGCACTTGAAAATGAGGATTCTGCTCTTTACTAAGGTAAATTCTAGGCATTCCAAACTTGTTACATTTTTCTGCTTCTCTCACCTATGGTACTCCATTGAAATCTACAGAGCACTGAATGTTTGTTAGACAGGCAGTTTCATAGGAAGAAACAAAGGTGGATGTAAAGATCTCCACTTCAGAAACTGCCAGTTACTTTGCCTACCGTTAGTTACAGCTACTTTTTAATTTCCAAATCTGCTTTCAAGCTCGTTTGCTTCCAGTTGTTATAATTCTACTTTAGGTATATTTTGTTCAGTATTTGAAAATGAGGATTCTTCTCTTTAGTGAGGTAAATTCTAGGCATGCCAACCGTGAAACAATCCTCTGCTTTTCTCACCTATGGTGCTCCTTTTAAATCTACAGAGCACTGAATGTTTGTTAGACTGGCAGTTTCATAGGAAGAAACAAAGTTGGATACTCCTTGGCTGTTCTATAGACTGAAATGAAATTTCAAATCATGAGTTCTTCAAAAAGAGCACCACTAGTGGTTAGGGTGTTGGACTTTGGTCTTGGGGAACTGAGAAACTGAGTTCAATTCCCACTTTAGACACAAACAGCTCCTTTTGACTCTGGGCAAGTAACACTATTTTCATGGCTGGTTTGCTTCCAATTGTTATAATTCTACTTTAGGTACATTTTGTTCAGCACTTGAAAAAGAGGATTCTGCTCTTTACTAAGGTAAACTCTAAGCATTCCAACCTTGTAACATTTCTCTGCTTATTTCCCCTATGGTGCTCCATTGAAATCTACAGAGCACTGAATGTTTGTTAGATAGTCAGTTTCATAGGAAGAAACAAAGGTGGATACACCCCTATTTAGCTACTCCTTGACTGTTCTGTAGACTGAAATGAAGTTTCAAATCATGAGTTCTTTAAAAATATCTTCACTTTAGTGGAGGAGTGGACTAGTGGTTAGGGTGATGGACTTTGGTCTTGAGAAACTGAGTTCAATTCCCACTTTAGACACAAACAGCTCTTTTTAACTCTGGGCAAGTAACACTATTTTCATGCTGGTTTGCTTTAAATTGTTATAATTCTACTTTAGGTATATTTTGTTCAGCACTTCAAAATGAGGATTCTGCTCTTTACTGAGGTAAATTCTAGGCATTCCAAACTTGTAACATTTTTCTGCTTCTCTCACCTATGGTACTCCATTGAAATCTACAGAGCACTGAATGTTGGTTAGACAGGCAGTTTCATAGGAAGAAACAAGGGTGGATGTAAAGATCCCCAATTCTGAAAATGCCAGTTACTTTGCAAACGCTTAGTTAGAGCTGCTGTTGTAATTTCAAAATCTGCTTTCATGCTCGTTTGCTTCCAATCAAATGAGTTCTTCAAAAAGATCACCACTTTAGTGGAGGAGTGGACTAGTGGTTAGAGTGTTGGACTTTGATCCTGGGGAACTGAGAAACTGAGTTAAATTCCCACTTTAGACACAAACAGCTCTTTTTGACTCTGGGCAAGTAACACTATTTTCATGCTGGTTTGCTTCCAATTGTTATAATTCTACTTTAGGTACATTTTGTTCAGTACTTGAAAATGAGGATTCTGCTCTTTACTAAGGTAAATTCTAGGCATTCCAACCTTGTAACATTTCTCTGCTTATTTCCCCTATGGTGCTCCATTGAAATCTACAGAGCACTGAATGTTTGTTAGATAGTCAGTTTCATAGGAAGAAACAAAGGTTGATACAATCCCTATTTAGCTACTCCTTGACTGTTCTGTAGACTGAAATGAAGTTTCAAATCATGAGTTCTTTAAAAATATCTTCACTTTAGTGGAGGAGTGGACTAGTGGTTAGGGTGTTGGACTTTGGTCTTGGGGAACTGAGAAACTGAGTTCAATTCCCACTTTAGACACAAACAAGTCTTTTTGAGTCTGGGCAAGTAACACTATTTTCATGCTAGTTTGCTTCCAATTGTTATAATTCTACTTTAGGTACATTTTGTTCAGCACTTGAAAATGAGGATTCTGCTCTTTACTAAGGTAAATTCTAGGCATTCCAAACTTGTTACATTTTTCTGCTTCTCTCACCTATGGTACTCCACTGAAATCTACAGAGCACTGAATGCTTGTTAGACAGGCAGTTTCATAGGAAGAAACAAAGGTGGATGTAAAGATCTCCACTTCAGAAACAGCCAGTTACTTTGCCTACCGTTAGTTACAGCTACTTTTTAATTTCCAAATCTGCTTTCAAGCTCGTTTGCTTCCAGTTGTTATAATTCTACTTTAGGTATATTTTGTTCAGGATTCTTCTCTTTAGTGAGGTAAATTCTAGGCATGCCAACCGTGAAACAATTCTCTGCTTTTCTCACCTATGGTGCTCCTTTTAAATCTACAGAGCACTGAATGTTTGTTAGACTGGCAGTTTCATAGGAAGAAACAAAGTTGGATACTCCTTGGCTGTTCTATAGACTGAAATGAAATTTCAAATCATGAGCTCTTCAAAAAGAGCACCACTAGTGGTTAGGGTGTTGGACTTTGGTCTTGGGGAACTGAGAAACTGAGTTCAATTCCCACTTTAGACACAAACAAGTCTTTTTGAGTCTGGGCAAGTAACACTATTTTCATGCTGGTTTGCTTCCAATTGTTATAATTCTACTTTAGGTATATTTTGTTCAGCACTTCAAAATGAGGATTCTGCTCTTTACTAAGGTAAATTCTGCTCTTTACTAAGGTAAATTCTAGGCATTCCAAACTTGTAACATTTTTCTGCTTCTCTCACCTATGGTACTCCATTGAAATCTACAGAGCACTGAATGTTGGTTAGACAGGCAGTTTCATAGGAAGAAACAAGGGTGGATGTAAAGATCCCCAATTCAGAAAATGCCAGTTACTTTGCAAACCCGTAGTTAGAGCTGCTGTTGTAATTTCAAAATCTGCGTTCATGCTCGTTTGCTTCCAATCAAATGAGTTCTTCAAAAAGATCACCACTTTAGTGGAGGAGTGGACTAGTGGTTACAGTGTTGGACTTTGGTCTTGGGGAACTGAGAAACTGAGTTAAATTCCCACTTTAGACACAAACAGCTCTTTTTGACTCTGGGCAAGTAACACTATTTTCATGCTGGTTTGCTTCCAATTGTTATAATTCTACTTTAGGTACATTTTGTTCAGTACTTGAAAATGAGGATTCTGCTCTTTACTAAGGTAAATTCTAGGCATTCCAACCTTGTAACATTTCTCTGCTTATTTCCCCTATGGTGCTCCATTGAAATCTACAGAGCACTGAATGTTTGTTAGATAGTCAGTTTCATAGGAAGAAACAAAGGTTGATACAATCCCTATTTAGCTACTCCTTGACTGTTCTGTAGACTGAAATGAAGATTCAAATCATGAGTTCTTTAAAAATATCTTCACTTTAGTGGAGGAGTGGACTAGTGGTTAGGGTGTTGGACCTTGGTCTTGGGGAACTGAGAAATTGAGTTGAATTCCCACTTTAGACACAAACAAGTCTTTTTGAGTCTGGGCAAATAACACTATTTTCATGCTGGTTTGCTTCCAATTGTTATAATTCTACTTTAGGTACATTTTGTTCAGCACTTGAAAATGAGGATTCTGCTCTTTACTAAGGTAAATTCTGCTCTTTACTAAGGTAAATTCTAGGCATTCCAAACTTGTAACATTTTTCTGCTTCTCTCACCTATGGTACTCCATTGAAATCTACAGAGCACTGAATGTTGGTTAGACTGGCAGTTTCATAGGAAGAAACAAAGTTGGATACTCCTTGGCTGTTCTATAGACTGAAATGAAATTTCAAATCATGAGTTCTTCAAAAAGAGCACCACTTTAGTGGAGGAGTGGACTAGTGGTTAGGGTGTTGGACTTTGGTCTTGGGGAACTGAGAAACTGAGTTCAATTCCCACTTTAGACACAAACAGCTCCTTTTGACTCTGGGCAAGTAACACTATTTTCATGCTGGTTTGCTTCCAATTGTTATAATTCTACTTTAGGTACATTTTGTTCAGCACTTGAAAATGAGGATTCTGCTCTTTACTAAGGTAAATTCTAAGCATTCCAACCTTGTAACATTTCTCTGCTTATCTCACCTATGGTGCTCCTTTGAAATCTACAGAGCACTGAATGTTTGTAAGACAGGCAGTTTCATAGGAAGAAACAAAGGTGGATGTAAAGATCTCCACTTCAGAAACTGCCAGTTACTTTGCCTACCCTTACTTACAGCTACTGTTGTAATTTCAAAATCTGCTTTAATTCTTGTTTCTTCCAAGTGTTATATTTCTACATTAGATGTATTTTCTTCAGTATTTTAAAATGAGGATTAGCTCTTTACTGAGGTAAATTCTAGCCATTCCAACCTTGTAACATTTTTCTGCTTCTCTCACCTATGGTGCTCCATTGAAATCTACAGAGCACTGAATGTTTGATAGGCTCGCAGTTTTATAGGAAGAAACAAGGTGGATGTAAAGATCTCCACTTCATAAAATGCAAGTTACTTTGCCTACCTTTAGTTACAGCTCCCACTTTAGACACAAACAGCTCTTTTTGACTCTGGGCAAGTAACACTACTTTCATGCTGGTTTGCTTCCAATTGTTATAATTCTACTTTAGGTATATTTTGTTCAGTATTTGAAAATGAGGATTCTTCTCTTTAGTGAGGTAAATTCTAGGCATTCCAACCTTGTAACATTTCTCTGCTTATTTCCCCTATGGTGCTCCATTGAAATCTACAGAGCACTGAATGTTTGTTAGACAGTCAGTTTCATAGGAAGAAACAAAGGTGGATAAAATCCCTTTTTAGCTACACCTTGACTGTTCTGTAGACTGAAATGAAGTTTCAAATCATGAGTTCTTTAAAAATATCTTCACTTTAGTGGAGGAGTGGACTAGTGGTTAGGGTGTTGGACTTTAGTCTTGGGAAACTGAGTTCAATTCCCACTTTAGATACAAACAAGTCTTTTTGAGTCTGGGGAAGTAACACTATTTTCATGCTGGTTTGCTTCCAATTGTTATAATTCTACTTTAGGTACATTTTGTTCAGCACTTGAAAATGAGGATTCTGCTCTTTACTAAGGTAAATTCTGCTCTTTACTAAGGTAAATTCTAGGCATTCCAAACTTGTAACATTTTTCTGCTTCTCTCACCTATGGTACTCCATTGAAATCTACAGAGCACTGAATGTTGGTTAGACTGGCAGTTTCATAGGAAGAAACAAAGTTGGATACTCCTTGGCTGTTCTATAGACAAATGAAATTTCAAATCATGAGTTCTTCAAAAAGATCACCACTTTAGTGGAGGAGTGGACTAGTGGTTAGGGTGCTGGACTTTGGTCTTGGGAACTGAGAAACTGAGTTCAATTCCCACTTTAGACTCAAACAGCTCCTTTTGACTCTGGGCAAGTAACACTATTTTCATGCTGGTTTGCTTCCAATTGTTATAATTCTACTTTAGGTACATTTTGTTCAGCACTTGAAAATGAGGATTCTGCTCTTTACTAAGGTAAATTCTAAGCATTCCAAACTTGTAACATTTCTCTGCTTATTTCCCCTATGGTGCTCCATTGAAATCTACAGAGCACTGAATGTTTGTTAGATAGTCAGTTTCATAGGAAGAAACAAAGGTTGATACAATCCCTATTTAGCTACTCCTTGACTGTTCTGTAGACTGAAATGAAGATTCAAATCATGAGTTCTTTAAAAATATCTGCACTTTAGTGGAGGAGTGGACTAGTGGTTAGGGTGTTGGACCTTGGTCTTGGGGAACTGAGAAACTGAGTTCAATTCCCACTTTAGACACAAACAAGTGTTTTTGAGTCTGGGCAAGTAACACTATTTTCATGCTGGTTTGCTTCCAATTGTTATAATTCTACTTTAGGTATATTTTGTTCAGTTCTTGAAAATGAGGATTCTGCTCTTTACTGAGGTAAATTCTAGGCATTCCAACCTTGTAACATTTCTCTTCTTATTTCCCCTATAGTGCTCCATTGAAATCTACAGAGCACTGAATGTTTGATAGGCTCGCAGATTCATAGGAAGAAACAAAGGTGGATGTAAAGATCTCCACTTCAGAAACTGCCAGTTACTTTGCCTACCCTTAGATACAGCTACTGTTGAATTTCAAAATCTGCTTTCATGCTCATTTGCTTTCAGTTGTTATAATTCTATTGGTATATTTTGTTCAGTAGTTGAAAATGAGCATTCTGCTCCTTACTGAGGTTAATTCTAGGCATTCCAACCTTCTAACATTTTTCTGCTTCTCTCACCTATGATGCTCCATTGAAATCTACAGAGTACTGAATGTTTGTTAGACAGGCAGTTTCATAGGAAGAAACAAAGGTGGATACAAACCTTTTTTAGCTACTTGTTTAGCTGTTCTGTAGACTGAAATGAAGTTTGAAATCATGAGTTCTTCAAAAAGATCTCTGCTTTAGTGGACTAGTGGTTAGGGTGTTGGATTTTGGTCTTGGGGAACTGAGAAACTGAGTTCAATTCCCACTTTAGACACAGGCAGTTCCTTTTGACTCTGGGCAAGTAACACTTCTTTCATGCTGCTTTATTGAGGTTAATTCTAGGCATTCCAACCGTGTAACAATTTTCTGCCTTTCTCCCATTGGTGCTCCATTGAAATCTACAGAGCACTGAATGTTTGTTAGACAGGCAGTTTCATAGGAAGAAACACAGGTGGTTGTAAAGATCTTCACCTCAGAAACTGCCAGTTACTTTCTCTACCCTTAGGTACAGCTACTGTTGTAATTTCAAAATCTGCTTTAATTCTTGTTTGCTTCCAAGTGTTATATTTCTACATTAGATGTATTTTCTTCAGTGTTTTAAAATGAGGATTAGCTCTTTACTGAGGTAAATTCTAGCCATTCCAACCTTGTAACATTTTTCTGCTTCTCTCACCTATGGTGCTCCATTGAAATCTACAGAGCACTGAATGTTTGATAGGCTCGCAGTTTTATAGGAAGAAACAAGGTGGATGTAAAGATCTCCACTTCATAAAATGCCGGTTACTTTGCCTACCTTTAGTTACAGCTCCCACTTTAGACACAAACAGCTCTTTTTGACTCTGGGCAAGTAACACTACTTTCATGCTGGTTTGCTTCCAATTGTTATAATTCTACTTTAGGTATATTTTGTTCTGTATTTGAAAATGAGGATTCTTCTCTTTAGTGAGGTAAATTCTAGGCATTCCAACCTTGTAACATTTCTCTGCTTATTTCACCTATGGTGCTCCATTGAAATCTACAGAGCACTGAATGTTTGTTAGATAGTCAGTTTCATAGGAAGAAACAAAGGTGGATAAAATCCCTTTTTAGCTACACCTTGACTGTTCTGTAGACTGAAATGAAGTTTCAAATCATGAGTTCTTTAAAAATATCTTCACTTTAGTGGAGGAGTGGACTAGTGGTTAGGGTGTTGGACTTTAGTCTTGGGAAACTGAGTTCAATTCCCACTTTAGACACAAACAAGTCTTTTTGAATCTGGGCAAGTAACACTATTTTCATGCTGGTTTGCTTCCAATTGTTATAATTCTACTTTAGGTACATTTTGTTCAGCACTTGAAAATGAGGATTCTGCTCTTTACTAAGGTAAATTCTGCTCTTTACTAAGGTAAATTCTAGGCATTCCAAACTTGTAACATTTTACTGCTTCTCTCACCTATGGTACTCTATTGAAATCTACAGAGCACTGAATGTTGGTTAGACTGGCAGTTTCATAGGAAGAAACAAAGTTGGATACTCCTTGGCTGTTCTATAGACTGAAATGAAATTTCAAATCATGAGTTCTTCAAAAAGATCACCACTTTAGTGGAGGAGTGGACTAGTGGTTAGGGTGTTGGACTTTGGTCTTGGGGAACTGAGGAACTGAGTTCAATTCCCACTTTAGACACAAACAGCTCCTTTTGACTCTGGGCAAGTAACACTATTTTCATGCTGGTTTGCTTCCAATTGTTAAAATTCTACTTTAGGTACATTTTGTTCAGCACTTGAAAATGAGGATTCTGCTCTTTACTGAGGTAAATTCTAAGCATTCCAACCTTGTAACATTTCTCTGCTTATTTCCCCTATGGTGCTCCATTGAAATCTACAGAGCACTGAATGTTTGTTAGATAGTCAGTTTCATAGGAAGAAACAAAGGTGGATACACCTTGACTGTTCTGTAGACTGAAATGAAGTTTCAAATCATGAGTTCTTTAAAAATAACTTCACTTTAGGGGAGGAGTGGACTAGTGGTGAGGGTGTTGGACCTTGGTCTTGGGGAACTGAGAAAATGAGTTCAATTCCCACTTTAGACACAAACAGCTCCTTTTGACTCTGGGCAAGTAACACTATTTTCATGCTGGTTTGCTTCCAATTGTTATAATTCTACTTTAGGTATATTTTGTTCAGGATTCTTCTCTTTAGTGAGGTAAATTCTAGGCATGCCAACCGTGAAACAATTCTCTGCTTTTCTCACCTATGGTGCTCCTTTTAAATCTACAGAGCACTGAATGTTTGTTAGACTGGCAGTTTCATAGGAAGAAACAAAGTTGGATACTCCTTGGCTGTTCTATAGACTGAAATGAAATTTCAAATCATGAGTTCTTCAAAAAGGGCACCACTTTAGTGGAGGAGTGGACTAGTGGTTAGGGTGTTGGACTTTGGTCTTGGGGAACTGAGAAACTGAGTTCAATTCCCACTTTAGACACAAACAGCTCCTTTTGACTCTGGGCAAGTAACACTATTTTCATGCTGGTTTGCTTCCAATTGTTATAATTCTACTTTAGGTACATTTTGTTCAGCACTTGAAAATGAGGATTCTGCTCCTTACTAAGGTAAATTCTAAGCATTCCAACCTTGTAACATTTCTCTGCTTATTTCCCCTATGGTGCTCCATTGAAATCTACAGAGCACTGAATGTTTGTTAGATAGTCAGTTTCATAGGAAGAAACAAAGGTGGATACACCCCTATTTAGCTACTCCTTGACTGTTCTGTAGACTGAAATGAAGTTTCAAATCATGAGTTCTTTAAAAATATCTTCACTTTAGTGGAGGAGTGGACTAGTGGTTAGGGTGTTGGACTTTGGTCTTGGGGAACTGAGAAACTGAGTTCAATTCCCACTTTAGACACAAACAGCTCTTTTTGACTCTGGGCAAGTAACACTATTTTCATGCTGGTTTGCTTTAAATTGTTATAATTCTACTTTAGGTATATTTTGTTCAGCACTTCAAAATGAGGATTCTGCTCTTTACTGAGGTAAATTCTGCTCTTTACTAAGGTAAATTCTAGGCATTCCAAACTTGTAACATTTTTCTGCTTCTCTCACCTATGGTACTCCATTGAAATCTACAGAGCACTGAATGTTGGTTAGACAGGCAGTTTCATAGGAAGAAACAAGGGTGGATGTAAAGATCCCCAATTCTGAAAATGCCAGTTACTTTGCAAACCCTTAGTTAGAGCTGCTGTTGTAATTTCAAAATCTGCTTTCATGCTCGTTTGCTTCCAATCAAATGAGTTCTTCAAAAAGATCACCACTTTAGTGGAGGAGTGCACTAGTGGTTAGAGTGTTGGACTTTGATCTTGGGAAACTGAGAAACTGAGTTTAATTCCCACTTTAGACACAAACAGCTCTTTTTGACTCTGGGCAAGTAACACTATTTTCATGCTGGTTTGCTTCCAATTGTTATAATTCTACTTTAGGTACATTTTGTTCAGTACTTGAAAATGAGGATTCTGCTCTTTACTAAGGTAAATTCTAGGCATTCCAACCTTGTAACATTTCTCTGCTTATTTCCCCTATGGTGCTCCATTGAAATCTACAGAGCACTGAATGTTTGTTAGATAGTCAGTTTCATAGGAAGAAACAAAGGTTGATACAATCCCTATTTAGCTACTCCTTGACTGTTCTGTAGACTGAAATGAAGATTCAAATCATGAGTTCTTTAAAAATATCTTCACTTTAGTGGAGGAGTGGACTAGTGGTTAGGGTGTTGGACCTTGGTCTTGGGGAACTGAGAAATTGAGTTCAATTCCCACTTTAGACACAAACAAGTCTTTTTGAGTCTGGGCAAATAACACTATTTTCATGCTGGTTTGCTTCCAATTGTTATAATTCTACTTTAGGTACATTTTGTTCAGCACTTGAAAATGAGGATTCTGCTCTTTACTAAGGTAAATTCTGCTCTTTACTAAGGTAAATTCTAGGCATTCCAAACTTGTAACATTTTTCTGCTTCTCTCACCTATGGTGCTCCATTGAAATCTACAGAGCACTGAATGTTTGATAGGCTCGCAGTTTTATAGGAAGAAACAAGGTGGATGTAAAGATCTCCACTTCTTAAAATGCCAGTTACTTTGCCTACCTTTAGTTACAGCTCCCACTTTAGACACAAACAGCTCTTTTTGACTCTGGGCAAGTAACACTACTTTCATGCTGGTTTGCTTCCAATTGTTATAATTCTACTTTAGTTATATTTTGTTCAGTACTTGAAAATGAGGATTCTTCTCCTTAGTGAGGTAAATTCTAGGCATTCCAACCTTGTAACATTTCACTGCTTATTTCCCCTATGGTGCTCCATTGAAATCTACAGAGCACTGAATGTTTGTTAGATAGTCAGTTTCATAGGAAGAAACAAAGGTGGATAAAATCCCTTTTTAGCTACACCTTGACTGTTCTGTAGACTGAAATGAAGTTTCAAATCATGAGTTCTTTATGTTTAAATATATTTTATTGAAGAGACAACTTCCATTTTACAAATGACACAGAGAATTAGAACAATTACCTCTGCTCTCCAAGAACATTTTACATTTTTTCCTTCCCTCCCATCCTCCCCCCTCCCCCCCAAATCTCTAGTTGTTTTTGATGGTACTGCATAAGGAACATTTTCAAGTAACAAATGGAGATAAGCCATATAGTACAAATGCGCATGCAACTCTCATTGAATAGACCAATCTACCATCAAACATTACTTCCAACCTTTCCCACCCCCTTCCCAAAAGCCCCTCATAAACTGCGTTGCACATTACATTGACATCCATGTATGACCCCCTAACATGAAACAATATTACAATGCTGCATCACAAACATTATTAGTGGAGCCTTCAACTAGCACAGCAGTATTTAAATGTCACTGCTCGAGCAGAGTGCCTGAACTCTGATGACACTCCACCCTAATTTAGAAACCATCTATTAACCCCCCCCCCATGACCCTTTCCCACCCCCCCTATGGATGCACTTTCCCATCTTCTGTGTCTTTATGCTTCCTGACTGTCCACACAGACAAAAAAAAAAAAAAAAAAAAAAATTCCTTCCTATCAGAGCTTGTTAAATATTAAACTGCGAGCTTTGTGTGACAAGGATTGTATGTAGGGTTCCCACACCGCCAAAAATGCTTTACGCCTTCTGGGGGACGACCCTACCCCCCTGCGCTCCAACAATAAAAGTTCATGTAATTTGTTCCTCCAGTGCCAGTAATCTGGTGGGGACCCACTCGTCCATGCGCCCATTATAAGCTTCTTCCCAACCAGACTGGCCTTGCGAATGAGCCGCTGGGTCCCTCCACCATGAAGTCGAAATACTTCATATTTATCCAATAATATCCCCTGGGGCGAAAGTGGTATCCTCAGCTTCACCAGAGACTCTAGATAATGAAATATCTGCCTCCAAAATGCCTGAATTTTATGACATGCCCAAAGGGAGTGCACTAGCGTACCCTCCCCCTGCTCACATTTCGCACAAAGCGGATCTGCAACCCCCCCAAATTTGAATACCTGACTTTTGGCCATATACGCCCTGTATATTATACGGTACTGACACTCCCGAAGACCAGCATTTACCGACAACTGGGGAATACGAGCTATCAATTTGGGGAAATCTAATTGCAAGTTTGGTTGTCCCAGATCTACTCCCCATCTTTGGCGAATAACCTCCGTATTCCTCTGTCCCTCATGTACCTCTAAAGCTTTCTGCAGGCCCGATACCGACAACCTATCTCCGGGTACCATCCCAAAAAAGGCTCTAATTCTACGCCCATGCCCACTTTCCAGCTTACTTTGGTTCAGAGACCGTACATAGTGAGCCAATTGATGATATGCGAATAGGTGGTTCATACAAATACCTACTCCTAAGGCTCCTAATGATAGGATCTTCCCCTTTGTATCCAGAACATGCTCAAGCCTCGTGATCCCCAAATCTGCCCAATTGCGAAATATTTTATTTTCAGACCCTGGGGCAAATTGTGGGTTATCCTGCAGTGGCAGTAGATCTGATACATCTGCCGCCAAACCCCATATCCTATTCAAGTTCCTCCAGACCTCCCTTAAGGGACCCAATAGCACGCTGTTTCGCATGTATATCGGAATTGCTTTCCTCTCGCAATGCAATAGGTAATGTGGATGAAACGGTTTAAAAAACTCATATTCCACATCTCGTGGTGTGTAGTCCTGCCTCCCCATTAGCCAGTCCCCTAAGTGGCGCAGCAGACAAGCTTCGTTGTATCTGCGGATGTTTGGAAGTCCCATACCTCCCTCTCTCCAGGAGCCCATGAGTAAGTTCAAAGGAAGTTTCGGTTTAGCATCTCTCCATACGAACCTCCTCAGGTACCCATAGAGCTGACTCAAATCTTTACGCCTAAGCCACAAGGGTAGCACCTGGAATGTGTATAGCCACATTCGAAACAGATGTATCCGCCCATGGAACGTAAGCGGTAATGTCCCCCACAAGCTCAATCGACTCTTTAGCTTATCCAATAGATGATTAAAATTTAGTTGGTATAACTGGGACGTATTCATCGAGATTCTCACTCCTAAATAAGGAAGAAAATCCGAAGCCCATTTGAGCGGGAATCCAGCTCCCCACTCCGACTTTACACTTGTGTGAGCTGTTAGTGCCAATGATTTAGAGTAATTGATTTTGAGCCCTGCAAAATCACCGTACTCCTGAAATAATTCCAACAGAGCTCTCAACGATCGAGCTGGGTGTGTTAGATGTACTAATATGTCGTCCGCGAACGCTGAAACCTTGAACGATGAAGTGCCCCATGTCACCCCCTCCACTTCTGGGTGGTTCTCAATTTCCCTGATCAAAGGGTCTAGAGCTAACACAAACAGCAGTGGGGACAAAGGACACCCCTGCCTAGTGCCTCTTCTAATCTGAAACCGTGCCGAGTTCTCCCCATTAACCCACATGTATGCCTGTGGGTTTGAGTAAAGCGCACCCACTGCCCTCCGAAAGTACCCGTCCACCCCGACTCTTTCCATAACCGTAAACATGAAATTCCATATCACCCGATCAAAGGCCTTCTCTGCGTCAAAACTGACCAACAGGGAAGGCCTTTTCCGCCTCTCCACAGTCTCCAGGGATGCTAACAGTGCCCTGACATTCCTCCCCACCGACCTACCTTTCACAAATCCCACCTGCGGGGGCGCTATCAAATCTGGCAATACTCGTGACAGCCTGTTGGCTAAAATCTTAGCATAGATTTTGACATCACAATTTAGTAGAGATATGGGCCTATACGACTCTACCTTAGACCCATCTTTCCCAGGCTTCAATAACACTATTACTTTTGCTACGTTCATGGCATCTGACATTGCCCCTGAAGTTGCCATATCGTTGTAGAGATTTAATAGAGGGATTGTCACCTGTTCTTGGACTAACTTGTAATATGCTATGGTAAATCCATCTGGCCCCGGTGCCTTTTGTAGATTACTCTGCTGGAGCGCCAGCATCATCTCACCCTCTGTAATTGGACCATTTAAATATGCCTTCTGGGATTCTGTCACCCGAGGTAATGCCTGGTTAGTTAGGTACAGCATACTGTCTTCTATTGTGTCCAGTGACTCCCCGTACAATTTCTCATAATACCGTTTGAAACATTCTGCAATGTCCTTAGATTTTCTACAAAGCAGGCCACCTTCATCTTTCACCTCTAATATTCCCTGTGTACCTCTTTTCCCCCGCACCAATCTCCCTAGCAGTGCCCCAGCTTTGTTACCATGAATGAAAAATTGATATTGATAATACTTATGAGACTTAACAGCCCTCTGATGGAGTAATTCATTCAATGCTTTCTGAGTGGCCAAGAGAGCTCCCTTCTCCCCAGGTGTCATACGTATCCCACATCTAATCCTCTGTGAACGGACCTCCTTTTCCAGTCTGATGATCTCTTTATCCCTCATCTTCTGAACTCTAGCTCTGTACGCAATTATCTCTCCCCGTATCACCGCTTTTGATGTTTCCCAATATAAGCTAGGTTGATTTTGATGTTGCTTATTGTGAGTTGCATATTCCTTCCATTTGTCATTTACATATGCTTTAAATTGGGAGTCCCAAAATAGCTCAAAGGGGAACCTCCAACCTCCCCCTCCTCCCCCAGATCCTAGACCTTGTAGCTGGAACCAGATGATTGAGTGGTCCGAAACCTCGCATGGCCCTATCTCCGCTACTTGTACTTTGGAAAATAGATTCCTAGAGATGAAGAAGTAATCTATACGCGATTGCGTAAGATGCGCTCTAGATGTATGAGTATAATCCCTTACATTCGGATGTAACACCCTCCATACATCTATCAAGTCCAATGTAGAGCAGAGAAAGGGCAGGCTCCCCACCCCTGGGCTCTGACCTGATGCTGAGGAACCTGTTTTATCCATTTGAGCATCATATACCAGATTAAAATCACCTCCCAGGATCACATTTCCTCCCTGATAGGGACCCAGCAGCTCAATGAGGGATCGGTGGAACTTACGGTCATACACATTGGGTGCATACACATTACATAGAATATACATAGAGTGCCCCATTTCCACTTCAACTAGTACATATCTGCCCTCAGAGTCCCGCTTGACTCGTTTTATCCGGGCCTGTAGGCCTTTCCGGATTAATATCAAAACCCCCCCCTTCTTACCTACCGCTGGGGATCCTATTGCCTGTTCCACCCATCCCTGCTGGAATTTATTGTGCTCCTGGGTTGTCAAATGTGTCTCCTGTAACAAAGCAAGATCTGCCTTGTGCCGCCGCAAGGCCTGCAGCACCTTAGTGCGTTTAATGGGCGAGGAAACCCCCCCCACATTCCAGGAAATTAATTTAACAGATCCCATCGTTCAGTGAGACTTCTGTGCTGTATATGTGTTGTTGAACTCTCCCTGTGAGACCGCACCCCCCAGCCCTTGGGTGCAACCTCCATCCACCTTTCCTCTGGAAACAGAGCATTTCACATCTCTCAACCTTTTCTGCTCGGAAGGAAGAATTACAATAAGAAAAAAACATAACAAACCATACTAGACACAGGAGATATTTAAACCCATACTTATACTCCCCCCCCTCTCCCCTTCCCATCCTCCCCCTCCCTCTTCCCCAACCCCACCCCATTGGTAGCTGCGTTCTCTCTGAGAACTGGTCACGCCCCCTGCCCCTCCCCTCACCCAGCGACATCTTCTTACAGTATAACTTTTAGTAACTCAATTCTGGAAAAAGTTTCCAAATTATAGGCATATCTCTTCTAACTTGCCCTCATGCCCATCAGTAACTTAACACCTGCAGTGCACTGTCCTCTGCTGCTCCTGGTGCGTCTTCCTCAGTGATCTTCTCCTTGCGGCTTTTGTTCCTCTCTGCCTGGATCTCTCTCCGCCGGGCGCTGACCCAATAACTTGCCAGAAACCTCTCCGTCACCACTCTCCTGCTCGTGGACTTCCATTCGGTTCACAAATTGCTTTGCCTCTGCAGGGGATGTGAAAAAATGTGGCTTGCCTTCAAATTGAATGCGCAGCTTGGCGGGAAATAGTAGTGCAAAACGTGCCTGCCTCTCATAGAGCTGCTTGCAGACCTCTGTGAACTGTCTGCGCTGGGCCGCCACCGCTGCTGAAAAATCCTGAAAACAAAGTACTGTAGAAGCTTCATACTGGATCTTGCCCCTCGAGCGCCATGTATGTAAAATATCTTGTTTGTGGGTATAATTCAGAACTCTGCATATTACAATTCTTGGTCTCTCTTTCCCTTGTCTGGTGCTGCCCAGCCGGTGTGCCCGCTCTATCTTCAAACAGTTTTCCAGTTCTTTCAAGTTCAGCGCTTTAGGCAGCCATTTCTCCAAGAACTGCCTGAGATCCACTTCCCTAATGGACTCCGGCAATCCCACAAACCTTAGATTATTACGACGTGAGCGGTTCTCTAAGTCTTCCAGCTTGGATTCTAGGCTTTCCAGCCTTTTTTGCATCTCTTTCTGTTGGTTTTCATGCTGCATACTTTGGTCTTCCATATTAGAAAGGCGCTGCTGGAAGCCTGACATGTCCGTTTTTAAGCCTTCCACTTTCCCGTCCAGCTTTTCAATTTGGTCTGAGATCCGTTGCAGTTTCTTGTCCACCGATACCTCCAAGAGGCTCGATACTTCCCCCGCAATCTCTGTCGCCCAGATCGAGCTCAGCGATTCACCCGAGGGGCCTGCGTCCGCCATTTTGCCATCTCCCACGCGGCTCCTCGCTCCTTCCTTGCGGCTCGATTTTGACGCCATTCCAGCCTGTTTACAATGGCGATTTCGATAGATTTTATTGCCAGGGAGTTCCCGCGGTTCTTGCGGCGGTTTCACTGAGTTTTCCCCCGATTTTGATGTCGCTACGGGTCGATGTTATCTGGGGATCCGCGGAGCTACTACGTGCGGCGTCCTCCCCTTAGCCTAGCATCACGTGACCCCTTCATCATGAGTTCTTTAAAAATATCTTCACTTTAGTGGAGGAGTGGACTAGTGGCTAGTTAGGGTGTTGGACTTTGGTCTTGGGGAACTGAGAAACTGAGTTCAATTCCCACTTTAGACACAAGCAAGTCTTTTTGAGTCTGGGAAAGTAACACTATTTTCATGCTGGTTTGCTTCCAATTGTTATAATTCTACTTTAGGTACATTTTGTTCAGCACTTGAAAATGAGGATTCTGCTCTTTACTAAGGTAAATTCTAGGCATTCCAAACTTGTAACATTTTTCTGCTTCTCTCACCTATGGTACTCAATTGAAATCTACAGAGCACTGAATGTTGGTTAGACAGGCAGTTTCATAGGAAGAAACAAGGGTGGATGTAAAGATCCCCAATTCAGAAAATGCCAGTTACTTTGCAAACCCTTAGTTAGAGCTGCTGTTGTAATTTCAAAATCTGCTTTCATGCTCGTTTGCTTCCAATCAAATGAGTTCTTCAAAAAGATCACCACTTTAGTGGAGGAGTGGACTAGTGGTTACAGTGTTGGACTTTGGTCTTGGGGAACTGAGAAACTGAGTTCAATTCCCACTTTAGACACAAACAGCTCTTTTTGACTCTGGGCAAGTAACATTATTTTCATGCTGGTTTGCTTCCAATTGTTATAATTCTACTTTAGGTACATTTTGTTCAGCACTTGAAAATGAGGATTCTGCTCTTTACTAAGGTAAATTCTAAGCATTCCAACCTTGTAACATTTCTCTGCTTATCTCACCTATGGTGCTCCTTTGAAATCTACAGAGCACTGAATGTTTGTTAGACAGGCAGTTTCATAGGAAGAAACAAAGGTGGATACACCCCTATTTAGCTACTCCTTGACTGTTCTGTAGACTGAAATGAAGTTTCAAATCATGAGTTCTTTAAAAATAACTTCACTTTAGTGGAGGAGTGGACTAGTGGTTAGGGTGTTGGACCTTGGTCTTGGGGAACTGAGAAACTGAGTTCAATTCCCACTTTAGACACAAACAAGTCTTTTTGAGTCTGGGCAAGTAACACTATTTTCATGCTGGTTTGCTTCCAATAATTATAATTCTACTTTAGGTACATTTTGTTCAGTATTTGAAAATGAGGATTCTTCTCTTTAGTGAGGTAAATTCTAGGCATTCCAACCTTGTAACATTTCTCTGCTTATTTCCCCTATGGTGCTCCATTGAAATCTACAGAGCACTGAATGTTTGTTAGATAGTTTCATAGGAAGAAACAAAGGTGGATAAAATCCCTTTTTAGCTACACCTTGACTGTTCTGTAGACTGAAAAGAAGTTTCAAATCATGAGTTCTTTAAAAATATCTTCACTTTAGTGGAGGAGTGGACTAGTGGTTAGGGTGTTGGACTTTGGTCTTGGGGAACTGAGAAACTGAGTTCAATTCCCACTTTAGACACAAACAAGTCTTTTTGAGTCTGGGCAAGTAACACTATTTTCATGCTGGTTTGCTTCCAATTGTTATAATTCTACTTTAGGTACATTTTGTTCAGCACTTGAAAATGAGGATTCTGCTCTTTACTAAGGTAAATTCTGCTCTTTACTAAGGTAAATTCTAGGCATTCCAAACTTGTAACATTTTTCTGCTTCTCTCACCTATGGTACTCCATTGAAATCTACAGAGCACTGAATGTTGGTTAGACAGGCAGTTTCATAGGAAGAAACAAGGGTGGATGTAAAGATCCCCAATTCAGAAAATGCCAGTTACTTTGCAAACCCGTAGTTAGAGCTGCTGTTGTAATTTCAAAATCTGCGTTCATGCTCGTTTGCTTCCAATCAAATGAGTTATTCAAAAAGATCACCACTTTAGTGGAGGAGTGGACTAGTGGTTACAGTGTTGGACTTTGGTCTTGGGGAACAGAGAAACTGAGTTCAATTCCCACTTTAGACACAAACAGCTCTTTTTGACTCTGGGCAAGTAACACTATTTTCATGCTGGTTTGCTTTAAATTGTTATAATTCTACTTTAGGTATATTTTGTTCAGCACTTCAAAATGAGGATTCTGCTCTTTACTAAGGTAAATTCTAAGCATTCCAACCTAGTAACATTTCTCTGCTTTTCTCACCTATGGTGCTCCTTTTAAATCTACAGAGCACTGAATGTTTGTTAGACTGGCAGTTTCATAGGAAGAAACAAAGTTGGATACTCCTTGGCTGTTCTATAGACTGAAATGAAATTTCAAATCATGAGTTCTTCAAAAAGAGCACCACTTTAGTGGAGGAGTGGACTAGTGGTTAGGGTGTTGGTCTTTGGTCTTGGGGAACTGAGAAACTGAGTTCAATTCCCACTTTAGACACAAACAGCTCCTTTTGACTCTGGGCAAGTAACACTATTTTCATGCTGGTTTGCTTCCAATTGTTATAATTCTACTGTAGGTACATTTTGTTCAGCACTTGAAAATGAGGATTCTGCTCCTTACTAAGGTAAATTCTAAGCATTCCAACCTTGTAACATTTCTCTGCTTATTTCCCCTATGGTGCTCCATTGAAATCTACAGAGCACTGAATGTTTGTTAGATAGTCAGTTTCATAGGAAGAAACAAAGGTGGATACACCCCTATTTAGCTACTCCTTGACTGTTCTGTAGACTGAAATGAAGTTTCAAATCATGAGTTCTTTAAAAATATCTTCACTTTAGTGGAGGAGTGGACTAGTGGTTAGGGTGTTGGACTTTGGTCTTGGGGAACTGAGAAACTGAGTTCAATTCCCACTTTAGACACAAACAAGTCTTTTTGAGTCTGGGCAAGTAACACTATTTTCATGCTGGTTTGCTTCCAATTGTTATAATTCTACTGTAGGTACATTTTGTTCAGCACTTGAAAATGAGGATTCTGCTCTTTACTAAGGTAAATTCTGCTCTTTACTAAGGTAAATTCTAGGCATTCCAAACTTGTAACATTTTTCTGCTTCTCTCACCTATGGTACTCCATTGAAATCTACAGAGCACTGAATGTTGGTTAGACAGGCAGTTTCATAGGAAGAAACAAGGGTGGATGTAAAGATCCCCAATTCAGAAAATGCCAGTTACTTTGCAAACCCTTAGTTAGAGCTGCTGTTGTAATTTCAAAATCTGCTTTCATGCTCGTTTGCTTCCAATCAAATGAGTTCTTCAAAAAGATCACCACTTTAGTGGAGGAGTGGACTAGTGGTTACAGTGTTGGACTTTGGTCTTGGGGAACTGAGAAACTGAGTTAAATTCCCACTTTAGACACAAACAGCTCTTTTTGACTCTGGGCAAGTAACACTATTTTCATGCTGGTTTGCTTCAAATTGTTATAATTCTACTTTAGGTATATTTTGTTCAGCACTTCAAAATGAAGATTCTGCTCTTTACTAAGGTAAATTCTAAGCATTCCAACCTAGTAACATTTCTCTGCTTTTCTCACCTATGGTGCTCCTTTTAAATCTACAGAGCCCTGAATGTTTGTTAGACTGGCAGTTTCATAAGAAGAAACAAAGTTGGATACTCCTTGGCTGTTCTATAGACTGAAATGAAATTTCAAATCATGAGTTCTTCAAAAAGAACACCACTTTAGTGGAGAAGTGGACTAGTGGTTAGGGTGTTGGACTTTGGTCTTGGGGAACTGAGAAACTGAGTTCAATTCCCACTTTAGACACAAACAGCTCCTTTTGACTCTGGGCAAGTAACACTACTTTCATGCTGGTTTGCTTAAATTGTTATAATTCTACTTTAGGTACATTTGTTCAGCACTTGAAAATGAGGATTCTGCTCTTTACTAAGGTAAATTCTAGGCATTCCAAACTTGTAACATTTTTCTGCTTCTCTCACCTATGGTACTCCATTGAAATCTACAGAGCACTGAATGTTGGTTAGACAGGCAGTTTCATAGGAAGAAACAAGGGTGGATGTAAAGATCCCCAATTCAGAAAATGCCAGTTACTTTGCAAACCCTTAGTTAGAGCTGCTGTTGTAATTTCAAAATCTGCTTTCATGCTCGTTTGCTTCCAATCAAATGAGTTCTTCAAAAAGATCACCACTTTAGTGGAGGAGTGCACTAGTGGTTAGAGTGTTGGACTTTGATCTTGGGAAACTGAGAAACTGAGTTTAATTCCCACTTTAGACACAAACAGCTCTTTTTGACTCTGGGCAAGTAACACTATTTTCATGCTGGTTTGCTTCCAATTGTTATAATTCTACTTTAGGTACATTTTGTTCAGTACTTGAAAATGAGGATTCTGCTCTTTACTAAGGTAAATTCTAGGCATTCCAACCTTGTAACATTTCTCTGCTTATTTCCCCTATGGTGCTCCATTGAAATCTACAGAGCACTGAATGTTTGTTAGATAGTCAGTTTCATAGGAAGAAACAAAGGTTGATACAATCCCTATTTAGCTACTCCTTGACTGTTCTGTAGACTGAAATGAAGATTCAAATCATGAGTTCTTTAAAAATATCTTCACTTTAGTGGAGGAGTGGACTAGTG
Organism: Microcaecilia unicolor; assembly: GCF_901765095.1. NCBI lineage: Eukaryota > Metazoa > Chordata > Amphibia > Gymnophiona > Siphonopidae > Microcaecilia > Microcaecilia unicolor. The sequence goes on along the minus strand of NC_044041.1, from coordinate 145,145,155 downwards.
GTTAGGGTGTTGGACCTTGGTCTTGGGGAACTGAGAAATTGAGTTCAATTCCCACTTTAGACACAAACAAGTCTTTTTGAGTCTGGGCAAATAACACTATTTTCATGCTGGTTTGCTTCCAATTGTTATAATTCTACTTTAGGTACATTTTGTTCAGCACTTGAAAATGAGGATTCTGCTCTTTACTAAGGTAAATTCTGCTCTTTACTAAGGTAAATTCTAGGCATTCCAAACTTGTAACATTTTTCTGCTTCTCTCACCTATGGTGCTCCATTGAAATCTACAGAGCACTGAATGTTTGATAGGCTCGCAGTTTTATAGGAAGAAACAAGGTGGATGTAAAGATCTCCACTTCTTAAAATGCCAGTTACTTTGCCTACCTTTAGTTACAGCTCCCACTTTAGACACAAACAGCTCTTTTTGACTCTGGGCAAGTAACACTACTTTCATGCTGGTTTGCTTCCAATTGTTATAATTCTACTTTAGTTATATTTTGTTCAGTACTTGAAAATGAGGATTCTTCTCCTTAGTGAGGTAAATTCTAGGCATTCCAACCTTGTAACATTTCACTGCTTATTTCCCCTATGGTGCTCCATTGAAATCTACAGAGCACTGAATGTTTGTTAGATAGTCAGTTTCATAGGAAGAAACAAAGGTGGATAAAATCCCTTTTTAGCTACACCTTGACTGTTCTGTAGACTGAAATGAAGTTTCAAATCATGAGTTCTTTATGTTTAAATATATTTTATTGAAGAGACAACTTCCATTTTACAAATGACACAGAGAATTAGAACAATTACCTCTGCTCTCCAAGAACATTTTACATTTTTTCCTTCCCTCCCATCCTCCCCCCCCCCCCCCCCCCCCCCAAATCTCTAGTTGTTTTTGATGGTACTGCATAAGGAACATTTTCAAGTAACAAATGGAGATAAGCCATATAGTACAAATGCGCATGCAACTCTCATTGAATAGACCAATCTACCATCAAACATTACTTCCAACCTTTCCCACCCCCTTCCCAAAAGCCCCTCATAAACTGCGTTGCACATTACATTGACATCCATGTATGACCCCCTAACATGAAACAATATTACAATGCTGCATCACAAACATTATTAGTGGAGCCTTCAACTAGCACAGCAGTATTTAAATGTCACTGCTCGAGCAGAGTGCCTGAACTCTGATGACACTCCACCCTAATTTAGAAACCATCTATTAACCCCCCCCCATGACCCTTTCCCACCCCCCCTATGGATGCACTTTCCCATCTTCTGTGTCTTTATGCTTCCTGACTGTCCACACAGACAAAAAAAAAAAAAAAAAAAAAATTCCTTCCTATCAGAGCTTGTTAAATATTAAACTGCGAGCTTTGTGTGACAAGGATTGTATGTAGGGTTCCCACACCGCCAAAAATGCTTTACGCCTTCTGGGGGACGACCCTACCCCCCTGCGCTCCAACAATAAAAGTTCATGTAATTTGTTCCTCCAGTGCCAGTAATCTGGTGGGGACCCACTCGTCCATGCGCCCATTATAAGCTTCTTCCCAACCAGACTGGCCTTGCGAATGAGCCGCTGGGTCCCTCCACCATGAAGTCGAAATACTTCATATTTATCCAATAATATCCCCTGGGGCGAAAGTGGTATCCTCAGCTTCACCAGAGACTCTAGATAATGAAATATCTGCCTCCAAAATGCCTGAATTTTATGACATGCCCAAAGGGAGTGCACTAGCGTACCCTCCCCCTGCTCACATTTCGCACAAAGCGGATCTGCAACCCCCCCAAATTTGAATACCTGACTTTTGGCCATATACGCCCTGTATATTATACGGTACTGACACTCCCGAAGACCAGCATTTACCGACAACTGGGGAATACGAGCTATCAATTTGGGGAAATCTAATTGCAAGTTTGGTTGTCCCAGATCTACTCCCCATCTTTGGCGAATAACCTCCGTATTCCTCTGTCCCTCATGTACCTCTAAAGCTTTCTGCAGGCCCGATACCGACAACCTATCTCCGGGTACCATCCCAAAAAAGGCTCTAATTCTACGCCCATGCCCACTTTCCAGCTTACTTTGGTTCAGAGACCGTACATAGTGAGCCAATTGATGATATGCGAATAGGTGGTTCATACAAATACCTACTCCTAAGGCTCCTAATGATAGGATCTTCCCCTTTGTATCCAGAACATGCTCAAGCCTCGTGATCCCCAAATCTGCCCAATTGCGAAATATTTTATTTTCAGACCCTGGGGCAAATTGTGGGTTATCCTGCAGTGGCAGTAGATCTGATACATCTGCCGCCAAACCCCATATCCTATTCAAGTTCCTCCAGACCTCCCTTAAGGGACCCAATAGCACGCTGTTTCGCATGTATATCGGAATTGCTTTCCTCTCGCAATGCAATAGGTAATGTGGATGAAACGGTTTAAAAAACTCATATTCCACATCTCGTGGTGTGTAGTCCTGCCTCCCCATTAGCCAGTCCCCTAAGTGGCGCAGCAGACAAGCTTCGTTGTATCTGCGGATGTTTGGAAGTCCCATACCTCCCTCTCTCCAGGAGCCCATGAGTAAGTTCAAAGGAAGTTTCGGTTTAGCATCTCTCCATACGAACCTCCTCAGGTACCCATAGAGCTGACTCAAATCTTTACGCCTAAGCCACAAGGGTAGCACCTGGAATGTGTATAGCCACATTCGAAACAGATGTATCCGCCCATGTAACGTAAGCGGTAATGTCCCCCACAAGCTCAATCGACTCTTTAGCTTATCCAATAGATGATTAAAATTTAGTTGGTATAACTGGGACGTATTCATCGAGATTCTCACTCCTAAATAAGGAAGAAAATCCGAAGCCCATTTGAGCGGGAATCCAGCTCCCCACTCCGACTTTACACTTGTGTGAGCTGTTAGTGCCAATGATTTAGAGTAATTGATTTTGAGCCCTGCAAAATCACCGTACTCCTGAAATAATTCCAACAGAGCTCTCAACGATCGAGCTGGGTGTGTTAGATGTACTAATATGTCGTCCGCGAACGCTGAAACCTTGAACGATGAAGTGCCCCATGTCACCCCCTCCACTTCTGGGTGGTTCTCAATTTCCCTGATCAAAGGGTCTAGAGCTAACACAAACAGCAGTGGGGACAAAGGACACCCCTGCCTAGTGCCTCTTCTAATCTGAAACCGTGCCGAGTTCTCCCCATTAACCCACATGTATGCCTGTGGGTTTGAGTAAAGCGCACCCACTGCCCTCCGAAAGTACCCGTCCACCCCGACTCTTTCCATAACCGTAAACATGAAATTCCATATCACCCGATCAAAGGCCTTCTCTGCGTCAAAACTGACCAACAGGGAAGGCCTTTTCCGCCTCTCCACAGTCTTCAGGGATGCTAACAGTGCCCTGACATTCCTCCCCACCGACCTACCTTTCACAAATCCCACCTGCGGGGGCGCTATCAAATCTGGCAATACTCGTGACAGCCTGTTGGCTAAAATCTTAGCATAGATTTTGACATCACAATTTAGTAGAGATATGGGCCTATACGACTCTACCTTAGACCCATCTTTCCCAGGCTTCAATAACACTATTACTTTTGCTACGTTCATGGCATCTGACATTGCCCCTGAAGTTGCCATATCGTTGTAGAGATTTAATAGAGGGATTGTCACCTGTTCTTGGACTAACTTGTAATATGCTATGGTAAATCCATCTGGCCCCGGTGCCTTTTGTAGATTACTCTGCTGGAGCGCCAGCATCATCTCACCCTCTGTAATTGGACCATTTAAATATGCCTTCTGGGATTCTGTCACCCGAGGTAATGCCTGGTTAGTTAGGTACAGCATACTGTCTTCTATTGTGTCCAGTGACTCCCCGTACAATTTCTCATAATACCGTTTGAAACATTCTGCAATGTCCTTAGATTTTCTACAAAGCAGGCCACCTTCATCTTTCACCTCTAATATTCCCTGTGTACCTCTTTTCCCCCGCACCAATCTCCCTAGCAGTGCCCCAGCTTTGTTACCATGAATGAAAAATTGATATTGATAATACTTATGAGACTTAACAGCCCTCTGATGGAGTAATTCATTCAATGCTTTCTGAGTGGCCAAGAGAGCTCCCTTCTCCCCAGGTGTCATACGTATCCCACATCTAATCCTCTGTGAACGGACCTCCTTTTCCAGTCTGATGATCTCTTTATCCCTCATCTTCTGAACTCTAGCTCTGTACGCAATTATCTCTCCCCGTATCACCGCTTTTGATGTTTCCCAATATAAGCTAGGTTGATTTTGATGTTGCTTATTGTGAGTTGCATATTCCTTCCATTTGTCATTTACATATGCTTTAAATTGGGAGTCCCAAAATAGCTCAAAGGGGAACCTCCAACCTCCCCCTCCTCCCCCAGATCCTAGACCTTGTAGCTGGAACCAGATGATTGAGTGGTCCGAAACCTCGCATGGCCCTATCTCCGCTACTTGTACTTTGGAAAATAGATTCCTAGAGATGAAGAAGTAATCTATACGCGATTGCGTAAGATGCGCTCTAGATGTATGAGTATAATCCCTTACATTCGGATGTAACACCCTCCATACATCTATCAAGTCCAATGTAGAGCAGAGAAAGGGCAGGCTCCCCACCCCTGGGCTCTGACCTGATGCTGAGGAACCTGTTTTATCCATTTGAGCATCATATACCAGATTAAAATCACCTCCCAGGATCACATTTCCTCCCTGATAGGGACCCAGCAGCTCAATGAGGGATCGGTGGAACTTACGGTCATACACATTGGGTGCATACACATTACATAGAATATACATAGAGTGCCCCATTTCCACTTCAACTAGTACATATCTGCCCTCAGAGTCCCGCTTGACTCGTTTTATCCGGGCCTGTAGGCCTTTCCGGATTAATATCAAAACCCCCCCCTTCTTACCTACCGCTGGGGATCCTATTGCCTGTTCCACCCATCCCTGCTGGAATTTATTGTGCTCCTGGGTTGTCAAATGTGTCTCCTGTAACAAAGCAAGATCTGCCTTGTGCCGCCGCAAGGCCTGCAGCACCTTAGTGCGTTTAATGGGCGAGGAAACCCCCCCCACATTCCAGGAAATTAATTTAACAGATCCCATCGTTCAGTGAGACTTCTGTGCTGTATATGTGTTGTTGAACTCTCCCTGTGAGACCGCACCCCCCAGCCCTTGGGTGCAACCTCCATCCACCTTTCCTCTGGAAACAGAGCATTTCACATCTCTCAACCTTTTCTGCTCGGAAGGAAGAATTACAATAAGAAAAAAACATAACAAACCATACTAGACACAGGAGATATTTAAACCCATACTTATACTCCCCCCCCTCTCCCCTTCCCATCCTCCCCCTCCCTCTTCCCCAACCCCACCCCATTGGTAGCTGCGTTCTCTCTGAGAACTGGTCACGCCCCCTGCCCCTCCCCTCACCCAGCGACATCTTCTTACAGTATAACTTTTAGTAACTCAATTCTGGAAAAAGTTTCCAAATTATAGGCATATCTCTTCTAACTTGCCCTCATGCCCATCAGTAACTTAACACCTGCAGTGCACTGTCCTCTGCTGCTCCTGGTGCGTCTTCCTCAGTGATCTTCTCCTTGCGGCTTTTGTTCCTCTCTGCCTGGATCTCTCTCCGCCGGGCGCTGACCCAATAACTTGCCAGAAACCTCTCCGTCACCACTCTCCTGCTCGTGGACTTCCATTCGGTTCACAAATTGCTTTGCCTCTGCAGGGGATGTGAAAAAATGTGGCTTGCCTTCAAATTGAATGCGCAGCTTGGCGGGAAATAGTAGTGCAAAACGTGCCTGCCTCTCATAGAGCTGCTTGCAGACCTCTGTGAACTGTCTGCGCTGGGCCGCCACCGCTGCTGAAAAATCCTGAAAACAAAGTACTGTAGAAGCTTCATACTGGATCTTGCCCCTCGAGCGCCATGTATGTAAAATATCTTGTTTGTGGGTATAATTCAGAACTCTGCATATTACAATTCTTGGTCTCTCTTTCCCTTGTCTGGTGCTGCCCAGCCGGTGTGCCCGCTCTATCTTCAAACAGTTTTCCAGTTCTTTCAAGTTCAGCGCTTTAGGCAGCCATTTCTCCAAGAACTGCCTGAGATCCACTTCCCTAATGGACTCCGGCAATCCCACAAACCTTAGATTATTACGACGTGAGCGGTTCTCTAAGTCTTCCAGCTTGGATTCTAGGCTTTCCAGCCTTTTTTGCATATCTTTCTGTTGGTTTTCATGCTGCATACTTTGGTCTTCCATATTAGAAAGGCGCTGCTGGAAGCCTGACATGTCCGTTTTTAAGCCTTCCACTTTCCCGTCCAGCTTTTCAATTTGGTCTGAGATCCGTTGCAGTTTCTTGTCCACCGATACCTCCAAGAGGCTCGATACTTCCCCCGCAATCTCTGTCGCCCAGATCGAGCTCAGCGATTCACCCGAGGGGCCTGCGTCCGCCATTTTGCCATCTCCCACGCGGCTCCTCGCTCCTTCCTTGCGGCTCGATTTTGACGCCATTCCAGCCTGTTTACAATGGCGATTTCGATAGATTTTATTGCCAGGGAGTTCCCGCGGTTCTTGCGGCGGTTTCACTGAGTTTTCCCCCGATTTTGATGTCGCTACGGGTCGATGTTATCTGGGGATCCGCGGAGCTACTACGTGCGGCGTCCTCCCCTTAGCCTAGCATCACGTGACCCCTTCATCATGAGTTCTTTAAAAATATCTTCACTTTAGTGGAGGAGTGGACTAGTGGCTAGTTAGGGTGTTGGACTTTGGTCTTGGGGAACTGAGAAACTGAGTTCAATTCCCACTTTAGACACAAGCAAGTCTTTTTGAGTCTGGGAAAGTAACACTATTTTCATGCTGGTTTGCTTCCAATTGTTATAATTCTACTTTAGGTACATTTTGTTCAGCACTTGAAAATGAGGATTCTGCTCTTTACTAAGGTAAATTCTAGGCATTCCAAACTTGTTACATTTTTCTGCTTCTCTCACCTATGGTACTCAATTGAAATCTACAGAGCACTGAATGTTTGTTAGACAGGCAGTTTCATAGGAAGAAACAAGGGTGGATGTAAAGATCCCCAATTCAGAAAATGCCAGTTACTTTGCAAACCCTTAGTTAGAGCTGCTGTTGTAATTTCAAAATCTGCTTTCATGCTCGTTTGCTTCCAATCAAATGAGTTCTTCAAAAAGATCACCACTTTAGTGGAGGAGTGGACTAGTGGTTACAGTGTTGGACTTTGGTCTTGGGGAACTGAGAAACTGAGTTCAATTCCCACTTTAGACACAAACAGCTCTTTTTGACTCTGGGCAAGTAACATTATTTTCATGCTGGTTTGCTTCCAATTGTTATAATTCTACTTTAGGTACATTTTGTTCAGCACTTGAAAATGAGGATTCTGCTCTTTACTAAGGTAAATTCTAAGCATTCCAACCTTGTAACATTTCTCTGCTTATCTCACCTATGGTGCTCCTTTGAAATCTACAGAGCACTGAATGTTTGTAAGACAGGCAGTTTCATAGGAAGAAACAAAGGTGGATACACCCCTATTTAGCTACTCCTTGACTGTTCTGTTGACTGAAATGAAGTTTCAAATCATGAGTTCTTTAAAAATAACTTCACTTTAGTGGAGGAGTGGACTAGTGGTTAGGGTGTTGGACCTTGGTCTTGGGGAACTGAGAAACTGAGTTCAATTCCCACTTTAGACACAAACAAGTCTTTTTGAGTCTGGGCAAGTAACACTATTTTCATGCTGGTTTGCTTCCAATAATTATAATTCTACTTTAGGTACATTTTGTTCAGTACTTGAAAATGAGGATTCTTCTCTTTAGTGAGGTAAATTCTAGGCATTCCAACCTTGTAACATTTCTCTGCTTATTTCCCCTATGGTGCTCCATTGAAATCTACAGAGCACTGAATGTTTGTTAGATAGTTTCATAGGAAGAAACAAAGGTGGATAAAATCCCTTTTTAGCTACACCTTGACTGTTCTATAGACTGAAAAGAAGTTTCAAATCATGAGTTCTTTAAAAATATCTTCACTTTAGTGGAGGAGTGGACTAGTGGTTAGGGTGTTGGACTTTGGTCTTGGGGAACTGAGAAACTGAGTTCAATTCCCACTTTAGACACAAACAAGTCTTTTTGAGTCTGGGCAAGTAACACTATTTTCATGCTGGTTTGCTTCCAATTGTTATAATTCTACTTTAGGTACATTTTGTTCAGCACTTGAAAATGAGGATTCTGCTCTTTACTAAGGTAAATTCTGCTCTTTACTAAGGTAAATTCTAGGCATTCCAAACTTGTAACATTTTTCTGCTTCTCTCACCTATGGTACTCCATTGAAATCTACAGAGCACTGAATGTTGGTTAGACAGGCAGTTTCATAGGAAGAAACAAGGGTGGATGTAAAGATCCCCAATTCAGAAAATGCCAGTTACTTTGCAAACCCGTAGTTAGAGCTGCTGTTGTAATTTCAAAATCTGCGTTCATGCTCGTTTGCTTCCAATCAAATGAGTTCTTCAAAAAGATCACCACTTTAGTGGAGGAGTGGACTAGTGGTTAGAGTGTTGGACTTTGGTCTTGGGGAACTGAGAAACTGAGTTAAATTCCCACTTTAGACACAAACAGCTCTTTTGACTCTGGGCAAGTAACACTATTTTCATGCTGGTTTGCTTTAAATTGTTATAATTCTACTTTAGGTACATTTTGTTCAGCACTTGAAAATGAGGATTCTGCTCCTTACTAAGGTAAATTCTAAGCATTCCAACCTTGTAACATTTCTCTGCTTATTTCCCCTATGGTGCTCCATTGAAATCTACAGAGCACTGAATGTTTGTTAGATAGTCAGTTTCATAGGAAGAAACAAAGGTGGATACACCCCTATTTAGCTACTCCTTGACTGTTCTGTAGACTGAAATGAAGTTTCAAATCATGAGTTCTTTAAAAATATCTTCACTTTAGTGGAGGAGTGGACTAGTGGTTAGGGTGTTGGACTTTGGTCTTGGGGAACTGAGAAACTGAGTTCAATTCCCACTTTAGACACAAACAGCTCTTTTTAACTCTGGGCAAGTAACACTATTTTCATGCTGGTTTGCTTTAAATTGTTATAATTCTACTTTAGGTATATTTTGTTCAGCACTTCAAAATGAGGATTCTGCTCTTTACTGAGGTAAATTCTGCTCTTTACTAAGGTAAATTCTAGGCATTCCAAACTTGTAACATTTTTCTGCTTCTCTCACCTATGGTACTCCATTGAAATCTACAGAGCACTGAATGTTGGTTAGACAGGCAGTTTCATAGGAAGAAACAAGGGTGGATGTAAAGATCCCCAATTCAGAAAATGCCAGTTACTTTGCAAACCCTTAGTTAGAGCTGCTGTTGTAATTTCAAAATCTGCTTTCATGCTCGTTTGCTTCCAATCAAATGAGTTCTTCAAAAAGATCACCACTTTAGTGGAGGAGTGCACTAGTGGTTAGAGTGTTGGACTTTGATCTTGGGAAACTGAGAAACTGAGTTTAATTCCCACTTTAGACACAAACAGCTCTTTTTGACTCTGGGCAAGTAACACTATTTTCATGCTGGTTTGCTTCCAATTGTTATAATTCTACTTTAGGTACATTTTGTTCAGTACTTGAAAATGAGGATTCTGCTCTTTACTAAGGTAAATTCTAGGCATTCCAACCTTGTAACATTTCTCTGCTTATTTCCCCTATGGTGCTCCATTGAAATCTACAGAGCACTGAATGTTTGTTAGATAGTCAGTTTCATAGGAAGAAACAAAGGTTGATACAATCCCTATTTAGCTACTCCTTGACTGTTCTGTAGACTGAAATGAAGATTCAAATCATGAGTTCTTTAAAAATATCTTCACTTTAGTGGAGGAGTGGACTAGTGGTTAGGGTGTTGGACCTTGGTCTTGGGGAACTGAGAAATTGAGTTCAATTCCCACTTTAGACACAAACAAGTCTTTTTGAGTCTGGGCAAATAACACTATTTTCATGCTGGTTTGCTTCCAATTGTTATAATTCTACTTTAGGTACATTTTGTTCAGCACTTGAAAATGAGGATTCTGCTCTTTACTAAGGTAAATTCTGCTCTTTACTAAGGTAAATTCTAGGCATTCCAAACTTGTAACATTTTTCTGCTTCTCTCACCTATGGTGCTCCATTGAAATCTACAGAGCACTGAATGTTTGATAGGCTCGCAGTTTTATAGGAAGAAACAAGGTGGATGTAAAGATCTCCACTTCTTAAAATGCCAGTTACTTTGCCTACCTTTAGTTACAGCTCCCACTTTAGACACAAACAGCTCTTTTTGACTCTGGGCAAGTAACACTACTTTCATGCTGGTTTGCTTCCAATTGTTATAATTCTACTTTAGTTATATTTTGTTCAGTACTTGAAAATGAGGATTCTTCTCCTTAGTGAGGTAAATTCTAGGCATTCCAACCTTGTAACATTTCACTGCTTATTTCCCCTATGGTGCTCCATTGAAATCTACAGAGCACTGAATGTTTGTTAGATAGTCAGTTTCATAGGAAGAAACAAAGGTGGATAAAATCCCTTTTTAGCTACACCTTGACTGTTCTGTAGACTGAAATGAAGTTTCAAATCATGAGTTCTTTATGTTTAAATATATTTTATTGAAGAGACAACTTCCATTTTACAAATGACACAGAGAATTAGAACAATTACCTCTGCTCTCCAAGAACATTTTACATTTTTTCCTTCCCTCCCATCCCCCCCCCTCCCCCCCCCCCCCCCCAAATCTCTAGTTGTTTTTGATGGTACTGCATAAGGAACATTTTCAAGTAACAAATGGAGATAAGCCATATAGTACAAATGCGCATGCAACTCTCATTGAATAGACCAATCTACCATCAAACATTACTTCCAACCTTTCCCACCCCCTTCCCAAAAGCCCCTCATAAACTGCGTTGCACATTACATTGACATCCATGTATGACCCCCTAACATGAAACAATATTACAATGCTGCATCACAAACATTATTAGTGGAGCCTTCAACTAGCACAGCAGTATTTAAATGTCACTGCTCGAGCAGAGTGCCTGAACTCTGATGACACTCCACCCTAATTTAGAAACCATCTATTAACCCCCCCCCCATGACCCTTTCCCACCCCCCCTATGGATGCACTTTCCCATCTTCTGTGTCTTTATGCTTCCTGACTGTCCACACAGACAAAAAAAAAAAAAAAAAAAAAATTCCTTCCTATCAGAGCTTGTTAAATATTAAACTGCGAGCTTTGTGTGACAAGGATTGTATGTAGGGTTCCCACACCGCCAAAAATGCTTTACGCCTTCTGGGGGACGACCCTACCCCCCTGCGCTCCAACAATAAAAGTTCATGTAATTTGTTCCTCCAGTGCCAGTAATCTGGTGGGGACCCACTCGTCCATGCGCCCATTATAAGCTTCTTCCCAACCAGACTGGCCTTGCGAATGAGCCGCTGGGTCCCTCCACCATGAAGTCGAAATACTTCATATTTATCCAATAATATCCCCTGGGGCGAAAGTGGTATCCTCAGCTTCACCAGAGACTCTAGATAATGAAATATCTGCCTCCAAAATGCCTGAATTTTATGACATGCCCAAAGGGAGTGCACTAGCGTACCCTCCCCCCGCTCACATTTCGCACAAAGCGGATCTGCAACCCCCCCAAATTTGAATACCTGACTTTTGGCCATATACGCCCTGTATATTATACGGTACTGACACTCCCGAAGACCAGCATTTACCGACAACTGGGGAATACGAGCTATCAATTTGGGGAAATCTAATTGCAAGTTTGGTTGTCCCAGATCTACTCCCCATCTTTGGCGAATAACCTCCGTATTCCTCTGTCCCTCATGTACCTCTAAAGCTTTCTGCAGGCCCGATACCGACAACCTATCTCCGGGTACCATCCCAAAAAAGGCTCTAATTCTACGCCCATGCCCACTTTCCAGCTTACTTTGGTTCAGAGACCGTACATAGTGAGCCAATTGATGATATGCGAATAGGTGGTTCATACAAATACCTACTCCTAAGGCTCCTAATGATAGGATCTTCCCCTTTGTATCCAGAACATGCTCAAGCCTCGTGATCCCCAAATCTGCCCAATTGCGAAATATTTTATTTTCAGACCCTGGGGCAAATTGTGGGTTATCCTGCAGTGGCAGTAGATCTGATACATCTGCCGCCAAACCCCATATCCTATTCAAGTTCCTCCAGACCTCCCTTAAGGGACCCAATAGCACGCTGTTTCGCATGTATATCGGAATTGCTTTCCTCTCGCAATGCAATAGGTAATGTGGATGAAACGGTTTAAAAAACTCATATTCCACATCTCGTGGTGTGTAGTCCTGCCTCCCCATTAGCCAGTCCCCTAAGTGGCGCAGCAGACAAGCTTCGTTGTATCTGCGGATGTTTGGAAGTCCCATACCTCCCTCTCTCCAGGAGCCCATGAGTAAGTTCAAAGGAAGTTTCGGTTTAGCATCTCTCCATACGAACCTCCTCAGGTACCCATAGAGCTGACTCAAATCTTTACGCCTAAGCCACAAGGGTAGCACCTGGAATGTGTATAGCCACATTCGAAACAGATGTATCCGCCCATGTAACGTAAGCGGTAATGTCCCCCACAAGCTCAATCGACTCTTTAGCTTATCCAATAGATGATTAAAATTTAGTTGGTATAACTGGGACGTATTCATCGAGATTCTCACTCCTAAATAAGGAAGAAAATCCGAAGCCCATTTGAGCGGGAATCCAGCTCCCCACTCCGACTTTACACTTGTGTGAGCTGTTAGTGCCAATGATTTAGAGTAATTGATTTTGAGCCCTGCAAAATCACCGTACTCCTGAAATAATTCCAACAGAGCTCTCAACGATCGAGCTGGGTGTGTTAGATGTACTAATATGTCGTCCGCGAACGCTGAAACCTTGAACGATGAAGTGCCCCATGTCACCCCCTCCACTTCTGGGTGGTTCTCAATTTCCCTGATCAAAGGGTCTAGAGCTAACACAAACAGCAGTGGGGACAAAGGACACCCCTGCCTAGTGCCTCTTCTAATCTGAAACCGTGCCGAGTTCTCCCCATTAACCCACATGTATGCCTGTGGGTTTGAGTAAAGCGCACCCACTGCCCTCCGAAAGTACCCGTCCACCCCGACTCTTTCCATAACCGTAAACATGAAATTCCATATCACCCGATCAAAGGCCTTCTCTGCGTCAAAACTGACCAACAGGGAAGGCCTTTTCCGCCTCTCCACAGTCTCCAGGGATGCTAACAGTGCCCTGACATTCCTCCCCACCGACCTACCTTTCACAAATCCCACCTGCGGGGGCGCTATCAAATCTGGCAATACTCGTGACAGCCTGTTGGCTAAAATCTTAGCATAGATTTTGACATCACAATTTAGTAGAGATATGGGCCTATACGACTCTACCTTAGACCCATCTTTCCCAGGCTTCAATAACACTATTACTTTTGCTACGTTCATGGCATCTGACATTGCCCCTGAAGTTGCCATATCGTTGTAGAGATTTAATAGAGGGATTGTCACCTGTTCTTGGACTAACTTGTAATATGCTATGGTAAATCCATCTGGCCCCGGTGCCTTTTGTAGATTACTCTGCTGGAGCGCCAGCATCATCTCACCCTCTGTAATTGGACCATTTAAATATGCCTTCTGGGATTCTGTCACCCGAGGTAATGCCTGGTTAGTTAGGTACAGCATACTGTCTTCTATTGTGTCCAGTGACTCCCCGTACAATTTCTCATAATACCGTTTGAAACATTCTGCAATGTCCTTAGATTTTCTACAAAGCAGGCCACCTTCATCTTTCACCTCTAATATTCCCTGTGTACCTCTTTTCCCCCGCACCAATCTCCCTAGCAGTGCCCCAGCTTTGTTACCATGAATGAAAAATTGATATTGATAATACTTATGAGACTTAACAGCCCTCTGATGGAGTAATTCATTCAATGCTTTCTGAGTGGCCAAGAGAGCTCCCTTCTCCCCAGGTGTCATACGTATCCCACATCTAATCCTCTGTGAACGGACCTCCTTTTCCAGTCTGATGATCTCTTTATCCCTCATCTTCTGAACTCTAGCTCTGTACGCAATTATCTCTCCCCGTATCACCGCTTTTGATGTTTCCCAATATAAGCTAGGTTGATTTTGATGTTGCTTATTGTGAGTTGCATATTCCTTCCATTTGTCATTTACATATGCTTTAAATTGGGAGTCCCAAAATAGCTCAAAGGGGAACCTCCAACCTCCCCCTCCTCCCCCAGATCCTAGACCTTGTAGCTGGAACCAGATGATTGAGTGGTCCGAAACCTCGCATGGCCCTATCTCCGCTACTTGTACTTTGGAAAATAGATTCCTAGAGATGAAGAAGTAATCTATACGCGATTGCGTAAGATGCGCTCTAGATGTATGAGTATAATCCCTTACATTCGGATGTAACACCCTCCATACATCTATCAAGTCCAATGTAGAGCAGAGAAAGGGCAGGCTCCCCACCCCTGGGCTCTGACCTGATGCTGAGGAACCTGTTTTATCCATTTGAGCATCATATACCAGATTAAAATCACCTCCCAGGATCACATTTCCTCCCTGATAGGGACCCAGCAGCTCAATGAGGGATCGGTGGAACTTACGGTCATACACATTGGGTGCATACACATTACATAGAATATACATAGAGTGCCCCATTTCCACTTCAACTAGTACATATCTGCCCTCAGAGTCCCGCTTGACTCGTTTTATCCGGGCCTGTAGGCCTTTCCGGATTAATATCAAAACCCCCCCCTTCTTACCTACCGCTGGGGATCCTATTGCCTGTTCCACCCATCCCTGCTGGAATTTATTGTGCTCCTGGGTTGTCAAATGTGTCTCCTGTAACAAAGCAAGATCTGCCTTGTGCCGCCGCAAGGCCTGCAGCACCTTAGTGCGTTTAATGGGCGAGGAAACCCCCCCCACATTCCAGGAAATTAATTTAACAGATCCCATCGTTCAGTGAGACTTCTGTGCTGTATATGTGTTGTTGAACTCTCCCTGTGAGACCGCACCCCCCAGCCCTTGGGTGCAACCTCCATCCACCTTTCCTCTGGAAACAGAGCATTTCACATCTCTCAACCTTTTCTGCTCGGAAGGAAGAATTACAATAAGAAAAAAACATAACAAACCATACTAGACACAGGAGATATTTAAACCCATACTTATACTCCCCCCCCTCTCCCCTTCCCATCCTCCCCCTCCCTCTTCCCCAACCCCACCCCATTGGTAGCTGCGTTCTCTCTGAGAACTGGTCACGCCCCCTGCCCCTCCCCTCCCCCAGCGACATCTTCTTACAGTATAACTTTTAGTAACTCAATTCTGGAAAAAGTTTCCAAATTATAGGCATATCTCTTCTAACTTGCCCTCATGCCCATCAGTAACTTAACACCTGCAGTGCACTGTCCTCTGCTGCTCCTGGTGCGTCTTCCTCAGTGATCTTCTCCTTGCGGCTTTTGTTCCTCTCTGCCTGGATCTCTCTCCGCCGGGCGCTGACCCAATAACTTGCCAGAAACCTCTCCGTCACCACTCTCCTGCTCGTGGACTTCCATTCGGTTCACAAATTGCTTTGCCTCTGCAGGGGATGTGAAAAAATGTGGCTTGCCTTCAAATTGAATGCGCAGCTTGGCGGGAAATAGTAGTGCAAAACGTGCCTGCCTCTCATAGAGCTGCTTGCAGACCTCTGTGAACTGTCTGCGCTGGGCCGCCACCGCTGCTGAAAAATCCTGAAAACAAAGTACTGTAGAAGCTTCATACTGGATCTTGCCCCTCGAGCGCCATGTATGTAAAATATCTTGTTTGTGGGTATAATTCAGAACTCTGCATATTACAATTCTTGGTCTCTCTTTCCCTTGTCTGGTGCTGCCCAGCCGGTGTGCCCGCTCTATCTTCAAACAGTTTTCCAGTTCTTTCAAGTTCAGCGCTTTAGGCAGCCATTTCTCCAAGAACTGCCTGAGATCCACTTCCCTAATGGACTCCGGCAATCCCACAAACCTTAGATTATTACGACGTGAGCGGTTCTCTAAGTCTTCCAGCTTGGATTCTAGGCTTTCCAGCCTTTTTTGCATCTCTTTCTGTTGGTTTTCATGCTGCATACTTTGGTCTTCCATATTAGAAAGGCGCTGCTGGAAGCCTGACATGTCCGTTTTTAAGCCTTCCACTTTCCCGTCCAGCTTTTCAATTTGGTCTGAGATCCGTTGCAGTTTCTTGTCCACCGATACCTCCAAGAGGCTCGATACTTCCCCCGCAATCTCTGTCGCCCAGATCGAGCTCAGCGATTCACCCGAGGGGCCTGCGTCCGCCATTTTGCCATCTCCCACGCGGCTCCTCGCTCCTTCCTTGCGGCTCGATTTTGACGCCATTCCAGCCTGTTTACAATGGCGATTTCGATAGATTTTATTGCCAGGGAGTTCCCGCGGTTCTTGCGGCGGTTTCACTGAGTTTTCCCCCGATTTTGATGTCGCTACGGGTCGATGTTATCTGGGGATCCGCGGAGCTACTACGTGCGGCGTCCTCCCCTTAGCCTAGCATCACGTGACCCCTTCATCATGAGTTCTTTAAAAATATCTTCACTTTAGTGGAGGAGTGGACTAGTGGCTAGTTAGGGTGTTGGACTTTGGTCTTGGGGAACTGAGAAACTGAGTTCAATTCCCACTTTAGACACAAGCAAGTCTTTTTGAGTCTGGGAAAGTAACACTATTTTCATGCTGGTTTGCTTCCAATTGTTATAATTCTACTTTAGGTACATTTTGTTCAGCACTTGAAAATGAGGATTCTGCTCTTTACTAAGGTAAATTCTAGGCATTCCAAACTTGTAACATTTTTCTGCTTCTCTCACCTATGGTACTCAATTGAAATCTACAGAGCACTGAATGTTGGTTAGACAGGCAGTTTCATAGGAAGAAACAAGGGTGGATGTAAAGATCCCCAATTCAGAAAATGCCAGTTACTTTGCAAACCCTTAGTTAGAGCTGCTGTTGTAATTTCAAAATCTGCTTTCATGCTCGTTTGCTTCCAATCAAATGAGTTCTTCAAAAAGATCACCACTTTAGTGGAGGAGTGGACTAGTGGTTACAGTGTTGGACTTTGGTCTTGGGGAACTGAGAAACTGAGTTCAATTCCCACTTTAGACACAAACAGCTCTTTTTGACTCTGGGCAAGTAACACTATTTTCATGCTGGTTTGCTTCCAATTGTTATAATTCTACTTTAGGTACATTTTGTTCAGCACTTGAAAATGAGGATTCTGCTCTTTACTAAGGTAAATTCTGCTCTTTACTAAGGTAAATTCTAGGCATTCCAAACTTGTAACATTTTTCTGCTTCTCTCACCTATGGTACTCCATTGAAATCTACAGAGCACTGAATGTTGGTTAGACAGGCAGTTTCATAGGAAGAAACAAGGGTGGATGTAAAGATCCCCAATTCAGAAAATGCCAGTTACTTTGCAAACCCGTAGTTAGAGCTGCTGTTGTAATTTCAAAATCTGCGTTCATGCTCGTTTGCTTCCAATCAAATGAGTTCTTCAAAAAGATCACCACTTTAGTGGAGGAGTGGACTAGTGGTTACAGTGTTGGACTTTGGTCTTGGGGAACTGAGAAACTGAGTTAAATTCCCACTTTAGACACAAACAGCTCTTTTTGACTCTGGGCAAGTAACACTATTTTCATGCTGGTTTGCTTTAAATTGTTATAATTCTACTTTAGGTATATTTTGTTCTGCACTTCAAAATGAGGATTCTGCTCTTTACTAAGGTAAATTCTAAGCATTCCAACCTAGTAACATTTCTCTGCTTTTCTCACCTATGGTGCTCCTTTTAAATCTACAGAGCACTGAATGTTTGTTAGACTGGCAGTTTCATAGGAAGAAACAAAGTTGGATACTCCTTGGCTGTTCTATAGACTGAAATGAAATTTCAAATCATGAGTTCTTCAAAAAGAGCACCACTTTAGTGGAGGAGTGGACTAGTGGTTAGGGTGTTGGACTTTGGTGTTGGGGAACTGAGAAACTGAGTTCAATTCCCACTTTAGACACAAACAGCTCCTTTTGTTATAATTCTACTTTAGGTACATTTTGTTCAGTACTTGAAAATGAGGATTCTGCTCTTTACTAAGGTAAATTCTAGGCATTCCAACCTTGTAACATTTCTCTGCTTATTTCCCCTCTGGTGCTCCATTAAAATCTACAGAGCACTGAATGTTTGTTAGATAGTTTCATAGGAAGAAACAAAGGTGGATAAAATCCCTTTTTAGCTACACCTTGACTGTTCTGTAGACTGAAATGAAGTTTCAAATCATGAGTTCTTTAAAAATATCTTCACTTTAGTGGAGGAGTGGACTAGTGGTTAGAGTGTTGGACTTTGGTCTTGGGGAACTGAGAAACTGAGTTCAATTCCCACTTTAGACACAAACAAGTCTTTTTGAGTCTGGGCAAGTAACACTATTTTCATGCTGGTTTGCTTCCAATTGTTATAATTCTACTTTAGGTACATTTTGTTCAGCACTTGAAAATGAGGATTCTGCTCTTTACTAAGGTAAATTCTAGGCATTCCAAACTTGTAACATTTTTCTGCTTCTCTCACCTATGGTACTCCATTGAAATCTACAGAGCACTGAATGTTGGTTAGACAGGCAGTTTCATAGGAAGAAACAAGGGTGGATGTAAAGATCCCCAATTCAGAAAATGCCAGTTACTTTGCAAACCCTTAGTTAGAGCTGCTGTTGTAATTTCAAAATCTGCTTTCATGCTCGTTTGCTTCCAATCAAATGAGTTCTTCAAAAAGATCACCACTTTAGTGGAGGAGTGGACTAGTGGTTACAGTGTTGGACTTTGGTCTTGGGGAACTGAGAAACTGAGTTAAATTCCCACTTTAGACACAAACAGCTCTTTTTGACTCTGGGCAAGTAACACTATTTTCATGCTGATTTGCTTTAAATTGTTATAATTCTACTTTAGGTATATTTTGTTCAGCACTTCAAAATGAGGATTCTGCTCTTTACTAAGGTAAATTCTAAGCATTCCAACCTAGTAACATTTCTCTGCTTTTCTCACCTATGGTGCTCCTTTTAAATCTACAGAGCACTGAATGTTTGTTAGACTGGCAGTTTCATAGGAAGAAACAAAGTTGGATACTCCTTGGCTGTTCTATAGACTGAAATGAAATTTCAAATCATGAGTTCTTCAAAAAGAACACCACTTTAGTGGAGAAGTGGACTAGTGGTTAGGGTGTTGGACTTTGGTCTTGGGGAACTGAGAAACTGAGTTCAATTCCCACTTTAGACACAAACAGCTCCTTTTGACTCTGGGCAAGTAACACTACTTTCATGCTGGTTTGCTTCCAATTGTTATAATTCTACTTTAGGTACATTTTGTTCAGCACTTGAAAATGAGGATTCTGCTCCTTACTAAGGTAAATTCTAAGCATTCCAACCTTGTAACATTTCTCTGCTTATTTCCCCTATGGTGCTCCATTGAAATCTACAGAGCACTGAATGTTTGTTAGATAGTCAGTTTCATAAGAAGAAACAAAGGTGGATACACCCCTATTTAGCTACTCCTTGACTGTTCTGTAGACTGAAATGAAGTTTCAAATCATGAGTTCTTTAAAAATATCTTCACTTTAGTGGAGGAGTGGACTAGTGGTTAGGGTGTTGGACTTTGGTCTTGGGGAACTGAGAAACTGAGTTCAATTCCCACTTTAGACACAAACAAGTCTTTTTGAGTCTGGGCAAGTAACACTATTTTCATGCTGGTTTGCTTCCAATTGTTATAATTCTACTGTAGGTACATTTTGTTCAGCACTTGAAAATGAGGATTCTGCTCTTTACTAAGGTAAATTCTGCTCTTTACTAAGGTAAATTCTAGGCATTCCAAACTTGTAACATTTTTCTGCTTCTCTCACCTATGGTACTCCATTGAAATCTACAGAGCACTGAATGTTGGTTAGACAGGCAGTTTCATAGGAAGAAACAAGGGTGGATGTAAAGATCCCCAATTCAGAAAATGCCAGTTACTTTGCAAACCCTTAGTTAGAGCTGCTGTTGTAATTTCAAAATCTGCTTTCATGCTCGTTTGCTTCCAATCAAATGAATTCTTCAAAAAGATCACCACTTTAGTGGAGGAGTGGACTAGTGGTTACAGTGTTGGACTTTGGTCTTGGGGAACTGAGAAACTGAGTTAAATTCCCACTTTAGACACAAACAGCTCTTTTTGACTCTGGGCAAGTAACACTACTTTCATGCTGGTTTGCTTTAAATTGTTATAATTCTACTTTAGGTATATTTTGTTCTGCACTTCAAAATGAGGATTCTGCTCTTTACTAAGGTAAATTCTAAGCATTCCAACCTAGTAACATTTCTCTGCTTTTCTCACCTATGGTGCTCCTTTTAAATCTACAGAGCACTGAATGTTTGTTAGACTGGCAGTTTCATAGGAAGAAACAAAGTTGGATACTCCTTGTCTGTTCTATAGACTGAAATGAAATTTCAAATCATGAGTTCTTCAAAAAGAGCACCACTTTAGTGGAGGAGTGGACTAGTGGTTAGGGTGTTGGACTTTGGTGTTGGGGAACTGAGAAACTGAGTTCAATTCCCACTTTAGACACAAACAGCTCCTTTTGTTATAATTCTACTTTAGGTACATTTTGTTCAGTACTTGAAAATGAGGATTCTGCTCTTTACTAAGGTAAATTCTAGGCATTCCAACCTTGTAACATTTCTCTGCTTATTTCCCCTCTGGTGCTCCATTAAAATCTACAGAGCACTGAATGTTTGTTAGATAGTTTCATAGGAAGAAACAAAGGTGGATAAAATCCCTTTTTAGCTACACCTTGACTGTTCTGTAGACTGAAATGAAGTTTCAAATCATGAGTTCTTTAAAAATATCTTCACTTTAGTGGAGGAGTGGACTAGTGGTTAGGGTGTTGGACTTTGGTCTTGGGGAACTGAGAAACTGAGTTCAATTCCCACTTTAGACACAAACAAGTCTTTTTGAGTCTGGGCAAGTAACACTATTTTCATGCTGTTTGCTTCCAATTGTTATAATTCTACTTTAGGTACATTTTGTTCAGCACTTGAAAATGAGGATTCTGCTCTTTACTAAGGTAAATTCTGCTCTTTACTAAGGTAAATTCTAGGCATTCCAAACTTGTAACATTTTTCTGCTTCTCTCACCTATGGTACTCCATTGAAATCTACAGAGCACTGAATGTTGGTTAGACAGGCAGTTTCATAGGAAGAAACAAGGGTGGATGTAAAGATCCCCAATTCAGAAAATGCCAGTTACTTTGCAAACCCTTAGTTAGAGCTGCTGTTGTAATTTCAAAATCTGCTTTCATGCTCGTTTGCTTCCAATCAAATGAATTCTTCAAAAAGATCACCACTTTAGTGGAGGAGTGGACTAGTGGTTACAGTGTTGGACTTTGGTCTTGGGGAACTGAGAAACTGAGTTAAATTCCCACTTTAGACACAAACAGCTCTTTTTGACTCTGGGCAAGTAACACTACTTTCATGCTGGTTTGCTTTAAATTGTTATAATTCTACTTTAGGTATATTTTGTTCTGCACTTCAAAATGAGGATTCTGCTCTTTACTAAGGTAAATTCTAAGCATTCCAACCTAGTAACATTTCTCTGCTTTTCTCACCTATGGTGCTCCTTTTAAATCTACAGAGCACTGAATGTTTGTTAGACTGGCAGTTTCATAGGAAGAAACAAAGTTGGATACTCCTTGTCTGTTCTATAGACTGAAATGAAATTTCAAATCATGAGTTCTTCAAAAAGAGCACCACTTTAGTGGAGGAGTGGACTAGTGGTTAGGGTGTTGGACTTTGGTGTTGGGGAACTGAGAAACTGAGTTCAATTCCCACTTTAGACACAAACAGCTCCTTTTGTTATAATTCTACTTTAGGTACATTTTGTTCAGTACTTGAAAATGAGGATTCTGCTCTTTACTAAGGTAAATTCTAGGCATTCCAACCTTGTAACATTTCTCTGCTTATTTCCCCTCTGGTGCTCCATTAAAATCTACAGAGCACTGAATGTTTGTTAGATAGTTTCATAGGAAGAAACAAAGGTGGATAAAATCCCTTTTTAGCTACACCTTGACTGTTCTGTAGACTGAAATGAAGTTTCAAATCATGAGTTCTTTAAAAATATCTTCACTTTAGTGGAGGAGTGGACTAGTGGTTAGGGTGTTGGACTTTGGTCTTGGGGACCTGAGAAACTGAGTTCAATTCCTACTTTCTTGCTGGTTTGCTTCCAATTGTTATAATTCTACTTTAGGTACATTTTGTTCAGCACTTGAAAATGAGGATTCTGCTCTTTACTAAGGTAAATTCTAGGCATTCCAAACTTGTTACATTTTTCTGCTTCTCTCACCTATGGTACTCCATTGAAATCTACAGAGCACTGAATGTTTGTTAGACAGGCAGTTTCATAGGAAGAAACAAAGGTGGATGTAAAGATCTCCACTTCAGAAACTGCCAGTTACTTTGCCTACCGTTAGTTACAGCTACTTTTTAATTTCCAAATCTGCTTTCAAGCTCGTTTGCTTCCAGTTGTTATAATTCTACTTTAGGTATATTTTGTTCAGTATTTGAAAATGAGGATTCTTCTCTTTAGTGAGGTAAATTCTAGGCATGCCAACCGTGAAACAATCCTCTGCTTTTCTCACCTATGGTGCTCCTTTTAAATCTACAGAGCACTGAATGTTTGTTAGACTGGCAGTTTCATAGGAAGAAACAAAGTTGGATACTCCTTGGCTGTTCTATAGACTGAAATGAAATTTCAAATCATGAGTTCTTCAAAAAGAGCACCACTAGTGGTTAGGGTGTTGGACTTTGGTCTTGGGGAACTGAGAAACTGAGTTCAATTCCCACTTTAGACACAAACAGCTCCTTTTGACTCTGGGCAAGTAACACTATTTTCATGGCTGGTTTGCTTCCAATTGTTATAATTCTACTTTAGGTACATTTTGTTCAGCACTTGAAAAAGAGGATTCTGCTCTTTACTAAGGTAAACTCTAAGCATTCCAACCTTGTAACATTTCTCTGCTTATTTCCCCTATGGTGCTCCATTGAAATCTACAGAGCACTGAATGTTTGTTAGATAGTCAGTTTCATAGGAAGAAACAAAGGTGGATACACCCCTATTTAGCTACTCCTTGACTGTTCTGTAGACTGAAATGAAGTTTCAAATCATGAGTTCTTTAAAAATATCTTCACTTTAGTGGAGGAGTGGACTAGTGGTTAGGGTGTTGGACTTTGGTCTTGGGGAACTGAGAAACTGAGTTCAATTCCCACTTTAGACACAAACAGCTCTTTTTGACTCTGGGCAAGTAACACTATTTTCATGCTGGTTTGCTTTAAATTGTTATAATTCTACTTTAGGTATATTTTGTTCAGCACTTCAAAATGAGGATTCTGCTCTTTACTGAGGTAAATTCTAGGCATTCCAAACTTGTAACATTTTTCTGCTTCTCTCACCTATGGTACTCCATTGAAATCTACAGAGCACTGAATGTTGGTTAGACAGGCAGTTTCATAGGAAGAAACAAGGGTGGATGTAAAGATCCCCAATTCTGAAAATGCCAGTTACTTTGCAAACCCTTAGTTAGAGCTGCTGTTGTAATTTCAAAATCTGCTTTCATGCTCGTTTGCTTCCAATCAAATGAGTTCTTCAAAAAGATCACCACTTTAGTGGAGGAGTGGACTAGTGGTTACAGTGTTGGACTTTGATCCTGGGGAACGGAGAAACTGAGTTAAATTCCCACTTTAGACACAAACAGCTCTTTTTGACTCTGGGCAAGTAACACTATTTTCATGCTGGTTTGCTTCCAATTGTTATAATTCTACTTTAGGTACATTTTGTTCAGTACTTGAAAATGAGGATTCTGCTCTTTACTAAGGTAAATTCTAGGCATTCCAACCTTGTAACATTTCTCTGCTTATTTCCCCTATGGTGCTCCATTGAAATCTACAGAGCACTGAATGTTTGTTAGATAGTCAGTTTCATAGGAAGAAACAAAGGTTGATACAATCCCTATTTAGCTACTCCTTGACTGTTCTGTAGACTGAAATGAAGTTTCAAATCATGAGTTCTTTAAAAATATCTTCACTTTAGTGGAGGAGTGGACTAGTGGTTAGGGTGTTGGACTTTAGTCTTGGGGAACTGAGAAACTGAGTTCAATTCCCACTTTAGACACAAACAAGTCTTTTTGAGTCTGGGCAAGTAACACTACTTTCATGCTGGTTTGCTTCCAATTGTTATAATTCCACTTTAGGTACATTTTGTTCAGCACTTGAAAATGAGGATTCTGCTCTTTACTAAGGTAAATTCTAGGCATTCCAAACTTGTTACATTTTTCTGCTTCTCTCACCTATGGTACTCCATTGAAATCTACAGAGCACTGAATGTTTGTTAGACAGGCAGTTTCATAGGAAGAAACAAAGGTGGATGTAAAGATCTCCACTTCAGAAACTGCCAGTTACTTTGCCTACCGTTAGTTACAGCTACTTTTTAATTTCCAAATCTGCTTTCAAGCTCGTTTGCTTCCAGTTGTTATAATTCTACTTTAGGTATATTTTTTCAGTATTTGAAAATGAGGATTCTTCTCTTTAGTGAGGTAAATTCTAGGCATGCCAACCGTGAAACAATTCTCTGCTTTTCTCACCTATGGTGCTCCTTTTAAATCTACAGAGCACTGAATGTTTGTTAGACTGGCAGTTTCATAGGAAGAAACAAAGTTGGATACTCCTTGGCTGGTCTATAGACTGAAATGAAATTTCAAATCATGAGTTCTTCAAAAAGAGCACCACTTTAGTGGAAGAGTGGACTAGTGGTTAGGGTGTTGGACTTTGGTCTTGGGGAACTGAGAAACTGAGTTCAATTCCCACTTTAGACACAAACAGCTCCTTTTGACTCTGGGCAAGTAACACTATTTTCATGCTGGTTTGCTTCCAATTGTTATAATTCTACTTTAGGTACATTTTGTTCAGCACTTGAAAATGAGGATTCTGCTCTTTACTAAGGTAAATTCTAAGCATTCCAACCTAGTAACATTTCTCTGCTTTTCTCACCTATGGTGCTCCTTTTAAATCTACAGAGCACTGAATGTTTGTTAGACTGGCAGTTTCATAGGAAGAAACAAAGGTGGATACACCCCTATTTAGCTACTCCTTGACTGTTCTGTAGACTGAAATGAAGTTTCAAATCATGAGTTCTTTAAAAATATCTTCACTTTAGTGGAGGAGTGGACTAGTGGTTAGGGTGTTGGACTTTGGTCTTGGGGAACTGAGAAACTGAGTTCAATTCCCACTTTAGACACAAACAAGTCTTTTTGAGTCTGGGCAAGTAACACTATTTTCATGCTAGTTTGCTTCCAATTGTTATAATTCTACTTTAGGTACATTTTGTTCAGCACTTGAAAATGAGGATTCTGCTCTTTACTAAGGTAAATTCTAGGCATTCCAAACTTGTTACATTTTTCTGCTTCTCTCACCTATGGTACTCCACTGAAATCTACAGAGCACTGAATGCTTGTTAGACAGGCAGTTTCATAGGAAGAAACAAAGGTGGATGTAAAGATCTCCACTTCAGAAACAGCCAGTTACTTTGCCTACCGTTAGTTACAGCTACTTTTTAATTTCCAAATCTGCTTTCAAGCTCGTTTGCTTCCAGTTGTTATAATTCTACTTTAGGTATATTTTGTTCAGGATTCTTCTCTTTAGTGAGGTAAATTCTAGGCATGCCAACCGTGAAACAATTCTCTGCTTTTCTCACCTATGGTGCTCCTTTTAAATCTACAGAGCACTGAATGTTTGTTAGACTGGCAGTTTCATAGGAAGAAACAAAGTTGGATACTCCTTGGCTGTTCTATAGACTGAAATGAAATTTCAAATCATGAGCTCTTCAAAAAGAGCACCACTAGTGGTTAGGGTGTTGGACTTTGGTCTTGGGGAACTGAGAAACTGAGTTCAATTCCCACTTTAGACACAAACAAGTCTTTTTGAGTCTGGGCAAGTAACACTATTTTCATGCTAGTTTGCTTCCAATTGTTATAATTCTACTTTAGGTATATTTTGTTCAGCACTTCAAAATGAGGATTCTGCTCTTTACTGAGGTAAATTCTGCTCTTTACTAAGGTAAATTCTAGGCATTCCAAACTTGTAACATTTTTCTGCTTCTCTCACCTATGGTACTCCATTGAAATCTACAGAGCACTGAATGTTGGTTAGACAGGCAGTTTCATAGGAAGAAACAAGGGTGGATGTAAAGATCCCCAATTCAGAAAATGCCAGTTACTTTGCAAACCCTTAGTTAGAGCTGCTGTTGTAATTTCAAAATCTGCTTTCATGCTCGTTTGCTTCCAATCAAATGAGTTCTTCAAAAAGATCACCACTTTAGTGGAGGAGTGCACTAGTGGTTAGAGTGTTGGACTTTGATCTTGGGAAACTGAAAAACTGAGTTAAATTCCCACTTTAGACACAAACAGCTCTTTTTGACTCTGGGCAAGTAACACTATTTTCATGCTGGTTTGCTTCCAATTGTTATAATTCTACTTTAGGTACATTTTGTTCAGTGCTTGAAAATGAGGATTCTGCTCTTTACTAAGGTAAATTCTAGGCATTCCAACCTTGTAACATTTCTCTGCTTATTTCCCCTATGGTGCTCCATTGAAATCTACAGAGCACTGAATGTTTGTTAGATAGTCAGTTTCATAGGAAGAAACAAAGGTTGATACAATCCCTATTTAGCTACTCCTTGACTGTTCTGTAGACTGAAATGAAGATTCAAATCATGAGTTCTTTAAAAATATCTTCACTTTAGTGGAGGAGTGGACTAGTGGTTAGGGTGTTGGACCTTGGTCTTGGGGAACTGAGAAATTGAGTTGAATTCCCACTTTAGACACAAACAAGTCTTTTTGAGTCTGGGCAAATAACACTATTTTCATGCTGGTTTGCTTCCAATTGTTATAATTCTACTTTAGGTACATTTTGTTCAGCACTTGAAAATGAGGATTCTGCTCTTTACTAAGGTAAATTCTGCTCTTTACTAAGGTAAATTCTAGGCATTCCAAACTTGTAACATTTTTCTGCTTCTCTCACCTATGGTACTCCATTGAAATCTACAGAGCACTGAATGTTGGTTAGACTGGCAGTTTCATAGGAAGAAACAAAGTTGGATACTCCTTGGCTGTTCTATAGACTGAAATGAAATTTCAAATCATGAGTTCTTCAAAAAGAGCACCACTTTAGTGGAGGAGTGGACTAGTGGTTAGGGTGTTGGACTTTGGTCTTGGGGAACTGAGAAACTGAGTTCAATTCCCACTTTAGACACAAACAGCTCCTTTTGACTCTGGGCAAGTAACACTATTTTCATGCTGGTTTGCTTCCAATTGTTATAATTCTACTTTAGGTACATTTTGTTCAGCACTTGAAAATGAGGATTCTGCTCTTTACTAAGGTAAATTCTAAGCATTCCAACCTTGTAACATTTCTCTGCTTATCTCACCTATGGTGCTCCTTTGAAATCTACAGAGCACTGAATGTTTGTAAGACAGGCAGTTTCATAGGAAGAAACAAAGGTGGATGTAAAGATCTCCACTTCAGAAACTGCCAGTTACTTTGCCTACCCTTACTTACAGCTACTGTTGTAATTTCAAAATCTGCTTTAATTCTTGTTTCTTCCAAGTGTTATATTTCTACATTAGATGTATTTTCTTCAGTATTTTAAAATGAGGATTAGCTCTTTACTGAGGTAAATTCTAGCCATTCCAACCTTGTAACATTTTTCTGCTTCTCTCACCTATGGTGCTCCATTGAAATCTACAGAGCACTGAATGTTTGATAGGCTCGCAGTTTTATAGGAAGAAACAAGGTGGATGTAAAGATCTCCACTTCATAAAATGCAAGTTACTTTGCCTACCTTTAGTTACAGCTCCCACTTTAGACACAAACAGCTCTTTTTGACTCTGGGCAAGTAACACTACTTTCATGCTGGTTTGCTTCCAATTGTTATAATTCTACTTTAGGTATATTTTGTTCAGTATTTGAAAATGAGGATTCTTCTCTTTAGTGAGGTAAATTCTAGGCATTCCAACCTTGTAACATTTCTCTGCTTATTTCCCCTATGGTGCTCCATTGAAATCTACAGAGCACTGAATGTTTGTTAGACAGTCAGTTTCATAGGAAGAAACAAAGGTGGATAAAATCCCTTTTTAGCTACACCTTGACTGTTCTGTAGACTGAAATGAAGTTTCAAATCATGAGTTCTTTAAAAATATCTTCACTTTAGTGGAGGAGTGGACTAGTGGTTAGGGTGTTGGACTTTAGTCTTGGGAAACTGAGTTCAATTCCCACTTTAGATACAAACAAGTCTTTTTGAGTCTGGGGAAGTAACACTATTTTCATGCTGGTTTGCTTCCAATTGTTATAATTCTACTTTAGGTACATTTTGTTCAGCACTTGAAAATGAGGATTCTGCTCTTTACTAAGGTAAATTCTGCTCTTTACTAAGGTAAATTCTAGGCATTCCAAACTTGTAACATTTTTCTGCTTCTCTCACCTATGGTACTCCATTGAAATCTACAGAGCACTGAATGTTGGTTAGACTGGCAGTTTCATAGGAAGAAACAAAGTTGGATACTCCTTGGCTGTTCTATAGACAAATGAAATTTCAAATCATGAGTTCTTCAAAAAGATCACCACTTTAGTGGAGGAGTGGACTAGTGGTTAGGGTGCTGGACTTTGGTCTTGGGAACTGAGAAACTGAGTTCAATTCCCACTTTAGACACAAACAGCTCCTTTTGACTCTGGGCAAGTAACACTATTTTCATGCTGGTTTGCTTCCAATTGTTATAATTCTACTTTAGGTACATTTTGTTCAGCACTTGAAAATGAGGATTCTGCTCTTTACTAAGGTAAATTCTAAGCATTCCAACCTTGTAACATTTCTCTGCTTATTTCCCCTATGGTGCTCCATTGAAATCTACAGAGCACTGAATGTTTGTTAGATAGTCAGTTTCATAGGAAGAAACAAAGGTTGATACAATCCCTATTTAGCTACTCCTTGACTGTTCTGTAGACTGAAATGAAGATTCAAATCATGAGTTCTTTAAAAATATCTGCACTTTAGTGGAGGAGTGGACTAGTGGTTAGGGTGTTGGACCTTGGTCTTGGGGAACTGAGAAACTGAGTTCAATTCCCACTTTAGACACAAACAAGTGTTTTTGAGTCTGGGCAAGTAACACTATTTTCATGCTGGTTTGCTTCCAATTGTTATAATTCTACTTTAGGTATATTTTGTTCAGTTCTTGAAAATGAGGATTCTGCTCTTTACTGAGGTAAATTCTAGGCATTCCAACCTTGTAACATTTCTCTTCTTATTTCCCCTATAGTGCTCCATTGAAATCTACAGAGCACTGAATGTTTGATAGGCTCGCAGATTCATAGGAAGAAACAAAGGTGGATGTAAAGATCTCCACTTCAGAAACTGCCAGTTACTTTGCCTACCCTTAGATACAGCTACTGTTGAATTTCAAAATCTGCTTTCATGCTCATTTGCTTTCAGTTGTTATAATTCTATTGGTATATTTTGTTCAGTAGTTGAAAATGAGCATTCTGCTCCTTACTGAGGTTAATTCTAGGCATTCCAACCTTCTAACATTTTTCTGCTTCTCTCACCTATGATGCTCCATTGAAATCTACAGAGTACTGAATGTTTGTTAGACAGGCAGTTTCATAGGAAGAAACACAGGTGGTTGTAAAGATCTTCACCTCAGAAACTGCCAGTTACTTTCTCTACCCTTAGGTACAGCTACTGTTGTAATTTCAAAATCTGCTTTAATTCTTGTTTGCTTCCAAGTGTTATATTTCTACATTAGATGTATTTTCTTCAGTGTTTTAAAATGAGGATTAGCTCTTTACTGAGGTAAATTCTAGCCATTCCAACCTTGTAACATTTTTCTGCTTCTCTCACCTATGGTGCTCCATTGAAATCTACAGAGCACTGAATGTTTGATAGGCTCGCAGTTTTATAGGAAGAAACAAGGTGGATGTAAAGATCTCCACTTCATAAAATGCCAGTTACTTTGCCTACCTTTAGTTACAGCTCCCACTTTAGACACAAACAGCTCTTTTTGACTCTGGGCAAGTAACACTACTTTCATGCTGGTTTGCTTCCAATTGTTATAATTCTACTTTAGGTATATTTTGTTCTGTATTTGAAAATGAGGATTCTTCTCTTTAGTGAGGTAAATTCTAGGCATTCCAACCTTGTAACATTTCTCTGCTTATTTCACCTATGGTGCTCCATTGAAATCTACAGAGCACTGAATGTTTGTTAGATAGTCAGTTTCATAGGAAGAAACAAAGGTGGATAAAATCCCTTTTTAGCTACACCTTGACTGTTCTGTAGACTGAAATGAAGTTTCAAATCATGAGTTCTTTAAAAATATCTTCACTTTAGTGGAGGAGTGGACTAGTGGTTAGGGTGTTGGACTTTAGTCTTGGGAAACTGAGTTCAATTCCCACTTTAGACACAAACAAGTCTTTTTGAATCTGGGCAAGTAACACTATTTTCATGCTGGTTTGCTTCCAATTGTTATAATTCTACTTTAGGTACATTTTGTTCAGCACTTGAAAATGAGGATTCTGCTCTTTACTAAGGTAAATTCTGCTCTTTACTAAGGTAAATTCTAGGCATTCCAAACTTGTAACATTTTACTGCTTCTCTCACCTATGGTACTCTATTGAAATCTACAGAGCACTGAATGTTGGTTAGACTGGCAGTTTCAAAGGAAGAAACAAAGTTGGATACTCCTTGGCTGTTCTATAGACTGAAATGAAATTTCAAATCATGAGTTCTTCAAAAAGATCACCACTTTAGTGGAGGAGTGGACTAGTGGTTAGGGTGTTGGACTTTGGTCTTGGGGAACTGAGAAACTGAGTTCAATTCCCACTTTAGACACAAACAGCTCCTTTTGACTCTGGGCAAGTAACACTATTTTCATGCTGGTTTGCTTCCAATTGTTAAAATTCTACTTTAGGTACATTTTGTTCAGCACTTGAAAATGAGGATTCTGCTCTTTACTGAGGTAAATTCTAAGCATTCCAACCTTGTAACATTTCTCTGCTTATTTCCCCTATGGTGCTCCATTGAAATCTACAGAGCACTGAATGTTTGTTAGATAGTCAGTTTCATAGGAAGAAACAAAGGTGGATACACCTTGACTGTTCTGTAGACTGAAATGAAGTTTCAAATCATGAGTTCTTTAAAAATAACTTCACTTTAGGGGAGGAGTGGACTAGTGGTGAGGGTGTTGGACCTTGGTCTTGGGGAACTGAGAAAATGAGTTCAATTCCCACTTTAGACACAAACAGCTCCTTTTGACTCTGGGCAAGTAACACTATTTTCATGCTGGTTTGCTTCCAATTGTTATAATTCTACTTTAGGTACATTTTGTTCAGTACTTGAAAATGAGGATTCTGCTCTTTACTAAGGTAATTCTAGGCATTCCAACCTTGTAACATTTCTCTGCTTATTTCCCCTATGGTGCTCCATTGAAATCTACAGAGCACTGAATGTTTGTTAGATAGTTTCATAGGAAGAAACAAAGGTGGATAAAATCCCTTTTTAGCTACACCTTGACTGTTCTGTAGACTGAAATGAAGTTTCAAATCATGAGTTCTTTAAAAATATCTTCACTTTAGTGGAGGAGTGGACTAGTGGTTAGGGTGTTGGACTTTGGTCTTGGGGAACTGAGAAACTGAGTTCAATTCCCACTTTAGACACAAACAAGTCTTTTTGAGTCTGGGCAAGTAACACTATTTTCATGCTGTTTGCTTCCAATTGTTATAATTCTACTTTAGGTACATTTTGTTCAGCACTTGAAAATGAGGATTCTGCTCTTTACTAAGGTAAATTCTGCTCTTTACTAAGGTAAATTCTAGGCATTCCAAACTTGTAACATTTTTCTGCTTCTCTCACCTATGGTACTCCATTGAAATCTACAGAGCACTGAATGTTGGTTAGACAGGCAGTTTCATAGGAAGAAACAAGGGTGGATGTAAAGATCCCCAATTCAGAAAATGCCAGTTACTTTGCAAACCCTTAGTTAGAGCTGCTGTTGTAATTTCAAAATCTGCTTTCATGCTCGTTTGCTTCCAATCAAATGAGTTCTTTAAAAAGATCACCACTTTAGTGGAGGAGTGGACTAGTGGTTACAGTGTTGGACTTTGGTCTTGGGGAACTGACAAACTGAGTTAAATTCCCACTTTAGACACAAACAGCTCTTTTTGACTCTGGGCAAGTAACACTATTTTCATGCTGGTTTGCTTTAAATTGTTATAATTCTACTTTAGGTATATTTTGTTCAGCACTTCAAAATGAGGATTCTGCTCTTTACTAAGGTAAATTCTAAGCATTCCAACCTAGTAACATTTCTCTGCTTATTTCCCCTATGGTGCTCCATTGAAATCTACAGAGCACTGAATGTTTGTTAGATAATCAGTTTCATAGGAAGAAACAAAGGTGGATACACCCCTATTTAGCTACTCCTTGACTGTTCTGTAGACTGAAATGAAGTTTCAAATCATGAGTTCTTTAAAAATATCTTCACTTTAGTGGAGGAGTGGACTAGTGGTTAGGGTGTTGGACCTTGGTCTTGGGGAACTGAGAAACTGAGTTCAATTCCCACTTTAGACACAAACAAGTCTTTTTGAGTCTGGGCAAGTAACACTATTTTCATGCTGGTTTGCTTCCAATTGTTATAATTCTACTTTAGGTACATTTTGTTCAGCACTTGAAAATGAGGATTCTGCTCTTTACTAAGGTAAATTCTAGGCATTCCAAACTTGTTACATTTTTCTGCTTCTCTCACCTATGGTACTCCATTGAAATCTACAGAGCACTGAATGTTTGTTAGACAGGCAGTTTCATAGGAAGAAACAAAGGTGGATGTAAAGATCTCCACTTCAGAAACTGCCAGTTACTTTGCCTACCGTTAGTTACAGCTACTTTTTAATTTCCAAATCTGCTTTCAAGCTCGTTTGCTTCCAGTTGTTATAATTCTACTTTAGGTATATTTTGTTCAGTATTTGAAAATGAGGATTCTTCTCTTTAGTGAGGTAAATTCTAGGCATGCCAACCGTGAAACAATTCTCTGCTTTTCTCACCTATGGTGCTCCTTTTAAATCTACAGAGCACTGAATGTTTGTTAGACTGGCAGTTTCATAGGAAGAAACAAAGTTGGATACTCCTTGGCTGTTCTATAGACTGAAATGAAATTTCAAATCATGAGTTCTTCAAAAAGAGCACCACTTTAGTGGAGGAGTGGACTAGTGGTTAGGGTGTTGGACTTTGGTCTTGGGGAACTGAAAAACTGAGTTCAATTCCCACTTTAGACACAAACAGCTCCTTTTGACTCTGGGCAAGTAACACTATTTTCATGCTGGTTTGCTTCCAATTGTTATAATTCTACTTTAGGTACATTTTGTTCAGCACTTGAAAATGAGGATTCTGCTCTTTACTAAGGTAAATTCTAAGCATTCCAACCTTGTAACATTTTTCTGCTTATTTCCCCTATGGTGCTCCATTGAAATCTACAGAGCACTGAATGTTTGTTAGATAACCAGTTTCATAGGAAGAAACAAAGGTGGATACACCCCTATTTAGCTACTCCTTGACTGTTCTGTAGACTGAAATGAAGTTTCAAATCATGAGTTCTTTAAAAATATCTTCACTTTAGTGGAGGAGTGGACTAGTGGTTAGGGTGTTGGACCTTGGTCTTGGGGAACTGAGAAACTGAGTTCAATTCCCACTTTAGACACAAACAGCTCCTTTTGACTCTGGGCAAGTAACACTATTTTCATGCTGGTTTGCTTCCAATTGTTATAATTCTACTTTAGGTACATTTTGTTCAGCACTTGAAAATTAGGATTCTGCTCTTTACTAAGGTAAATTCTAGGCATTCCAACCTTGTAACATTTTTCTGCTTCTCTCACCTATGGTACTCCATTGAAATCTACAGAGCACTGAATGTTGGTTAGACAGGCAGTTTCATAGGAAGAAACAAAGGTGGATGTAAAGATCTCCACTTCAGAAACTGCCAGTTACTTTGCCTACCCTTACTTACAGCTACTGTTGTAATTTCAAAATCTGCTTTAATTCTTGTTTGCTTCCAAGTGTTATATTTCTACATTAGATGTATTTTCTTCAGTATTTTAAAATGAGGATTAGCTCTTTACTGAGGTAAATTCTAGGCATTCCAACCTTGTAACATTTCTCTGCTTTTCTCAGCTATGGTGCTCCATTGAAATCTACAGTTAGAGCTCCCACTTTAGACACAAACAGCTCTTTTTGACTCTGGGCAAGTAACACTACTTTCATGGTGGTTTGCTTCCAATTGTTATAATTCTACTTTAGGTATATTTTGTTTAGTACTTCAAAATGAGGATTCTGCTGTTTACCAAGGTAAATTATAGGCATTCGAACATTCCTCTGCTCCTCTCATGTTTAAA
Organism: Microcaecilia unicolor; assembly: GCF_901765095.1. Classification (NCBI taxonomy): domain Eukaryota; kingdom Metazoa; phylum Chordata; class Amphibia; order Gymnophiona; family Siphonopidae; genus Microcaecilia; species Microcaecilia unicolor. Next base: position 145,110,571 of record NC_044041.1, on the reverse strand, counting down.
TTATTTTTGGCACTTCTCTCCTAGATAACTTTTTGTAACGTGAAATCATGCTTTAAACTGGTCCATTCCTATCTTCACAGTTCCAAATGTGCAAGGTACGCTCCTCGGCAATTTTCTCCTGCATAATTCATTGTAGACAGACATCATGCTTATAATTCTATGCTGCTCTATAGAGATTACAGAGTACTCGTTTCTTCATGAGGTTGCACTAGGTAATCATGTTTTCAATTCATAGTGCACCAAAAATATCTACCCATTACTGAATGTTGAAGAAACACTGCTCATCACTTCTCTTCTGCATACATCATTGTAGACTGATTTCTTGATTTGAATTCTATGCTGCTCTATAGAGATTTGAGAGCACTGGATTCTAAGGGAGCTTTGAGGAACATAGAAAGAAACTTTCGTGAAAGTGTAACCATGTGTAACATGGAATTCCATAGGAGCTGGCATCAATAACGAAACAAATTATTGTAGAAGCTCAACCACGTTTAACTTCTTTTTGTCATTCTCTCCTTGATAAGCTTTTGTAATATGAAATAATATTTTCAACTGTTCCATTCTTATCTTCACAGCTCCAAATGTTCAAGGAACGCTCCTCGGCACTTCTTTCCTGCATAATTAATTGTAGACAGAGATTATGCATTGACTTGTATGATGCTCCATACAAGTCAAACAGTACTGGTTTCCTAATTAGCTTGCACCAAATAATCATGTTTTCAATAAATAATGCTCCATAAATATCTACACATTACTGAATGTTGAAGAAACACTGCTCATCACTTCTCTTCTGCATACCACGTTTAACTTCTTTTTGTCATTCTCTCCTTGATAAGCTTTTGTAATATGAAATAATATTTTCAACTGTTCCATTCTTATCTTCACAGCTCCAAATGTTCAAGGAACGCTCCTCGGCACTTCTTTCCTGCATAATTAATTGTAGACAGAGATTATGCATTGACTTGTATGATGCTCCATACAAGTCAAACAGTACTGGTTTCCTAATTAGCTTGCACCAAATAATCATGTTTTCAATAAATAATGCTCCATAAATATCTACACATTACTGAATGTTGAAGAAACACTGCTCATCACTTCTCTTCTGCATACATCATTGTAGACTGATTTCTTGATTTGAATTCTATGCTGCTCTATAGAGATTTGAGAGCACTGGATTCTAAGGGAGCTTTGAGGAACATAGAAAGAAACTTTGGTGAAAGTGTAACCATGTGTAACTGCTCCTTGGGAAATCTCTTGCATAATCCATTATACACTGAAATCATAATATGAATCCTACGGTGCTCTATTGAGATTCAAGAGCTCTGAATACTGAAGGAGCTGCATACTTCATTGTAGTCTGAAATCGTGCTTTGAATTAGATGGTGCTCTGTATAGATAACAGAGCACTGGTTTCTTAATGGGCTTGCAACGGGTAATCATGATTTCAATCTATAGTGCTCCACAATTATCTACACATTACTGAATGTTGAAAGAACACTGTTTATGACTTCTCTCTTGCATAGTTCATTGTAGACTAAATTTATGATTTGAATTCTATCCTGCTCTATAGAGATTACAGAGCTCTGAATACTGAAGGAGCTGCCATCAATAACAAAAAAAATATTATGGAAGATCAACCATGTTTAAATTATTTTTGGCACTTCTGTATAGATAACAGAGCACTGGTTTCTTAATGGGCTTGCAACGGGTAACATGAAATCATGCTTTAAATTGCTCCATTCCTATCTTAACAGCTCCAAATGTTCGAGGAACGCTCCTTGTCACTTTTCTCCTGCATAGTCTCCTGACATCATTCTTTGAATTCTATGCGGCTCTATAGAGATTACAGAGTACTGGTTTCATAATGAGCTTGCACCAGGTAATCAAGTTTTCAATTCATAGTGCTCCATAAATATATACACATTACTGAATGTTTAAGGAACACTGCTCATCACTTCTCTTCTGCATACTTCATTGTAGTCTGAAAGCGTGCTTTGAATTAGATGGTGCTCTGTATAGATAACAGAGCACTTCATGGGCTTGCAATGGGTAATCATGATTTCAATCCATACTGCTCCATAATTATCTACACATTACTGAATGTTCAAGGAACACTGATTATCACTTCTATCCTGCATAGATCATTGTAGACTGATAACATTATTTGAATTCTATGCTGCTCTATTAGAAAGTACTGGTTTCATCTACACATTACTACACATTATCTACACATTACTGAATGTTCAAGTGATGAATGCTCATCACTTCTCTTCATTGTAGTCTGAAATTGTGCTTTGAATTAGATGGTGCACTGGTTTCTTAAAGTTCATTGAAGACTGATTTAATGATTTGAATTCTATGCTGCTCTATAGAGATTACAGAGCACTGGATTCTAAGGGAGTTTTAAGGGACATAGAAAGAAACTTTGGTGAAAGTGTAACCATGTGTAACTGAGGCAGCATGGGCAGATAAATTATATTAATTGGTGTTTAAAAGTTTGGTTCAGTTCTGCAAGTTATGGAGGAATGCCCTCTGGTTTCAATTGCTCAAGAATGTCTAGCTTTTGCTAGACTAGAGTTTAAAAGGTCAGAGAGAAGTAATTATTTACCACATCTGAAGGCCATTGGGCATAGTGGATAATCTCGAGGGATCAACAAGCAAGCAGTGTTAGAAGATAGCTTTAAAAAGATTAGGCTAATGTTGATTAGAAGAAAATAGAGTACATTTAAATAATTCTTGATGAGTTAGATTTTGTTTTATAAGGAATTCTGATTTCTGCTTATTTTAGAATATGTTTTATTCTGTGTAATTAATAAGTTCTATTTCTATGTAGAATATCTTTTCAATTCAACTTTGTCTGACCTTTCAAGTGATATTTCTGCAAGTGTAAATAGATCATCTGGTTTGAATTATCCACAGTCCTAGCTAGGTGAAAGAGGTCAGGAAAAGTCAACTTTGTTCCTTGATGAATAGCTAAGTGTAGGACTGGTCCTGAAAGTAATAACAAACTATATCTGTGTGAGATTAAGTAAGATTGGCCCCTTGACCCCTTAATGAATGCCAGAACCCAGTTAGTATGAAGTTGATTGGGAAACTGATTATGTGAATAATAAAATGCCAAGAGATAGGTGCCATAATGTCTAGTGTGAGAGGCCCCAGGTCATAGGTCAGTTTAGGAAATGTTTGAAACCTATGTAAATGATATTTTTAAGTAATGTGTAAGTAAGGATTAGTTCAAGGTAGGGTAATCAATCTATTCTTTACCATCTGGAAAGTAAGGGGGGCTAGAGGGGTTTAAAACTGTATATAACTGGGAGCAGAAGCAGCTGACGTTAGAAGAAAGAAGGAGAGAGCTAAGAAGAAGAGAAGCCATCAGATCCAGAGAGCTGAGAAAGAGAAGAAGAGACTTAGTGCTGATGTTCTACTTTGTTTGCTGGCAAATAAAGAAGATTTCTCCCTCATTCTGGTGTGTGCTGTTTGACTCCTGAAGTACCACAGATTCTGCTAACAATAGTGGTAATTCCTGCAACATAACTGCTCCTTGGTAAATCTCTTGCATAATCCATTATTCACTGAAATCCTAATATGAATCCTATGGTGCTCAATTGAGATTAAAGAGCTCTGAATACTGAAGGAGCTGCCATCAATAACAAAAAAATCCATGACTTCCGGTGGAGCCGAAGAGCAAGATGGCTGCCGCGCTGTGAGCTCCGCAGCGCCTTGCATGAAGCCTCGATCCCGACGGCACCAGATCCGCCTCCGAAGGAACAAGCTCATGTCGGAGAGCAGCGGTAGCAGGGAGGCACCCCCGAACGATTCTCACTACAACCCATAACAGCACGAGGACTGTTGAATGCCCGGTACCTGGATCCCGACTCAAGATGGCGGCCTAAGGCGGGCAGCGACACCAGAGTGGGACCTGAACTAACTGGTGAGCAGGGGAGGCAGAGAGAGAACGGGAAGGAGGAAGCGGGGAGAGAGGGAGGAACGCGCCAGTCCCCGAAGAGAGACGATACCAGGGCAGGAGGGAAGGCCAAACAGTGGGGAACAGAGCTGGAAGTCAAGTGGGAAATGGGAGGGGAATGACCACTGGTAGCGGAGACTACAAACTGAGAGAGACCCACAGTGAGCAACGGCAAGTGTAGCGGTTGCGGCACAGGGGAAAGGAACTGTAAAGTGCACAAGGTGGGATATACCCCTCCCCCCCTCACTACGTCTGACTGGAAGTGCAGGGGTATGAAATAAATACAAGACCCCCATTAAAGAACTTTAGAGATCAGGAAATAAGTGCTTGTATATCAGCTGAGACATCCGGATTAGAATCGGCACCTAAAGAAATTTGAACCAAGCATACAGCTGAACCGCCTGTGGTACGCAAAAGTTGCATGCGGACAAAGTTAGAGCGTGCATGGAACAATTTTTGAAACCTATGCCCTCCGGAACCACCTGTAGAGGTACGAAATTTGATAAAGAAAAAACATCACCACCAAAAACCGGCAACAAAATGGCTGAGGTAAAAGGTGGACGCAGGAGAATTCACTGAAAAACAACTGGCACAGATAACAGCGGCTGTGAGCGCTGCATTAAGTCCGAGATTCGATTTGTTGGTGGGGCAGCAGAAAAACTTGGAGTTCTCTGGCGCTGATACGGAAAAGAGTGGGGGAAGCAGAAAATCGGATCTCAGCAGTAGAGGACATTACACACAGGAGATCGCACACCTCAGGGAACAGCTCAAGTTACAACAGGATAAAATAGAGAATATGGAAAACCGAGCACGACGATGCAATCTGCGATTAGCTGGCCTTCCGGAGAAAATTCCTGAGAAAACGCTAGGACATCACCTGGAACAATGGCTGAAAAAGGAACTGGCCCTCTCGGATAGCTATGGAGAGCTCTGTATTGAACGAGCCCACAGATTGGAATGCTGGCAACAAGGCATGCAAAGGCCGAGAATAGGAAATTTTACGGGGTTTCAGACTGAAGCGTGAATCCGTTACGTACGAGGGATCTCCGATAAAAAATTTCCAATACTATTCGGCAGGAGTACAAGAGCAAAGACGCAGATTCCATCCTATATGTACCGCGCTGGTCAACAGGAACACTAGATTCATGTTACTATACCCAGCGATCCTGAAGATTCAACATGAGAACCAATGGCGTGCCTTTCATACAGCCCAGGAGGCCCAACAGTTCCTGGATGCAGAACTGAAAGAACCAGGCACATAAACCCTATCCGAACAGGAGATCCGAAAAGTTGCCTCAACGGAACTCCCCCCCACAGCAGGGGGAGGCCGAAAGGCTGGTAAATGATGAATATTGTTATGGTAATGATTCAGATTTATACTCTGTGCTCAATATACTGTTCTTTAAGGAGAGTTAATATAGGGGGGGGGGGGGATCAGGGAAGGTTACACCAAATACCGGGCCTACAGGCTTCCCTAGATGCCTGACATCAGTTATATAAGCAGACACACAAAGGGAGGAGGGTTGAAACCGTTACCAAACCGGAAATGGATAAGTTAGGGGCTCGTTGCAGGCGATAGAAGCCTATGGGTAAGAGGGAAACTTTGGAATGGGAGAAAGGGGTGAGGAGGGAAGGTAGGGTGGCGGGGTGCGGTGGGGTAGAAGGGAGGGAAGGTTGAGACAACATTATAGATGGGAGTTAGAGAGGGAGGGTTTTCTGCACCTAAGAGAAAGCTCTTACAGGAAGGGTATCACTAAAAATCTGAACAGGTCAAAACAAGGAACTATGTTAAAGGGGCAAGATATGCAGCATGGCCACCGGGTAGGGGCTGGGACCCGGGGCCGCTGAATTAGCAGAAGATTTAGAATATTTTGAAACCGATCTGTAACTTAGTAACCTCCCCCATTAAATGGAAAAAGATAGTAGCGCATTTAGAGCATTTAAATGCGGATATTGTGTGGAAACAAAATTGACAGTATAGAACACGAAAAACTTCGCCAAGCCTGGATTGGACAGGTACTATATGCATCGTCTGAGGGACGAAAAGGGGATGTAGCGATTTATTTCCATAAATTATGGTTACAAGGCAGGGAATTATATATATTCAATGTTTATGCCCCTACACCGCCAGAGCGAGACTTTTCCCCAGAGTGCTGAGACAGCTGCTACCATATCAGGGAAAAAACTTGATTATAGTAGGGGACATGAATAGCTTGATGGACCCAAAGATAGATTGTACAGGAACCAGAGGGCAGACACACGAGGGTCAAAAGACAGGGAAAATGCTGCATGAATTTGGGAACTCTCTCTCTGTGGTAGACGTATGGAGAAACCTGCATCCAGAGACACGAAATTACACGCACAGATCGAGAGCTCACGGAACGTGGGGAAGGATAGACTATATAGTTATTTCAGAGGACCTCTTCCACTGCATGAGAGATTCTAAGATAGAGGAGATATTAAATTCCGATCATAGTCCTGTCTGGTGCACCTTGGATGCCCCTTGTAGCTTCCAATCGACCAAACGTTGGAGATTTCCTAGTCACCTAGTTCAGGATAAAGCATTTCAGAAATTCGTAGCGGCAAAGTGGGAGGATTTTGTACAAAATAACAAAGAACACCAATCCAACCCACAACTATTTTGGTGCACAGGGAAGGCAGTGTTACGGGGATACCTGATTGCGTATGTAGCTGCAAGATGAAAGAAGTCTGCCCGTAGACAATTGCAGAAGGCAAGGCGTCGACATATAGCACAACCGTCAGAAAATAACAAAGACCATTATCTAGCTATATAGGCGGCAATTAACTCGTTGTTGCATGAACGAATGCTTCGAAACCAGACCTTTCAAAAGTACAGGTTTCACAGACTTGGAAATAGGGCGGGGGGCCTACTAGCTAGACTAGTCCAGAGAAAGGGAGGTAATTGCACAATTCCAGCGATGAAAGACAAAAAAGGGGATCTGACCAATAGATCGGATGAGATATGTAAGATCTTACAGGAGCACTTTACAAAATTATATGCGCCGGGACAATTGGGAGGAGAGAGGGAGAGGAGAGAGTTGTTTTTGAAAGCCAATATGCCAAAATTAGGGGAGTCAGATGTAGCATTACTGGATTCCCCGTTACAGCCCAAAGAGTTACAGGGGGCGATTAAAGGTCTAAAATCCTTTTCGGCACCTGGGTGGGATGGCTACTCAGGAGAGTTTTACAAAATGATGCAGAACTCTGTGATGACCCCTGTTCGAATATCATCAGGCAGTCATCCAAGAAGGGCGGTTCCCTAGGCATGAAAATACTTGCAGGAAAGGCCCAGGAGGAACCAGAATCCTATAGACCAATTTCATTAATTAACGTAGATATTAAACTTTTGGCAAAGATTCTGGCAGAACGCTTAAAGGAATGCCTCCCCAGCATTATCGGGCCAGCGTAGGTGCGGTGGGATTTGTTCCCAAGAGACACTCGGTGTTGCATGTGAGGAGAGCACTATTAGCAATGGCCAAATGTAGATGTCAGAAAATTCCAGGGATAATAGTAAGTCTGGATGCGGCCAAAGCATTTGACCAGGTTGGATGGGATTTCTTGTTTGCCGCGATGGAGTGGGTGGGGCTGCCCGAGAGAATCCTACGGACCATCAGGACACTTTATACAGACATGAAGGCACACGTGGTGGTCAATGGAGGAAAGTCGGCCGGGGAACAAGTCAGGGTTACCTTCTCTCCCCCTTACTATTCGATTTAACTTTAGAACCATTGCTTTGGCTTTTAAATTCAGACCCGGACATCATAGGAGATCAGGAGGTTAGGGCTTTAGCATACGCGGATGACATTCTGTTAGTGCTTACCGAGCCTCAGAGATCTCTTGAGACTGCACTGAAAGGATTTACCCTTAATTATAACAAATCGGGTGCAATGCCCCTAGACGGTAGTGTACGAAGAAAATGGAAAGGGAAATTCCCCATCAAATGGATAGACTCTAAATTGAAATACTTGGGGGTGATTATTACAACCAATCAATCCTCTTTATATAAGGATAACATTGGCCCGTTATTAGACATGACTAAATGTAAACTATCCCTATGGCAAGAGTTACCGCTTACCATCTGGGGTCGAATAGCACTTTTCAATGTGATGATTGCTTCTAGGTGGCTTTACATATTCCAACAGCTGCCCCTCCTTTTAAAGTATAGAGATGAAAAGGCGTTGATAAGATTAATACACGGATATCTATGGCAAGGGAAAAAACCCAGAATACCATACCAAATACCATACCAACAAACTGCAACCCCGCGAGAGGCAGGGGGCATGGGCCTCTTAAACATTAAGTTTTTAACAATAGCCTGCTCAATGAGACACATAAACGACTGGTACCGCGGGACATCAGATTTCTCCCAGGAATCCATTTTAGTTCACTATTGCATACTGGGGGAAGCCTACCTAGAGACGCTTTTAAAATACACCCACTGTTGACAGCCCTTAGGGAAACCTGGAGATGGATATGTAGACATCATAATTTTTCGGCTCGGGTGTCCCCCTGGCTATCCATCTGTGGCAATCCGGCTTTTCCACCAGGTCAAGAGGGAGGTATATTTAGCAGATGGGCAAAACAAGGAATAGTGTATTTAGCACATATAGTGACAGATGAGGGGAAGATGTATTCCTATCCAGAGCTACAATTAAAATTTAAGATCTCGGTGGGAAATTACTTTGCCTACCATCAATTAAGACATTATGTAGCTTCTCTGAACTGGACAGATTTGACTGAGGATGTGGTGGAGGTCCTCTCAGAGGATTTCACATTGGGAGCGCAAGTATCTGTACCCCTGAAATTTCACCACCAGCAGCTTAAAGACACGACCGAAGAACCGGATTTTTCGAGGTATCAGTCGAGGTTTGTAGGACGTTCCTGAAATCTCTGTACAGGCAGAGGCTTTCGTTACCACAGAGAGAGAGGTTATATAGATGGGTATTGAGAACACACATATCCCCACGCAGAGCAATGAGGGCAGGGTTTTCAACAAATGGGGAATGCCCCAAGTGTAAGCACAAGTTGGACTCGTTGGGAGTTGCAAATACATTGAAAGGTTTTGGCAAAGGGTGGGGCGAGAGATAGATCGGATGTGGCAGATACTATTCAACATCTTTAACTATTCGGCAGAACCCCCGGAAGATTTCAAGGCGTTTGCCAAGATGGGTGTATATTTTGGAATAACTTCTATTTTACAATTCTGGAGATCCAGAAAGGAATCACCATTGCAGGTGTGGCGAGCACAATTGATAAAGCAAATGCGGATAGATAAATGCGGGGTTAGCGGTATAGATAGCATACCAGGTCAACGATTTAAGAGGGAGAAGTTTGTTATTAAACTTCTAGAGTCTCCCAGTTACTGTATACCTTCTTAAGACTTAACTGCGAGGAGAGGAAAATCCAGAGGAAAGGCAACCGGGAGTCCTGGGGCACACAATAGTTGACCCCACATCCACTCCCCCCGGGTGCCACAGCATAACAGAGGCAAGGAGACCAAAGAGGACATTAGTACCCACATACTCATTTGCACGGAAACCCAGGACATGGACCGGCAGTAGCCTGTTATAGGGTAAGAGAGACAGGGAAGTGGAGATGGGGCAAGGAGGCACATACACCCTATTGCTCACCGCCATGATGGATAGAATGTTATAAAGACTGTAGACTGCTGCTGCCTTGCCCAGAGGAAAGATACCATGAGCGTAGTAGGTGCAGACCAGGGGGGGGGGGGGGGATAGGAAGGGAAGGGGAAGAAAAGGGGGGAAGTTCAATAAAGATTTCAGGATAAATAGCGGAAATTGTAGGTACTTATGTTATGTTCATTGTAAAATTTTGTATAAATGGCCTAAGTTATTGTGTATAGGGACAGATCACATACTTGAGAGAAGAGGGCCATCAGAAACCAGGCGCTCTGAAGCTCGGTGGAATGCCGATGATCATAGATAGTGATCGCAAGGGTGAGTCTACTGGCCCATATTATGCTCAAAATGTTACTAAGAAGGTCAAACCAACTTATGGAGGGGCAGGGGATGGGAGATGGGGAGTGGGGAGAAATGTAAAAACATTGATGATAAGACTATCATTTTTGTATAATTATAGTACAGCAAGAGGCCCTCACTGAATGACCACCGGAAGGGTGGAAGGCCAGATTTTAGGACTCAGGCTGTAAAAATACCAGCTAGGTTTAAAAATCTATGACTGGCTGAGCAAGGACTTGCTTTTCCTGCAGGTTAATATGTGTTCTACTTTGAGACCTATCCACTGGAATAGTGGTGGGCCAAGCTACATAGCTTTAAACAGCTGAAAAGCACTGACTAGGCCTGATAACAAGATGATGGCCTTATAGCAGAGAGCCTGCAAGAGCAAGGACTGCTTGGTGAGTTCTAATGAAACCTGGTGCAACTTCCAAATTGAGTGTAACACACATGATGTAGAAATTAAAGACAGAAATGATAAGAAGTTTGGTTCATAACACGGAGTCTGTCTTTAATAAGTTGGCACCCAGATCACAAGATGTTATGAAATTGATATATCCATATTTAGATATCTTCATAAGAACAAAGTGTTTACAAAAAAGGAAATTACACAATAGCTTGCAATAGCTAATGTTTGGATGTTTGGATGTCCGTATCTAGGGAAGTGTTTACAAAAACGGAAAGAGGGGCACCTGACCGGAGGGCATGACTCATAGATTGAGCAAGATTAGAAAAAAAAGTCCCTTCTCATAGACTTGTATTAGGACCAGATACTATATAAGAGAAGGGCATCAGATAGATCGTTGGAGGTTCTCCCCAACGCATCTAGGACGCAGAGCTCCGGTCAGCTGAATCCAGAATTTGTCTGATGAATGTACCTGATTAAAGTCTGATTTGGTAAGAATAAAAAGACTATTTCTTTAACTACACTGTTTCTGTCCTTGCTTCAATTTATTCTCTATCTTCTATCTGGTTTGCAAACTAACACACACACACACACAAGTAAGATTTCCCACTGAACATAAATAGCCAAAGATTCATTTAGATCCAAAGAGACAGAAAGCTGTGGTCATGGGAATAAGATCTGAACTAAGCCTTCTGATGCCTCCTCAACAGCGATACCCATGGGCAGGAGTATCGCTGCAATTCAGGGAGGCAGTCCACAAGATCATAGAAGAACAGACCCTCTGTACAACTCCGTGTGGAAGGATCCCACGGGGGTCTATAGAGGGGTAGTTAAACAGTGGTGACTCCCGTCCGCTCCGGTCTTGTTCCATGCTTTCCTATCCCCTTCTCTTTCTTTTATGTTTCATCTTGGCTGCAAGAGGGGAGATTCTATGCGTCCAAGATCTATTTTTTTCTTTCCCCTCCTTTCCGTTCTGAGTATTCTCCTTTTCTGTTTTCTACTCTGTCCATTTTGCAGTTCTTACCTCTCCTACCTGCCCTCTCCGTCTTCTCCTGTTCTTTTCTTGTCTCTAAGGGTTCTATGATGCCCCATCTCTGTCTTCCTTTATTCTCCATCCTCCTCTCACTGCACCTGTATTAGGGCTGTGCAGTGTTTACTCTCTGTGACGCCTTCCCCATGCTTATCTGTCTGTAGATCTTGGGGAACACTAAGATCAACATTTTCCTCCCCGTTGTCTCATGTCCCTTATTATAGCAGTCTTCTCTTCTCTCTCTAAGTTTGCATTCTTTCCTGTGGTTAAGCCACGGCCACTTTCCCTTCCCTTATTCTTTCCTATCGCAGTCAGTGAACTCCATCCTCCCTTCTGTCTCACCTGCCTATTCTGTGTATTCCCGTTATGTTTCCCTCCATTCCTATCTGTAGATTCACTGCAGTTCCCTGCATTCCTTTAAAATCATTCTGGTTTGAGTATTTTCAGAACTACGCTTCAAAACTGACAGGCTTGCCCCCACCTCCGTTCTTGCTCGTTCCTGCCTATACACTTCTGTTTTTTTTTCCCTCCTTTTGTTAGTGCGCCACAGTTTTTATATCTCATAAAGAGATGTTTAGGACGTGTCCCATTTTATTTTCCCCTTGCATCTTTTTGTATGTATTCTCACTCGTATATTTTAGTCCAAATCGGGCTACATTTGGTGTTAGAATGAAGTAACTTGCTCTCACTGTTGTCTGAAAGCTCCGGTTTACGGTGCTCAGCATTCTAGCCACTTACGGGCATAGTACTTCTGCCTGTTTCCTATCTATGGCTGTGGGTTTTTGTCTGCACTATTTTGTTCTTTTCTCTTGCTCTTTTTAGTGTCATTCTCCCAATTCCTCCCCCTTCCTCTATCTAGATTTCTTTTTTCTACCTTTGCATGCATTTGCGGTCCCATTTCTTCCGATTCTGTAAGGCTCTCTCAATTTACAAGTGCGTAGCTGTTTAACTTTCTCTTTTCTTCTGCAAGTGCCTAGCTCCTTGAGTGGTGCCCACTTCCTTCCTCTTCTCTGCATTTTCTCCTTCTCGTATCTGCTAATCTCTAGCTTTGGAATCTATCATAATCCTTTTCTTCTGGCTATGTTCCCTGCTCCTATATACAGGCTATCTGTCAGTAAGGTTACGTTTCCTTCTCTGTCAGTTATTTCCCAGCCATACCATTTTGTCAGTTATTTCTTTGATTATAAATATTCCCTATGACAGGTCTGTTGCCAGTTCTAAGTATTGTTAACCGGTGTCTCTATTTTGCAAGTGTGTCTCATGCCTTGAGAGCTTGCTGTCCGTTCGTGCGCTGTAAATGTTTTGTGCCATTACTTTTGACAGACTGTCACCATCTTCCGCTCTGATAACTCTTTCTGCCCCCCCTTCCTTCCTGTCATACAGCTTTATACTTGATAAACCACACTTATTTCTATGCCTGCCTGCCTGCTTTGGGAACCCCCCGTCTGAAACTTTCATGACATTAGAAATCTCCGCTTGAGAAGTCCCAGTCTGTATTCTGTCTCTGTTCCCCGTAGCCACTTTAGCTGCACTTCCGGGTTTAATTTTCGCTGCATAGACCCCGTCTCTGCCACTTTCGGCACCTTTCTGTCATACTCACTATATATGAAACTGTTACTACGCTCTAAGTCTTCTACCTTTGTATTTTGTCTTTGCTAAAAGTCCCAAAAGTCCTGCACTAATCCTGACAGTTGTCTGCCGTAAGCTCCCGTTGTTACTGCTTCTCTGAGTGAATTTGCCACTTTTTTCTGTACCCCCTCTTTCCTGTCACAGCCTCGGCTGTAAGACTGTTAAATTTATCTCACTTCCACCTATACTTTTTCCTTGCAAAAGGTCTCTTGGCTACTATTTTCAGTTGTAATTTTAAATTTGTACTTGTCCTAGTAGCTGTTATCACACCCTTTTAATTTACAATTTGTTTTGGGACAATGTTATACTTTTAATTAATAATGTTTAAGGTTTGTCATTTATTTTCCTATTTGACATTTGCTTTTGGTAATTTCGAGCTTGTGTAATCGGTTCTGAATTCATTTTTATATTAAGGTTTCCTGTTGTTGACAATGCCAGCCGATGTTTCTTTCTCCCAAGCTGTGCATAATTTCATATATAATTGCTGAGGTTTTCCTGAATTTGTAGTTTGAAATGGGGCTTTATTGTGACATAACCACTGGTGACGCTCCATACTTTGGATACACCCTCCCTGCCCTCCTTTCTGATGCTCTCCTCTTACATAATTTTATTTATTTTCCTCCCTCCAAAATTGTCCCTCATATCAAAAGTAGTAACATTTAAATGTGTGGCCCTCCGTAGATTATTGTTATTATATTTAGAATTGATACTTTGCTATGTAATGTTGGGAACAATAATTGTGTGTGTCCGTTTTTGGATTAGGACAAACATATGCTGCACTTGTTTAGCTGTGAAGGGATAATTGACGTGACAACCCGTTATGTAGTTTCATGATACCATGACTTAGAAGCAATTTCAGTATCCTTAGCCTTGTTAGCTTACGGCATTGTTTCTGAACGGCATGATTAATATCCACTTATTTCCTGTAGAACTGCTTGCCCGTAACTTTTCAGGATGCAAGTTAGATTTTAAACTACTGATTAGCTCTACTGTAAAAAGCTTGGGTTTTTATTTTTAGTTAAGGCTGCGAGACTGTGTTCGCGTTCTATAAATAAATGTTGTACGGCATTGTTTTCAGTCCAATCATATATTCAGTTTTCTGCAAGTTTACCCTTGTTTTATGGTACATTTTCTTGGCATGCATAATGGCATTCATATGTAATAGTACATATTTCTTTTAAATCACTTATCTTTTGATAATCCACTTGCCGGTTCTCTAGGTTCTTTGTATGTGCATTCTCCCACAAACAGCAGTGTTTGAATGTTTTCGGTTTCATTTTTGCGGTTGCAGCGCTGGGACATGGGCTTTGTTTCTGCAATGTAATATTGCAAGTTTCATAATAATGATTTACAGTCTGTTTTTCCAGGTTTTTTTTTGTCCATTTACTTTATATTCCAATTTTGTTGTACAGCTTTTTTTTCCTCTGATATGGGGAACATACTAAGTCGTTTGTTCATTGGTTTGCTCTGCTTGTCCATCAAAATCATTTTTTTCTCCCTCTCTAGGTCCCACCTACTCCCCTATTTTGCGTGTGTCACTCTTGTTTCAGACTTTAATGCATGTTTATGCAGCACAACAGTGTGAATGATTTTATTTTGTATTGTATTATCCTGGTTTTGTAGGCTTCCTTACTGTCGGCTGTTTTATTCTAATGCTTTTGAGTTCCCTTCTTATGAATTATTTAATAGAAAATCTATTGTCTAATGACTCTTTTATGGTTGTACCATCCCCCAAGAGCTTACATGTGTTCAGTGTTACAAATCTTTCTTTTAATTTCTTTTTTTTATTATATCTACTTTATTTTTACCACCTTTGCAGTTTGTTTCAGGGGCTCTTCCCTGGGATATGCTATATTTTTATTTTATTTTTTTTTATTTTTATTTTCTTATATACCAGTGTCACGCTATAACCATTGGGTCTGATATCGATGCCTGGGGCTTACACCCATTGGAGGTGACCCTTCAATGGATGACGGTATCTCAATTAGTAGGAGCAGACTTCCATTCCATTTTCGGAGTGGCCTGCGGATTCGGCATTATTGCCCACATATGAGTTACCTAGTACAGATGAGCGTGGGGGCAATAAAGAGACGTCTAACGCCTTTTCATTGCGAGTTTGGACTAGGTGACGAGGGCTTTTAAATGTTTCAGGATGGTTAGTGGTAGACGAGAGGACTCCTAACTATAAAAATTTTGGGTGGTGTGTTGGACCACTGCAGGTCCATAGGGGTGCTTAGTTGCAGACGAGAGGACTCCTAATCAGCGGAAACCCATTGGACCACTGCTCCCTGACTCAGGAGACCTTATTCGCTGGTTTTTTGGGTTCTTTTTGGGAGTGTTTGCAATGTCCCTTTTTGGGGGCTCTATCATGGGTTGGAACCCATGGCCAATCGTAGCAGGGATAACTCTTGGCAGGCAGTAGAAGCAGGGATTACTCCTGTCTTTAGAAGCACACTCTGGGGAGTAGTATTCATTAATTTGGGGTAGAGTAGTATATAATAGCTGACACTAAGTATTTCTTCACTTATACTCTGACTCTCTAGGTACATTTCTGTTTGCTGTTTTTGTCTTTCTTTCTTCTAATGTTACTAGCGGTTAAAGCGTTGAGCTTTCCGCCAATTGGTAATTTTTATTTTGGGTCCCTATGTTGGAGTACATTGGCAGATGCGTGAGTATGATTGTGTTATGTCTCTGCATGTTTTACTATCAGGATAATCATTGCATGTTTTTGTAAACTGTTAGCACATTATCATTTCTAGGTCTCCCTGCTATCTCCGAAGCTGCCTTTTGAACCACTAACCTTGTACCAGGTTCTAGGTCTGGTCAATATATATTATTATTAATCTAGTTCATTTTTTCTATAGCAAATTACAGGTCAGAAGCTTATTTTTAGACCACCTGCTCACTAGGTCCGGTTATTATACATATTGGGTGATGTTGTTCACTACCCAATATATCATATCTTCCTCTCCGCACCCAACACCAGATACTGGTGATCTGACATCTATTCAGATCTCTGGTAAGGACTTTCCGTCCGAAACAAAACCTTTCTATTTTGCGGTTGACCTCCCTATGCCACCGAGAGTTCGGAAGGGCATAGTGATCCCGCCAACTGTTCTCTTTCTCAATTGATTTTCTGCGCTGGAGATTACATTGCATGAATCGTAAGTATATTTCCATTTATTGTATGTGTTACTATTAAGCTTGCCGTTGTATATTTTTATGACCTATTGGATTAGCTCTAATTTAAATGTTTTATTTTACCAAATTTAGGATTAAGATTTTGTCCTCAATACACAAGGACAATAACTGTGGGACAATAACTGTGTCTGTGTATGAGTGTGGTTTTCCTTTTCTGTCTGTGTGCTGCGACTTGTGATTGGCTACTGGAATATTTATTTTTATGTTTTTTGTTTTGAAACCCTAAACAATTCCTTAACCGTGCACAATTCCAATGATTGGTTTTGAACTACATTTAGAAATATCTTGCTTCATCTTCTAAGCTTTAAGTTTTCTACGTATCAGGATTAGGTTACTGTTTTAATTTTATGTCTGTATGTTCCTGTGTGTCCTGTGGTAAATGGCATATATTACACCAGCTAGTTATTAAGGAATAATTTCTTTAGCTTTAAATTAGTGCTTTAAAGTTACTCCGTGAGATTGCCTATCAACTGCAGTGGTAGTAAATCTCAAAGGAGTGTTTTTTTCCAGGATTGTATATTATTTCATTTAAGCAATGTTTGTTTGATTTGTGACGTGATGTTAAATATCTGATTGTTTTTGACTTCTGGTAAATTGCTTTCACTAGAAATGCAAGTACTTTTTAGTTTTAATTTGTATGTGTATGTGTTCTTTGAAAATTGCTTAATTATTCCAGATATTTACTATAAAAGGTTCTATATTATATGTCATCTAAAACACTGTTTATTTGTGACGTTGTTTAAAATAACTGGTGCTGATGTTTACTTCCTGGCTCTTTATTGGGGATGTGTTCCGTAATAATGAATTGACTGTTTTAATTTTTTTTCTTTTCACGTCTTATCTAGTACTTTCAAACTTCCTTCCCTGCCTCTTAAAGATTTATAGTTTTAAGATTAGCTTGCCTGCCTTATTATCTATGCAATCGGGTTTAGAGATTAACCCTTGCATAACATAACTAACTGGTAAATCAGAACTAAAGAGATTTAGGTTGCTATTATTTCAGAGCTATGTTCAGATCAGACTAGCTACAATTGCCAATTTCCTCTTCATTGAAAACCGTATCTCTGGAAGCAGATAAAGTAATAACCTTCTTTTCCTCCTTTTCCTCTCCTGAAGTATTAATTCTATGAAGACTAATTACACCAGCATGAAGTATTAATATAAAAACTTCAACTTACAGTTTTTGTCTGATGTATAGACCTATTTTCAGTTACCATAAAATCCAATGCTTGCAGTGAGCAGTAAACTCAAATTAGACACAGGAAGCACCGTTATTTCGTGATTTCCTTAGGACCGAATAACAGAGATTAACCCTTGTAGTTCTTATTTTCTCTGAAGTTCATCTTTACAGATGCTTTGAACTCAGTACAGGAATTCATTACGTGTTTCAGATTTTTAATAACTAGATGGGTTTTTCTATGATTCTGTGTTATCCTTGCTACTCTTTGTTTAGAATTCAATTTACAATGTAGGTTTACAAGCTGTTCCATTTATCATACTGGTCTATATGAACATATCCTACTGGTCAATTTATGCATTTATTGCATTAATAAAAATTGTTATTATATCCTTGAATTTTTGAATTTCACTAAAATGTTTTAAGAAATGCTCCTATTTGTCTCCTGCTTATAAAGCGGCTCCTCCTCTGTATTTAAAATATACTCCAAATTATAATTAGATTTCTGGGAATATATACGCTTATTTTTAGCTATCCCTCTGAATGTGAATCTTGATATGCTGTCATGATTTAGGGCCCAAATTGTGAAAGCATAGAAAGGATCAGTTTTGAATTTAATATAATTTTCATTTTCCAAATTGGTTCTGAACTATTACAGAGGACTATAGGATATTGTCCTTCTCATTTAACCTATTTAAACCATGTAAAGGTCACGTGAGGAGGCCTCATAGACACATATAGTTTTTACATTTCTGATATTGGCTTTTCTCTATCTCTCTAAATATCATATTAAAGACTGCTGTATTTTCCTGGAGCAGACTCTGACCACGATGTTTCCTCAGACTCTGCTGACTTCCTGTGCCAGCAACATCTAAGTAACGGACTTAAAGAGAATTTTTTTTATTCCTACTGGTAATTTGTGATATTATATATTGAGACTATGCTCCACCTACTGGTGCACCAAGGAACTAACAATGCATTCATTGATTTTTTCTTTCTATTGGTCCTGTGCTGAGATTTGACTATAGGTTGAATGAAGACTGCTAATTCAATTTCTGATCTACCGCCTCTATTCCAGTTTGGTACTTCTGCTACAATTGACCTCTGGCAAGAAAAAGAAGTGCCAACTTTTCCAATGAGAATTTTCTTTAGTCCAAATTATGTCATTAATTTAGACCTTCTTGGTTATTAAATATTTTTGCAGGCTCCTCTTTTCCAGAACCTACATGGCACTTTACGTATGAGCTCTCTGTTACAACAGACAACGACCATGATTCCAGAAGATAATTCCATCACCAGGACTAGTTTATGAGTTCTGCACATTAGTCTTCTGCTTTGACTATGACTATGACTATTTCCTAAGCTACCCTTCTTTTTGAATCATCTAGCTCGTAAGTCCTGCTGGCCTCCTGCAGCTGAGGGCCCAACCCTTGGTGAATGTTAGTCATCACAGGTGAAGATTCCATACCTACTGGCCATAGATTGCAACGCATTATCCGTGCCTTTTGCCTATTTTTGTTCACCATATTTTTGACCCTCCATACATCAATAACTCGAACAATCAATTTTTATTGTTAGTTTATTTGTACTCTTTTCTTTTGTTCCATAAACTTTACCATTGTTATTTGATCATCTCTTCGTAATGATTACCAATCTGTCTTGCACATTATGCAAGCCAGAAGTGGGGATATATTATGCAAATCCCAATTCTTAGTATTAAGAGGGTTGAAGTTGAAGCTCTGATCCCTACCAATCAGGAGATATAATTTCATATATACTATTGCTATTTATGTAAATTGGCTTTTCATTATTGAACCCTTATGGTTTCGCTTTTGCTTTTGCACTTAATTAGCACTGTTTTCTCCATGTTTACATTGTCTTTCATGTCTCTTGACATCTATATATTATTTTTGCTTATTCAGTTCACACTGATTATGCCCACCAAGATATAGCAATGTAACATTCAGGCATACAGTCATCTTGATGGACTGATTATGATGGTGCATGCCTAGAATAAAGACATGGAAAGATCCAAGTTTGTACACCACAAGTACGTCTTCAAGGC
This sequence comes from Microcaecilia unicolor, assembly GCF_901765095.1. Classification (NCBI taxonomy): domain Eukaryota; kingdom Metazoa; phylum Chordata; class Amphibia; order Gymnophiona; family Siphonopidae; genus Microcaecilia; species Microcaecilia unicolor. The sequence goes on along the minus strand of NC_044041.1, from coordinate 145,091,103 downwards.
CCAAATGATGTTAGAACCCCCAAGGTTGTGGCAATAATCTTTACACCTTGCAAACTACTGGACCACAAGTTTTGGGTCCATGTGAAAGATATACGGGTTTACTCAGCCGCAGAACCAGATGTTACCAGCCTAACCATCTCAAGACCGGTCACTTCCTTCAGCAGGCCAGCCTGAAAACCCAGCCCTGTTAGATCTTCCAGATCTCCGTCCAGATTCTTCAGCGCTTCCACCGCCTCAACCATGATCGATGAAAGAGAATTCAGAACTGATACTTAATTTGAGAATTACTGTTGCTGTTTATGGACATTATAGACTCATATTTTGTTTTATTTTCAGTTTAGCAGTAATCCTGTTGAAAAGGTTTTATTTTTATTTTCCTATTATTTCCTTTATTGTTCTAAATGTTTTTCTAAGAGTTTCCCCCTTATTTCTGTTTATGTAATTTAAATTGAAGTTGATATTGCTCAGATACAAGGGTAACATCAAACCCTAATACTGACTATGATATCATAATGTAGGTGTAAACCCTGTTAGTATCAACCAGTTATGCAATTGTTTAACTTTGGTGTAGGCTTACTTAAGCTGCATGTCTTTCTGTAGGTTTGACTGAGCTCCAAGTGGATATATAAAATGCTTCCCATACTTCCAGGTCATTATGCATATGTCAAGATCCATGATCCATGCATGACCTTTGTTAATATAAATTTTCTTAGGATTGACCATTTTTTTTGCTGTATAAGGCAACCACATACTTGCTATCCACTTTTTAGTGCTCATGATTGGATGCCAATGATGAGTAATAGTAAGGTCCAGGAATTCCGACCTGTTTAAGGATTCTGAATACCTACAACCTAAAACAGCCTGCAATCTGAGTACTAACCATATATTTGTTGAGCCACCATAACAATGCTTAATCAAAACCACTATTCCTTCCGAGGACCACTGAGATAGATACATTAGATTATCTCTCCATGCGCTATGCAACAGATATAATAGACGCCATAGAAAGACCTGAAAGTGTTTATTAGTATGATCCACCTGAAATTGCTAGTACCCGCATACCTATACTTCATGGGATTTTGTAGATGAACTCATGGATTTGTCCCATTTATAAAACCTCAAGAGAGATGACATCAGGATTAAGCCCAAGGGGTGGGATAATATAAAGGGAATTCCATATGCCCAAAAATATACCACCTAAGAATGAAGTTTCCTGTCTTGCACCATACCTTCTAGCAATTTGTAAGACCAAAACTCCCCCTCTAGTTTGATAGCTTGCCACCTTCTGGAATGGATGATGACAAGCTTGACGAGCTTTGTGTCACCCCTCCTCAGAGGGGGTGACAAGTGGGGAATGTATAATTATAGTACAGCAAGAGGCCCTCACTGGATGACCACCGGAAGGGTGGAAGGCCAGATTTTAGGACTCAGGCTGTAAAAATACCAGCTAGGTTTAAAAATCTATGACTGGCTGAGCAAGGACTTGCTTTTCCTGCAGGTTAATATGTGTTCTACTTTGAGACCTATCCACTGGAATAGTGGTGGGCCAAGCTACATAGCTTTAAACAGCTGAAAAGCACTGACTAGGCCTGATAACAAGATGATGGCCTTATAGCAGAGAGCCTGCAAGAGCAAGGACTGCTTGGTGAGTTCTAATGAAACCTGGTGCAACTTCCAAATTGAGTGTAACACACATGATGTAGAAATTAAAGACAGAAATGATAAGAAGTTTGGTTCATAACACGGAGTCTGTCTTTAATAAGTTGGCACCCAGATCACAAGATGTTATGAAATTGATATATCCATATTTAGTTATCTTCATAAGAACAAAGTGTTTACAAAAAAGGAAATTACATAATAGCTTGCAATAGCTAATGTTTGGATGTTTGGATGTCCGTATCTAGGGAAGTGTTTACAAAAACGGAAAGAGGGGCACCTGACCGGAGGGCATGACTCATAGATTGAGCAAGATTAGAAAAAAAAGTCCCTTCTCATAGACTTGTATTAGGACCAGATACTATATAAGAGAAGGGCATCAGATAGATCGTTGGAGGTTCTCCCCAACGCATCTAGGACGCAGAGCTCCGGTCAGCTGAATCCAGAATTTGTCTGATGAATGTACCTGATTAAAGTCTGATTTGGTAAGAATAAAAAGACTATTTCTTTAACTACACTGTTTCTGTTCTTGCTTCAATTTATTCTCTATCTTCTATCTGTTTTGCAAACTAACACACACACACACACACACACAAGTAAGATTTCCCACTGAACATAAATAGCCAAAGATTCATTTAGATCCAAAGAGACAGAAAGCTGTGGTCATGGGAATAAGATCTGAACTAAGCCTTCTGATGCCTCCTCAACAGCGATACCCATGGGCAGGAGTATCGCTGCAATTCAGGGAGGCGGTCCACAAGATCATAGAAGAACAGACCCTCTGTACAACTCCGTGTGGAAGGATCCCACGGGGGTCTATAGAGGGGTAGTTAAACACTTTGTATATATCTTGCTCTTATTGTTTTACACGGTTAAGTTCTGTGAATGCTGAATGTTGAGTTTGTTATATCATCAATAAAAATTATTGAACCTAACAAACAATCCATTATGGAAGCTCAACTATGTTTAAATTCTTTTTGGCACTTCTCTCCTAGATAACCTTTCATAACGTGAAATCATGCTTTAACTTGCTCCATTCCTATCTTCACAGCTCCAAATGTTCAAGGAACGCTCCTTGGCACTTTTCTCCTGCATAGTAGTAATTCATTATAGACTGACATCATTCTTTGAATTCTATGCTCCTATATAGAGATTATAGAGTACTGGTTTCATAATGAGCTTGCACCAGGTAATCTCAATTCATAGTGCTTCATAAATATCTACACATTACTGAATATTCAAGAAACACTGCTCATCACTTCTCGTCTGCATACTTCATTGTAGTCTGAAATCATGCTTAGAATTAGATGGCACTCTATTTAGATTACAGAACACTGGTTTCTTAATGAGTTTGCAATGGGTAATCATGATTTCAATCCACTGTGCTCCATAATTATCTACACATTACTGAATGTTGAAGGAATACTGCTTATCACTTCTATCCTGCATAGTTCATTGTAGACTGATAAAATGATTTGAATTCTATGCTGCTCTATAGCAGGGACGTATCTGCGTGGGGCCATAGGGGCCTGGGCCCCCGCAGATTTTGTCCTAGACCCCCCTACCGCCGTCAACCCTCCCTGCTGTCGTTGTTTACCTTTGCTGGCGGGGGACCCCATCCCCCGTCAGCCGACCCGATGCCTTTAAAGTTCTTCTTCGGCCTCTGTGGCCGTGCTGTAGTTGACTGTTCAATCCAGTTCGGAGTCTGACGTCCCAGCAGGTTGGGCCAAAGAAGAACAACCCCCCGCCAGCTGAAGAAATATCTTTAAAGGCGGCAAGCGGACCTCGGCTGGCGGGGAGTTGGGGTCCCCCGCCAGCAAAGGTAAACAACGGCAGCGGGGGAGGGTTGACGGCAGGGGGAGGGTGGAGAGTCGTTGGTGGGGAGCTTCTGGCAGTGGCGGCAGTGGCGGCGGCGGGGTCGTTGGGGGGGGGCCTAAATGTGCCCCCTCTCTCTGGCTCTGGCCCCCCCTACCGCCAGAGTCCAGATACGCCCCTGCGTAGTCTATAGAGATAAGAGAGTACTGGTTTCATAATGAGCTAGCACCAGGTAATCATGTTTGAATTCTATGCTGCTCTATGGAACTTAGAGAGCACTAGATTCTAAGGGAGCTTTTAGGAACATAGAAATAAACTTTGGTGAAAGTGTAACCATGTGTAACTGCTCCTTGGGAAATCTCTTGCATAATCCATTATACACTGAAATCATAATATGAATCCTATGGTGCTCTATTGAGATTAAAGAGGTTTGAATACTGAAGGAGCTGCCATGAATAACAAAAAAAACATTATGGAAGCTCAACCACGTTTAACTTCTTTTTGGCACTTCTCTCCTAGATAAGGTTTTGTAACATGAAATAATATTTTCAACTACTCCATTCCTATCTTCATAGCTCCAAAAGTTAAAAGGAATGCATAATTGTAGACAGACATTATGCTTTGATATCTATGGTGCTCCATAGAGATTACGGAGTACTGGTGTCACATCCGTCGCTCCCTCCGGCTGCTCCTCCGCTGGGCGCAGGAGCCAGTGTCCATCGCGGCGAGGGCCGGCCTTCTTGAGGCCGCGGTGATAGCTGCCCAGTCCGGGGCCGAGGCCATGGGCCGGCGATCGTGGCTGCTGGGCTCTCGATCGCCGGCTATGGGGTCCGTACTTGCGCCAGTGGGGAGAATGGCGCCGAGACACGATGGCCGGCGTCTTCTTCACTTTCAGGCGCGGGAACCCGAAGCTCCACCTCAGAGGAGTTAGATTGGGAGGCCGGTGCTGTAGTCCCGCCTGGGAGGTCGGACAGAGCCAATCAGAAGGATTCTGTCAGTAACCGGGTTCTGATTGGCCGGCCATGTCGGTTGGGGCTGGGTGGTTGAATGCGGACAGTATTTGGGGAGGAGGCCTGAGATAGGACATTGCTTCAGGTTCTGTTTCCCGAGGCCAGTCTCCATGTGTTCCAGTTTTCAGTTCGTTTTCCTTGCTCTCCTGGTTTTGACCTTTGCATTGTTTTTGGACTTCTCTGCTAGCTGCCTGCCTTGACCTATTGCCTGTTTCGACTACGCTGTGAGCTGCCTGCCCTGACGTGTTGCCTGTTTTGGACTCCTTTGTTTTCCTCCTGCCCTCCTGGCTCCTGGTTCCAGTATTGGGTCAGTTCGTCAACCCCGCGGTTCTGGAAGTCCCGTTGGCCGCCTGCAGCTGGGGGCTCAACCCTCGGTGAACGGCGGTCGCCGCGGGTGAACACTTGGGGTTGCACGGCTGTCCTCTGAGGTCCTTCGGGGCCTTGCGGGACCTAAGGGCTCACCTTCTCTTCAGACAAGACAAGAACCTGAAGCCATGAGCTCGCCTACGCAACCCGATCTACGGGACCTGGCTAAAATTCTCCAGCAGCAGCAGGAGCAGTTGAACGCCCTGTCGGGGGCCCTGCAGAATGTCTGCTCTCAGTTAACCACGGTCCAGGTTCAGAACCAGACCGCTGCGGCACACCAGGCTGCTGCAGCGGCTCCCAGTCCGGGAGGGTCCTTCCCGGGACCTCGGTTCCCTGAGCCTACTTGGTTTGATGGTGTCCCTGGAAGGTGCCGGGGGTTTCTCAACCAGTGCAACTTATACTTCAAGATGCAACCGGAGGCCTATGTTATTTCCTTGCTAACGGGAAGAGCACTAGCCTGGGCGTCCCCGCTATGTGAACAACAAGATCCGCTTTTGGAGTTCCAGCGCTGGTTCCGCATGGTGTTTGATCTTCCCAGAAAGCCGTCTTCCGCCGCCTCTGAGCTGCTGCGGATCCAACAGGGCGAAGGGACTGTGGCGGACTATGCTATCCGGTTTCGAACCCTGGCAACAGAGTTCCGCTGGAATCATGAGTCCCTCTCCGCTATCTTCCTGGAAGGGCTTCAGGATTGAATCAAGGACGAGCTGGCCGGTCGGGAGGTTCCGGGGCAGCTGGACGCCTTGATCTCGCTCTGTGTCCGGGTGGATACCCGTTTCCAGGAGAGGGCTAGAACCCGTGCGGACCGGCGGAGGGGGTCCGGAGGCGGGTCCCGGCCTAGTCGGGTACTTTCCACCCGAAGGGGCTCCAGAGGGCCAGGGAGGCCTCAACACCTTCAGGGCGGCCTTTGCCTGTATTGCGGCGAGGCCGGTCACTTCATCAGCTCTTGCCCCGCACGGCCGGGAAACGCCACTCCCAAGGCGTCTTGGGGCACTCTAATCCCCTACCGGACAACCTGATTACTCTCCCGGTGACCCTGCGGTGGCAGGAGACGGTGGTTCACACCCGAGCTTTATTGGATTCCGGGGCCAGGGGAAATTTCATTTGTCAGGAACTCCTGCAGCAGAGGGGATGGCCCACTTTGCAAGTGACGTCCATCCAGGGGACAGCGTTACCCCAGCCTATCACGGAGTTGACTCCATTTTTGGGGCTCCAGGTGGGGGAAGACCATCGTGAGGAGGCTCAATTTCTGATTTTGCCCCATACCATTCATCCCGTGGTACTGGGCCTGCCCTGGTTACGGCATCACACCCCTTGGACTTAAAGGAAGATTCAAGCCTGGGGTGGCGCCTGCACCGAGACCTGTTTGAAGGGTCGGGAATCCAGCTGCCCCGCGGTAGTGGCTACTCCTAGAACTGTGCCAGTCTCTCAAGCTGCTCTGCCAGAGGAGTACCGGGATTTCGCTGATGTGTTTAGTCCCGTGGAAGTGGATGTGCTACCCCCACATCGGTCCTTTCATTGCGCTATTAATCTGATGACCGGCAAGATGCCACCGCGGGGCCGACTCTACAAGTTAACTTTCTGAGACGTTCTGAGAGAAGAGGACATTTCTCTGGTAAGTGAACGCTACTTTGCTTTGTGCTTTGGGAACTTAAAGATTGGGGTTTAAAGGAGGAATTGTAGGTTAGTGTTAGGCAAAATTAAAAAGCAAATTTCAGGAGATCACGTGATGCACTGAGAGCAACAGCAGCGTTTAGGCTGTGCTCCGGGGTCCCCTCTCCATAATCGCAGTGCAGACTGTTCGAAATCTCCTCTGGGGCTATACTGATACGGCGATCGGGTGCGCGAGAAGTGTATGGAAGCCTATTTGGTGCCGATGCCGCCCGGATCCGCAAAAAGAAGTGTTAAAGGCGAGAAAGGAAAGTCGCCATCGGCCTCGGCTGAATCCAAGATGGCGGACCCTGCGAACGAGGCGCAACCAGAGTTTTCAGCGAAACAGCTTGCCCAAATCACAAAAGCGGTTGAGGCGGCCCTGGAGCCCCGATTTGAGTCCCTTGCGGGGCAGCTGGGCCAGATGGAGGCGCGAATCACGGAGACGGTGAGGCGGACAACAGAACTAGAGAACCGCGTGTCGGAGGCGGAAGACACATGGAACAAAAGCACGCCGGCGCTCAAAGTTCTGGAAGAGAAAGTAAGAACGCAAGGTGAAAAGCTTGAAGATTTGGAGAGTAGGGCCCGCCGCTCAAATATAAGAATAGTGGGGATACCAGAATCGACCCCAGAAAAGAATCTGGGGGCCCTCCTGGAAACATGGCTGCAACAGGAGTTCGCGCTCTCAGATAGTCGCGGGGCCTTTTGTATTGAACGGGCGCACCGCTTGGGCAGATTCCAAAAAGAGACCTTGAAACCAAGAGTTGTAATTGTGAAAATTCACAATTACATACACAAGGAAGAAATAATGCAAGGATACAGAGCTAAAAGAGACTCCTTAAGATATAACGGAGTACCGATTCGAAGTTAGTGGAGAAAAAGATCCGCTTCACTCTAGCCTTTCCCACAACCTTAAAGATTTATCTTGGTGGCAAGTGGAACAACTTTGACTCAGACAAGGCTGCGATGGAATACATTAATAAACAACAGTCCGACCTTAATAGTGAGACTTGAGTGAGCCCAGACGCAAAGGAGGACAACGAGGCGGTAACTGTACAAGAGTGATAAAACTGGACTGTTTTGGGACAGTGAACGAGAGGGGAATTTATTTGTTTACACATTTCTATGCTGTCTTGGTTTTTGAGGTATAATGTATAAGTAGAAGTAAGGGATGTGTAGGTACTTTAATGGGGGAGGGGACCCTTTGCATTAAAGTGAATCCCAGCGATGCATGCAAAATCATCGCCAAGGGCAATGGGATGTTCGGGGCAGGGAGGGGGGGTGGGAGGGGCAGAGGGGGCTGGGTTTAGAAAGGGGATAGAGGAACCTTGTGAGCCATACCACAACATTCTCAGAGGGCAGGTTTTGTTTACTGTGACCAGGGCCAAAGATGGCATCTGGGTGTGGGGGAGGGGCTGGGCTCCCATACCCGTAAAGTCGGTCCACAGGATGTCAGTGGCAAGATTACTTACTCATAAGGGATTGCTTCCTATAAATTTATAACCTGGAACGTGGGGGGGATTTCCTCCCCCATAAAACGTAAGAAGGTCCTTACACACTTAAAGCGGCTTAATGCTGACATAGCTTGTCTTCAAGAGACCAGATTGTCCGCTGAAGAACATGAAAAGCTCAAGAAAATGTGGGTGGGCCAAGTAGACTATGTATCCTCGGGTCAGAGAAGAGGGGGGGTGGCAATTTTATATCGCAAGCATTTAGTGTACTCATCAGAAATTGTGTTTAAAGACGAGGAGGGGCGTTATCTGATGGTCAGGTTGAATATTCAGGGCAAAGAACTGTACTTGTTGTCAGTATATGCTCCCACCCCCCAAACACCTGATTTTTTTCCTGAGTTGATGCGGGCTCTCCTCCCGTTTAGAGACCAGGAGATAATTCTTGCAGGGGATATGAATGCAATCATGGACAATGAGGTGGATTGCACGGGGAGGAGGAACATGAGGGCAGATAATAGTAGGGGGAAGGACTTACTATCCTCTTTCGTGACATCTCTTGGGTTAATAGACACATGGAGAGCTCTACACCCAGAGGGCAAAGACTTCACACACAGATCCCGCGCACACGGGACTTGGGCACGCTTAGATTACATTTTTGTGTCAGCATCTTTGTTCCCAGGTACTACGGAGGCCTCCATAGAACAAATTATAATCTCTGACCACTCCCCGATGAAGATTACCATAGAATTTGGGGGGGGGGGGGGGACTCACACAACGAAGCACTGGAGGTTTCCGGGCTACCTGGTGAAGGACGTGGATTTCACCAGTTTCCTTAAAAAAAAATGGGAGGAGTTCTCTCTCCACAACCAGCAACACAGGGGGGACCCAGTCTTGTATTGGTGCACGGCAAAGGTAGTAATGAGGGGAGAAGTGATCTCTTACATGGCGGCCAGAAAGGAAAAAGTGGCCGCTAGTATCATTAATCTGACAGCGCAACTGAGCGATGCCAAGCGCAAATTTATTACCTCCCCCTCACAGACACACAGGGACAATTATGAAGCGCTGCAAGTTACCATAAATTCCTTAATACAAGAACAAACACAAAAGAATATTACCTATCACAAATTTAGATTGCATAAGTATGGGAATAGGCAGGGAGGTCTGTTGGCCAAGATGGTTAGCCCCCCGACTGGAAATCGCACTATCACTACACTGAAGGACCCGCAGGGGAACATCCATAATAAAACTAATGAGATACTGAGGCTGTTGCAAGAATATTTTAGAAACTTGTATACAGCTGCGGGCCCGGCCCCCATGGCGGAGGTGGATAGGTTTCTGTCCAGATCAGGGTTGCCCAGGTTAGATGAGGGGACCCGAGCTGCCTTGGAATTGCCCCTGCAGCTAAAAGAACTTCAAAATGCTATTCGTAGCCTTAAGCTGGGGTCGGCCCCGGGGATAGATGGATTCTCGGGGGAATTTTACAAAACATTACAGTTGTCCATAGTCGCACCTGTAATGGAGTACTACCAGGCGGTGATAGACGATGGGAAGCTCCCACAGCATGAAAACACGGCACTGATTACAATCTTACTTAAACAGGGCAAGCCGGCGGGGGATCCCGACTCCTATCGCCCCATTTCTCTAATCAATGTAGACGTCAAACTACTAGCAAAGATACTGGCTAATAGATTAGCAGCGAATATCTCAGATCTCATAAGCCCAGCACAGGTGGGGTTCATTCCCAAACGTCATTCTGTCCGACACGTGCGGAGAATTCTCTTAGCCATGGCCCTTTGCAATGGTCAAAAAGAACCTGGTATGCTAGTAAGTCTAGACGCAGCGAAGGCTTTTGATCATGTGGACTGTTCGCCCTATAAGAGCCTTATATGAAGGACTAGGTGCACAAGTGGTAGCAAATGGGGAGAGATCTGATTGGTTCCCGGTTTGCAGGGGAACAAGGCAGGGGTGCCCCCTGTCACCCTTCTTGTTCGATCTTTCCTTGGAGGCCCTGATACGGGCGCTGAATGGTGCCGATGAAATTAGGGGGGTGAACATTGCTGGTGAAGAGGTGAAAACCTTGGCTTATGCGGATGACATTCTGCTGGTCTTGCGGGAGCCTCAGGCGTCTTTGCGACATGCCTTGGAAGTTGTGAGGCGATATGGGGCTCTTTCGGGCTTTTCGCTGAACCTCCAGAAGTCATGCGCACTCGCCTTAGATGTAGGGCTACAACACACATGGCAGGGGAGCTTCCTGCTATGCTGGGCAGACACAAAACTAAAATATTTGGGGATAATAATCCCTCGGGATCTGTCGACCCTATACAAACTCAATATTGGCCCAATGATGGAAAGTATGAAACTAAAATTGGCATTGTGGCAGGCTCTCCCGCTCTCCCTGTGGGGGCGGATTGCACTCTTTAACATGCTTATGGCCCCGAGGTGGCTTTACCTTTTCCAACAGCTCCCACTGTTTTTGAAAGGGAAAGAAGAACGGGTTTTAAACAGGCTGTTGCAAAATTTTCTCTGGCGGGGGAAACGTCCAAGATTGCCCTTATCAGTAGTCTTCACCCCCAAAGAACAGTTTAAGGTACCTTTCGATCGCATGCGCTATGTCAACGATTGGTTTCGGGGAACGGCTGAGTTTTCCAACACGGTGGCTGAGACGACAATCTTCCCTGGGACACATTTTAGTTATCTCCTGCACACGGGTTCTCGCTTACCGCCCTTAGCATATCACCGCCATCCTTTATTGTATTCACTCAGAGCTACTTGGAGGAGCTACTTGGAGGTGGGTGTGTAGGAGACACAATTTCAATGCCAAAGTCACACCGTTGCTTTCTATATGTAACAATCCAGAGTTTCCTCCGGGGCTGGGTGCTAGTGTCTTTGGCCGGTGGAGGAACAGAGGGGTTGTTTATTTGTCTCAAGTAGTTAATGAAGAGGGGCAACTCAAAACACTGGCTGCTCTCACAGAAGAGTTTGGCATTCCTGGCACACACTATTTTGCGCACACACAATTAAAGCACTACGTGTCCTCTCTCACGTGGTCTGACCTCACAGAAGATGTAGTAGATATTCTTACAGAGAATTATTCGCTTGGGGCACAAGAATCTGTCCCCCTGCGGTTTCATCTTCAGCAGCTAAAGGACTCCACCCAAGAAATAGATTATACGCGGCTGGCTGCAAGCTGGTCAGAGGACTTGGGGTGTACGCTTACTCTGGAGAATTCACTTACAACACCTGTCAGTCCCACAGTGTGAAAAGTTATATAGATTCCTTTTGAGGACATACTTGGCACCAAAGAGAGTAGCTCGTATAACTGAAGCTTGTGATGGGACCTGTACCAGGTGTGGGAGTGGGTCAGCCTCACTGGGACATATGTTCTGGCTCTGTCCTTCAGTGCAGCAATTCTGGGGGGATATTCCTCACTCTCTGCACTCACAGTGGGGGTGCTAATTAGTGTGTGACCCTCTGATTCTATTTTACATCTACAAATTTACAGAGAGACCGCCACCCGGGTTTAAGAGATATGTACAGTGGGCGATGCTATTTGGGATTTCCACAATTCTGAAAACCTGGCGGTCGGAGTTGAGACCACCTATGCCACTCTGGCGTGCCCTGATGATTCAGCAAATGAAGCTTGATAGATGCAGGGTGCGGACACTGGACAGTGAGGAAGGGGAGGCGTTCCGTAAACTATGGGAACCTTTGTGGCTGACCATGCCCTCACGAGCGAGAAGCTATACCTTGAACATCTGACTGACTCACAAGGGGGGGGGGGACATGGGGAGAGGGGGGGGAGTTATTTGTTTAGGTTTTGGGGTTGTAAAGTTTTTTTTGGTTAATGGAAACTCAACATGGCTGTTATACGCTGTACTGTCTTATTTTGTGCTTGTGATGTACTATGCAGCATATGTTGACAATAAAAATGATTACACATAAAAAGCAAATTTCAACAGAAAACAGCTAATCTCCATAGTCTTTTCCACTTAGTTTTAAAAGCTTTGTACCACAGCATTAACAGATAGAATCTAACAGCCACTGCAGGATCTAATTTATTGAGACCTGGTGGAAGGAGGATAACCAGTGGGACACTGTCATACCGGGGTACAAAGTATATCGTAGTGATACCGGACTGGTGGAGGGGTAGCATAGATTACAAATTCAGCAGGACACAAATCACACCTTTGAATCATTGTGGGTTGAAATTCCATGTATAAAAGAGAAAAAAACGGTGATAGGAGTGTACTACCGTCCGCCTCGCCAGGATGAGCTGGTAGACACAGAAATGATAAAGAAATCAGAGACGCGAACAAAATGGGCAATGTGATAATAATGGGTGACTTCAAATTCAATTATCCAAATATAGACTGGGTAAATGTAACATCGGGACACGCTACAGAGCAGCTTTATGGAGCAAGTGGTGCAGGAGCCTACGAGAGGAAAAATTCTAGACTTGGTCCTTAGTGGAGTACATGATCTGGTGAGGGACGTTATGGTACTGGGGCTGCTTGATAACAGTGACCATAATATGATCAGTTTTGATATCGACCTTGAAGTAACTGTACACAGAAAGTCAAATACGTTAGCGTTTAACTTTAAAAATGATAAAATGAGAAGAACGGTAAAAAAAAAACTTAGGGGGGCAACTGAGAGAGTAAAAACTGTACAACAGGCGTGGACGCTGTTCAAAAATCCTGGAGGCCCAGGCCATACATATTCCGTGAATTAGAAAAGAAAGACGGAACTCCAAAAGACAGCTGGCCTGGTTGAAAAGTGAGGTGAAGGAAGCTATTAGGGCTAAAAGAAATGCCTTCAGAAAATGGAAGAAGGAACCGTCTGAAAATAACAAGAAGCAGCATAAGGAGTGTCAAAGCAAATGCAAGGCGCAGCTAAAGAAGGCCAAGAGGGATTACGAAAAAAAGATAGCATTAGAGGCAAAAAAAAAACAGTAAAAATTATTTTCGGAATATAAAAATCAGGAAGCCGGCAAAAGAATCGGTTGGGCCGCTGGATGACCGAGGGGTAAAAGGGGCAATCAAGGAAGACAAAGACGTAGCGGAGAGACTGAATGAATTCTTTGCTTTGGTCTTCACCAGTGGGATACCGGTGTCAGAAATGGTATTTCAAGCGGACGAGTCGGATAAACTTACTGACTTCACGGTAAACCTGGAGGACGTAATGGGGCAGTTCGGCAAACTGAAGAGTAGCAAATCTCCTGGACCGGATGGTATTCATCCTAGAGTACTGATAGAACTGAAAAATGAGCTTGCGGAGCTACTGCTAGTGATATGCTCCTTAAAATTGAGCGTGGTACCGGAAGATTGGAGGGTGGCCAATGTAACGCCCATTTTTTAAAAAGGCTCCAGGGGAGATCCGGGAAATTATAGACTGGTGAGTCTGACGTCGGTGCCGGGGAAAATGGTAGAGGCTATTATTAAAAACAAAAATTACAGAGTACATCCGAGGACATGGATTACTGAGACCGAGTCAGCACGGCTTTTGTGTGGGGAAATCTTGCCTGACCAATTTACTTCAATTCTTTGAAGGAGTAAACAAACATGTGGACAAAGGGGAGCCGGTTGATATTGTGTATCTGGATTTTCAAAAGGCGTTTGACAAGGTACCTCATGAAAGGCTACAGAGGAAATGAGAGGGTCATGGGATAGGAGGAAATGTCCTATTGTGGATTAAAAACTGGATAAGGGTAGTTAGTGGGGTTCCTCAGGGGTCTGTGCTAGGACCGCTGCTTTTTAATATATTTATAAATGATTTAGAGATGGGAGTAACTAGCGAGGTAATTAAATTTGCTGATGACACAAAGTTATTCAAAGTCGTTAACTCGCAACAGGATTGTGAAAAATTACAAGAGGACATTACGAGACTGGGAGACTGGGCGGCTAAATGGCAGATGACGTTTAATGTGAGCAAGTGCAAGGTGATGCATGTGGGAAAAAAGAACGTCTTGCAAGGTTCCACGTTAGGAGTTACGGACCAAGAAAGGGATCTGTGTGTCGTCGTCGATAACACGCTGAAACCTTCTGCTCAGTGTGCTACTGCAGCTAGGAAAGCGAATAGAATGTTGGGTATTACTAGGAAAGGTATGGAAAACAGGTGTGAGGATGTTATAATGCCGTTGTATCACTCCATGGTGTGACCACACCTTGAGTATTGTGTTCAATTCTGGTCGCCGCATCTCAAGAAAGATATAGTAGAATTGGAAAAGGTGCAGCGAAGGGCGACTAAAATGATAGCGGGGATAGGACGACTTCCCTATGAAGAAAGACTAAGGAGGCTAGGGCTATTCAGCTTGGAGAAGAGACGGCTGAGGGGAGACATGATAGAGGTATATAAAATAATGAGTGGAGTGGAACAGGTGGATGTGAAGCGTCTGTTCATGCTTTCCAAAATACTAGGAGTAGGGGGCATGCGATTAAACTACAGTGTAGTAAATTTAAAACAAATTGGAGAAAATTTTTCTTCTCCCAACGTGTAATTAAACTCTGGAATTCATTGCCGGAAAATGTGGTGACGGCGGTTAGCTTAGCAGAGTTTAAAAAGGGGTTGCACGGTTTCCTAAAGGACAAGTCCATAAACCGCTACTAAACGGACTTGGAAAAATCCCAAATCCCAGGAATAACATGTATAGAATGTTTGTACGTTTGGGAAACTTGCCAGTTGCTCTCCCCTACTCTGTTACCGGGCAGATTTTCTCACAGGAGCTGATCATCCAATCAGAGAGCTCTGTTTGAATGTAGATTAACATACAGACACTCTAATGGGAAGTTTTAGTCAAAAACACTAGATAAACCCTTCATTTTTGGATCAAACTTCAAATTTTGGATCAGAGCCATGTCCTAACATTAAGATTGTAAACATTCCTATCAATTTTTACTCACAATTATGCAAATGAGAACCTCCCAAAAACAGACTACTTTCAATATGACTTGAGCAAATTTGAGTACATAGCATACCAATCCTATTTCCTAGCATCTACATTCTGCAATTAGATTTAATGCAAATACTTTTAAAACTTATTTTTAGCACTTTTAAAAGGTCAGGTGTCAGTGCAGGTCTCCTTGGTATGAATTGCTCATGTGCAGGAATTCATCCTAGGCAATATCTCCCTGACAACCCAAGACACCTTCAGCCAACCCCTCTGCTCTCCCAGCAGTAAGGTAAACAAATTAAACCAATTTCTACAACTGGTTACATTACAATTCACCTTCGTTTGTTAATCTCTATAGAGCACCAAAGGATTGAAAGTTAGATTTCTGTCTACATTAATTATGCAGGAGAAAAGTGCCGAGGAGCGTTCATTGAGCATTTAGAGCTCTGAAGATAGGAATGAAGCTGTTGAAAGCATTATTTCATGTTACAAAAAATTACCTAGGAGAGAAGTGCCAAAAAGAATTTAAACATGGTTGAGCTTCCTAATGTTTTATTTTTTTTTTTTGTTATTGATGGCAGCTCCTTCAGTATTCAGAGCTCTGTAATCTCTATAGAACACCATAGGATTCAAATCATGATTTCAGTGTATAATGGATTATGCAAGAGGTGTATAATGGATTATGCAAGAGATTTACCAAGAGCAGTTACACATGGTTACACTTCCATCTTAGGTTGCTTCTTGAAGATCCAGTGCTCTGTAATCTCTATAGAGCAACATGTAATTCAAAGCATGATTTCAGACTACAATGAAGTATGCAAAAGAGAAGTGATGAGCAGTGTTCCTTCAATATTCAGTAATGTGTAGATATTTATGGAGCACTATGAACTGAAAACATGATTACCTGGTGCAAGCTTATTAAGAAACCAGTACTCTGTAATCTCTATGGAGCACCATAGAAGTAAAAGCATTATTTCTGTCTATAATGAATTATGCAGGATAAAAGTGCAGAGTTCCTTTAACATTTGGAGCTGTGAAGATAGGAATGGACCAGTTTAAAGCATGATTTCACGTTACAAAAACTTATCTAGGACAGAAGTGCCAAAAAGAATTTAAACTTGGTTGAGCTTTTTGTTACTGATGGCAGCTCCTTCAGTATTCAAAGCTCTGTAGATTATGCAAGAGATTTACCAAAGAGCAGTTACACATGGTTACATTTCCACCAAAGTTTCTTTCTATGTTCCTCAACGCTCCCTTAGAATCCAGTGCTCTGTAATCTCTATAGAGCAGCATAGAATTCAAATCATGAATTCAGTCTACAATGAAGTATGCAGAAGAGAAGTGGTGAGCAGTGTTCCTTGAATATTCAGTAATGTGTAGATATTTATGGAGCACTGTGAATTGAAAACAGCGTTCCTTGAACATGGAGCAGTTGAAATCATGAATTTACATTACAAAAGTTATCTAGGAGAGAAGTGCCAAAAATAAGTTAAAAAAATAAGTTAAACATGGTTGAGCTTCTACAATGGTTTGTTTCATTATTGATGCCAGCTCCTTCGGAATTCAGTGCTCTTAAATCTCAGTAGAGCACCATAGGATTCATATTATGATTTCAGTGTATAATGGATTATGCAAGAGATTTACCAAAGAGCGGTTACACATGGTTACACTTCCACCTTCCCAACCCCCCCTAGGCCTACCTTGATCCCTGGTGATCTAGTAGTGGCCATTAGGAACCCCTTGAGCTTGCAAGGCCTTTACAAAATGGCTACTGTGACATCAGAGAGGGCAGAGGACCAGCAGAGGTGAAAGCGCACACCTGAACACTGTAGCCCCATGCCTGGTTTGCCGCTGCAGCTGCTGCTTGTCGGGAGCAGCAATAGAAGCACAGCGGTGGTGGCAGTGACTCAGAGGGAGAATTTCCCACTTTGGCGGGAGTGTGTAAGATGACCTACCAAAGTGGGAGACTTGGCAGGTCTATAAACCGCCTTCCCCACTCCCGGCACCTGCTTCACTGCACCTACACAGTTAGAAATCAAAGAGGACCTGTGTTACTTATATGGTTCTCTCATTGGCATGCCATGTTTGGGACTTCATGTTCTATGCTCCCAGCACAGTGGAAACTCAGTGAAGCAGATGCATTTTAAGGTCAGGTGTTTTAGGAGCTGGCTTCCTCCACCTCACTCCACAACCCCCTCCCCCCCCCCGTACCTGCTCCAAACAATACACCCTCATCTATCTCCTTCTGCTTTTCTCCAAAGGTGACCGAGGGTACCCGCAGAGGACATGGCTCATGACCCCCGTGGTCCACCCACAACCAGGGGCAGAAGAAACCTACAACAGGAGGCATCGCAGCACCCGGGGCTGGTACTTCATTGAGTGGACCTTTGGCCTGTTGAAAAACCGGTTCCGCTGTCTGCACCAGTCTGGAGGAGAGCTGCTCTACAGTCCAGAAAAGGTGGCCAAGATCTTTGTGGCGTGCTGCATGTTGCACAATTGTTCTGTCCATTTCATAGCCAAATGTTTTTGTTTCTATTTTTCTGTATATGCCCTCTTATCATTCAACTACTGGCTGCTGAGGGGAGACATGATAGAGGTATATAAAATACTGAGTGGAATGGAACAGGTGGATGTGAAGCGTCTGTTCACGCTTTCCAAAAATACTAGGACTAGGGGGCATGCGATGAAACTACAGTGTAGTAAATTTAAAACAAATCAGAGACAAGTTTTCTTCACCCAACGCATAATTAAACTCTGGAATTCGTTGCCAGAGAACATGGTGAAGGCAGTTAGCTTAGCAGAGTTTAAAAAGGGGTTAGACGGTTTCCTAAAGGACAAGTCCATAAACCACTACTAAATGGACTTGGGAAAAATCCACAATTCCAGGAATAACATGTATAGAATGCTTGTACGTTTGGGAGGCTCACCAGGTGCCCTTGGCCTGGATTGGCCATTGTCGTGGACAGGATGCTGGGCTTGAAGGACCTTTGGTCTTTTCCCAGTGTGGCATTACGTATGTACTTATGTCTTCCTTCTTAGGCAGATCGCCATTTGTAGGTAGATGTACAGATCACATTTCTTTAATAAATGCCTTTGTAGACACAATAGTCAGAGACTCTGCACTAACTGCCCCTTTTCCAGATAGATAAAGAAGTACCCTTCCTGGATCAGGTACTCCACAAGAGGGATGGTAACAAGAATATTCACAGCATACGAGTTTTCCCAATACTGTATTTTCCCAATACTGTAAAATTTTCTGTTTTCCTATTACTGTAAATTTTTCTGTTCATAATGTATGCTCTGTGCTAAGTACAATTTTCAGGGAGCACAGGATTGACTCCCTTTTGAAATTCTGTTTGTCAGGCAGTATGTAATCCCTCAGTTTGCCTCACTGAAAAAAAGTCATGAGGAGGCTGTGAAACCACTGGCAACATAGCGTTCACTCTGGTGGATCCTCTTCTACTTCTATCCCTCTGCCTGTCGGCGTACCTCAGGGTTCTGTTCTTGGTCCCCTCCTCTTCCCTTGGTTCATTAATCTCATCCCATGGCTTTTCCTACTGATGACTCCCAAATCTACCTTTCTACCCCTGATATCTCACCTTGCATCCAAACCAAAGTTTCAGCGTGCTTGTCTGACATTGCTGTCTGGATGTCTCAACGCCACCTGAAATTGAATATGACCAAAACCGAGCTTCTCATTTTCCCCCCCAAACCCACCTCCCCGCTCCCCCCGTTTTCTATTTCTGTTGATGGCTCTCTCATTCTCCCTGTCTCCTCAGCTCGAAACCTTGGGGTCATCTTTGACTCTTCTCTCTCCTTCTCTGCTCATATCCAGCAGATTACCAAGACCTGTCGTTTCTTTCTTTACAACATCCGTAAAATCCGCCCCTTTCTTTCCGAGCACTCTACCAAAACCCTCATCCACACCCTTGTCACCTCTCGTTTAGACTACTGCAATCTGCTTTTTGCTGGCCTCCCACTTAGTCACCTCTCCCCTCTCCAGTCGGTTCAAAACTCTGCTGCCCGTCTCATCTTCCGCCAGGGTCGCTTTACTCATACTACCCCTCTCCTCAAGACCCTTCACTGGCTCCCTATCCGTTTTCGCATCCTGTTCAAACTTCTTCTACTAACCTATAAATGTACTTACTCTGCTGCTCCCCAGTATCTCTCCACACTCGTCCTTCCCTACACCCCTTCCCGTGCACTCCGCTCCATGGATAAATCCTTCTTATCTGTTCCCTTCTCCACTAATGCCAACTCCAGACTTCGCACCTTCTGTCTCGCTGCACCCTACGCCTGGAATAAACTTCCTGAGCCCCTACGTCTTGCCCCATCCTTGGCCACCTTTAAATCTAGACTGAAAGCCCACCTCTTCAACATTGCTTTTGACTCGTAACCACTTGTAACCACTCGCCTCCACCTACCCTCCTCTCTTCCTTCCCGTCCACATTAATTGATTTGATTTGCTTACTTTATTTATTTTTTGTCTATTAGATTGTAAGCTCTTTGAGCAGGGACTGTCTTTCTTCTATGTTTGTGCAGCGCTGCGTATGCCTTGTAGCGCTATAGAAATGCTAAATAGTAGTAGTAGTAGTAGTAGTAGGTTAGGTGGCAATTGTCCTAGCTGCGAACTGACCTAGAAACTGCAGTACATGCCAAGGTTCCCAGTTCAATTTTTGTCTACATATTTTTATTTCTAATTTATGATCACTTGTTCTGTATTTGGTGAAGGTCTGCTGGTATGATTTCAATGGCAGGTTGGAGGGGAGAAAGGGAGAAGATGGAATTGAGGGGGATCCCTAAGCCCCATAAGCTGAGGACCTCCTCTGATGGCAGCCAAAACTTCCTTATACTAAGCTTAGCAGATGGCGGCAACATCCTCAAGTCACCAATAACTAAGCATGCCTGGGGTGCCAGCATCAGTAGCTCAAGGACTTGCTGCTGCTGCCTGCCAAGCATGGTAAAATGGAGTTCTAGCTGTTTTCAGAGGAAATCTTTAGCTGATAGTGCTTGGGGATCCTCATGAGCTAAAGTGTTTCTGTTTCTATTTTGAGTTGGGAGGTGCTGGGGGAGAGGTAGAGAATAGGGGGAGGAAGGGGCGGGGCAGAGAGAAAATTTTGTGACCACCCACTTTGGGCTCAGGCCCACCCAAAATTGGCTGTCTGGCTATGCCACTGGTTTGACATTTGCCCTATGCCCCCGCTGCGTCCCCACCTGAATTTCCACCAGAGGGTCAGTGGGGACTCTCCCCTCCCGGTGCCTTCATGCTGTGTGGGTTTGACCAGCATCCGCAGCCATCTGTCACTCCTGTTGCTCTGACCGTCTACGGCCTTTTCCCCTCTCCGGGCACTCCGCTTTCCAGTGGCCTTCTTGCTTGCAGTATGCACACTGGTTCTTCCCTAAGGGAAACTTCCGACCTCTTCCCCTGCTCTGCCCCCTGGGTTCATCCGACGCAGCCACTCCTCTACTTTGCCCCCTATGCTCTTCCAGAGCAGCAGCCAACAATGTGGCATTCTCACGCATCTGTCTGCTCGCTTCTCTCCGGGCCTCACTTTTCTCCTCTTGATCCCGATATCCAAAGACACGATCAGCCATCGCCTTTAATGAAACTTGTGATAAGCAACTAAGAGCCAGAGACTCCTATGACTTTAGACACCTGCAGTATCCAGATAAACAATCACAAGGAGAAGTGGGTGTGGGTGAAACTGTAGTTTCAGCAAGAGGGTGGGGGCATTAGCATAGACTATGCATAACAAGGACATAGGTCAAACCATTATCTAATGAAAACTTATGCTTATATGATAGGCCTTAAACTGTCCATGCAATGAGGGAATAAGATGGTAGAAAGTGCTGGAACAGGATTCACCATAAAAGTAAATAGAATGTTCTGGAAAGATGCATATTCATTAAGTAGGAACTGAGGATGAACAGCCTCAGTCACACTAGCATGTGGATCTATTGACAGCTTCCAGGGAAAACTCTATTTGCTACATGTTATATTCTATTGGGGTTTTTATTTTCTTTAATATCTGAATAATTGCTTATTGGCTTCTTTATATTGGCTTCTTTGAACAAACATTTATTACGTCTACTACATATTTAGTAGTCAGAGTTTTTCTTGCTTGGGGTTCTGCCTGTGGGAAGAAAGATTTACTCGAGGATCCACCCTCCAGAAGACCTCCAGAAGGCTACTTCTGTCTCTGAGGGTGCTCTGAGGGCAGTTGAGGGTGCTATGCCTCAGGTGGGTGATCTCCGTTCTCAAGGTAACTTGGTGGGCGAACGTCCCCAGTCAATCCTTTAACTGACAAAAGGGGTTTAGATAAGTAAAAGGTTGAGCATTGTGAGGATGCTTCGGAAGAACTATTATGAAGAAAAAGGAAAATTGAAGGGAAGTGTGACATGTATTTTTTTTTTTAATATTTCTGTCTTTCCTGGTAAGTATGCTGTATACTATATTTGGTAGAAGTGCATGTAATTACGCTTTGCCGCTCTTTTCTAGTGAAGTATATTCTTGCATTTTTGTTAATCTGGCTGCTGGACAGTCATTTACTTATCAAATTGTTAACTAGAAGTTTATCAGTATGACTTCTCCATTAGAGACAGTTTGTGTAGCAAATCCAGAGGAACAGAAAGATATTATAAAGTACAGTGAGAAATGGGTTAAGTGAAAAGGATCCCTTCTTTCAATGGAATAAAACAGGTAGTGTGTTGCCTAGTGATTTCCTCCGCCTTCTTAACTTGCTTAAGGAACATAAAAAGGGAAAATCATTAGTAGAACATTTGAAAGTGTTTAATTTGTGGAAGTAGGAGTCTGATAAGCTAATGGGAAATAAACCACCCCCTTCAGCAAACAGCACTCCCTCAAAGCCAGGGTTGTACCCTGATCTGACAAAAGTACCAGAAGTTGCTGAGGGTTACAAGCCTATTGTATAATTATGGTACAGCCAGAGACCCCCCCACTGGAATGGTGGCGGGCCCAGTCATAGAGCTCAGGCCATTACAGACCTTGGCTGAGTCAGAAATCTGATGGCTGACATAACTGGGAGCTTACTGGAAAAGTATGGCCTAGTTTGTAGCCCGGATTGAGGCCTAAATAAGCTAAATTAGGAAAAGTTAGGTCAATAGATATGGAAACAAAATGGAGGATTTCAGCACAAAATGGAAGCCGTATCTGTTACAAAGTGGAATTTTCTCTAATGTAAGTTAGAAAAACAAGTTGAGAAATGAGTGAGTCATGCCAGGTGTAGCTGGATGCAGGGTCAAGCGAGCTAGAGACAAAACCATGTTAGCAAGATAAAAGCTACTCATTAGCATGAGCCAATCAGTGACAACCATGACATTAGCATTGATCCAATCAGGTATATCTATTGTCATATTATTCATATCCTGAGGGCACCTATAAAAATCAGAGTATTTCCTGGTTTAGGTTAGAGAAAAGAAGGGTTGCCACTCTCTCTCTCCAAGGGAAACCAATGTGTCCAGCAGAATTGACAAATTACCTAATTGCTTTCCCTTGTAAAACCTCTAATTGGTAAAAGAAATTATAAAAGATTAGGAACTAATTAACACCTGTTTGCAGCTGGATTATTATATTCCTATAACTAATTGATTGTACGTGCCTGTTGTCAATCACTGATTTGACTTGTACCTTGGCAAATAAACTCCTCATTCCAAATGATGATTTGTGGGCTTCACTTAATGATGAAAGGCTGTAAGTATAAATGCTTTTGCTGTATCAGGCTATCTTTCGCTGCATTGTATACAATATTGTCTACCTGTAGTCTAAATCCAGTTTGTCATAAGGCTTGCCAGTGCTGAGAGGCGGACTAATGCGGGTCCCTTAGACCTAACGTCTCTCTCAGTGGCAATTCCTTTTAGAACTTCACAACTCCTTGATTACTCCAGTACTAGTGCTATTTAGAGATGGAGTCAGATTTAAGGTCACTCCAGCCTTCTTGGGGGGCTCCGGACCCCTAAATTTACAACACTATTTAGCTTGATGACAGTACATCTGCTTCCCCAAAATTACCTGACACAGTGAATATAAAATAATTATGAGACCTTGTCAATAATCAGAAGGACACTGGGATTAGGTGAATATGAGAAATTAGCTCTCAAAGTTTATTAATTACGCACCAAAAGCAGGATTAACACAAGATCATCAAAGTGCATATATCAGTCATTTCATTTCTCAAATTGGGAGAGCAGCGCTCCGTGAGACACAACAGGTGCCTTCACAGTTTACTGTATTCTCCGACTGACTTGACAAATTGCCAGTATTTATACTTCCCTTATACCATTATTTTCTATTAGCTTATACATTTGGTCACCTGCAATTTCATCATAATTGGCACATACATGCAATTATAACCAAGTTTCAACCTTAGTGAGTTTGCTTATCTACCATCCAATTATGACCACGTTTCAACCTTAGTGCCTTTGCTTATCTCCAAGCTTCGATCAAGCCCCCCCTCTAAATTCAACGTTTCTGCACGGCCTTATCTTTGCCCAATTATCTCTTATCAATGTTTCTCAAAATGCCTATGTCCAGCTGTATGTTACACAATCCTTGCCAACTTTGTAACTCTGTCACATTTCTTGTTATTTGCTGAAATCCAGTGAAATATCAGGTCTGAGTTACAGGCCTGAACCTGTTTTTCACTGCAGCCAATTTGTGACAGTTATCTACAACAGTTAGCAGCCCAGTAGTACGTCTGCAACAGGGACCAACCACTTTATATCCATTTAAGGGGAGTACGGGCTCTGTTCTGGCTGTGGTACCCCCACTGTAAAGATTCATAGCTCACAGGCTTTGCCAGCTCAGTTTACCTGTGGACGTTTTTCCTATCGAGCATCCATCCAGGGGTTCAACAGGAGGTGAGGATATAGATAATGCGAGTGATGAGGGATGGGATGAGGGATGGGATCTTGAGGGAGTGATAGGGGATAGGGATCCTCTTCTTTGAAATCTGATAACCCAGGAGGATGAACCCAGGGGCATAGCCAGACAGCAGATTTTGGGTGGGCCTAGGCAAGAAGTGGGTGGGCACCAAATGTTCCCACATCCCCCACATCAAAAAAATATCTCAGCTGGTGGGAAAATGCTTCTCTTCAGTCTCCAGCTTGGTAGTCTGCAGCAGGCATGCGCTGAAAACTGAGCATGCGAAGGTGCCAGTATTGTGGAGAGCAGCATTTTCATTACCATGTGTTGGATGGGCCTGAGCCCTAAGTACGCCACTGGATGAACCTACTCTCCATATGCAGGAAAAGGTTTTATTACTCTTTTGACATTAGTAACTTTGTGTCTAATGTTACAGAATTGGCTGTGCATACACTGACCCCTAAAGAGCTTGTCACTCAGAGGGAAAAATCAGATTATTTTGTAGACCCCTGGGTGGACAGAGTCATTAGGTGATCAGATCCCCCCTTATCCACAAGCAGGTTCACTTGAACCACTCCATATGAATACTGCACGAAGGTGCATTAAAGGAGGTATAGGACCCCAGATATATGAAGGCAGGATTAGAAGTATGGGAGAAATAAGCTAAGAACAGCACTTCCCCATAACATCCTACTGTTAGTTTTCATATTTTTATTTCAGAAGAATAAACATGTACAGCAAGTATCAGCATTACAGAATATGAGAAACAAAACATAATATATGCATGATATCTTTACTAAACAACTTTCATGATCAAACATTTGAAATTTTTTATTCCCCCCACTTTCATTCCTCTTCCTCCCTACATCTACATCTTCAATGAACATTTATAGAAGACTATTAGATTACTAATCACCTGTTAACACATCCCTTCTCCCCCTGTCACCTTACCAGTACCACCCCTACCCCTTTGTTTTCAGAAAATATGTGTGTATCTATGTTCCACAAATGTGTACCCCTACCTGCTATCCAAATCATAACGTATTACGTATGAGGCTCCGTCCCCTCTGAGTTAATGTTTCTAACATATTCCCCCAAATTTTAAGGAAACGCGCTTTACATCGGCATGAACCTTTTGCTTCTCTTGCTTCCCATGTCATCAGCTGGTGTGCCCCGTTGCCCTAATGCCAATATTCAGGGGGCTTATCCGAAGTCCATGATTATAATATGATTTTTTTCCTACCAGGCAAAGCTTATGTGTTTCATCTGCGGTTAGGCCCCAGAATGCACCTGGACAGTCCAATAGCAACTGAAGGGGAGTGCCCACTATCCTACGTGATGTTAATGAAGACAAAAAAACACTACCTTCCTCCAATAGCTCTGAACCATTATACATTCCCAAAATGCACGGTAAACAGTATTCTCCAGTAAATTGCATTTCAAACATTTTGGCGTATTAACCCCTCCTGCTCTAAACAGTTGCACTTGTGTGAAGTATGCTCTGTGTATGCACACTCCCTATAACTTGCTCCACTGATTAATTGGGGAATACCCCTAAGATGGGTTTCAATGTCCCAGGTAGATCCATTCCCACATCTGCCTCCCACCTCTGACGAAGTTGAGGCAACCCCACCCTCGGTGTTAGGGTCCACAGTTTCTTCTGATGGTGTGAAATTGTTGGGGCTTCATCTGATATTTCATCAAAAAATAGCTTAATTTTCTCCCCCAATTGGAACGTAAGTGCCTTGCCATCCAAGGATTGAATATAATGCTGTATCTGACCATACCCAAAAGCGTCCCGCAAGCCCACCTCATCTGAGGGTATGAGTTGTCTTAATGGTTTAAGCTTCCCTTCCACATCTAATATTGTCTTTAAACAGGTGAAACCTTTTCTCTCCCATTGTATAAAAAACGGATTTTCCATCCCTGGAGTGAACATCGGGTTCCCCCTTATAGCCATTAATTCTGACGTGCTCGGATTACCCCCCCAGTTTCTTCCCTAGAATTCTCCATGCTTCTCGCAAAGGCATCAAAAGTATACAATTTCTAAATGTCTTTGGCAGCAAGGTAATTAGGTTAAAAGGACTAAAATAGGCTTTCTCTAACTGTAGGGGAGAATGCAGGCTCGTGGAGAAAACCCAATCCCTCACCAATCTCAGCAAGCTAGCAAGATTGTAATATTGTAAATTAGGAAGACCCAATCCCCGTTGAGGCCAACCCCCCCCCCCCCCCCCTCCAGTAAAAATTGTAACTTAAGCTTGGCTTTGTTTCTTGCCCAACAAAAACGCCTGATATCTTTCTGGAGTAACCTTAACGGTAAAGTCTGCAGGACATATAACCATCTGGGCAGATTCACCATTCGAATAAGACATACGACCTACCAGTGGCACAGGTTACGCCCTCCAGGATTCCAATTGTTTTTCTGTTTGACTTATCAACCAGCTGACATTTAATTTATATATATCCTCCGTTTGAGCTGTTAAAAGGACCCCTAGCTATCGAAAAGAGCTGTCCGCCCTTCTCAGAGGAAAGTCCCTCCTCCAAAGGAGTCGAGTATTCAGTGACACTGCCAGTGCCTCCGATTTATCTAGATTTAACTTAAAACCTGAATAGTCTCCAAAGTCTTCAAAAAGTTCCAAAAGAGCCTCAAGGGATGTTCAAGGATTAGTAAGAGTCACTAACAAATCATCAGCGAACGCCGCAATTTTAAATTCCATCTTTCCAATCGAAATTCCACTAATAGTCCAACAAGAAGTAATATCTCGGATCAAAGGGTCTAAATAGAGTGCAAAGAGTAACGGTGACAGTGGGCAACCCTGTTTGGTCTCCCGACTGATCTCAAAGTTCTCAGACCATGCTCCATTTACCAGAACCCGTGCTCGTGATGAATATAAGGCCTGAATCGCTTGTACGAACCAGCCTTTGAATCCATAGTTATCTAAGACAGAAAATAAGAAGGGACATTCTACACGATCAAATGCATTTTCGGCGTCAAAACTGATCAATAATGCCTGTTCAAAGATCCCCTTAGTTTCTCCAAAGACGCCAAGATGTAGTGCCAGGGGCATAGCCAGACACCCAATTTTGGGTGGGCCTGGGCCCAAGATGGGTGGTCAGAAGAACTCTGCCTTGTCCCACAAGTGATTTGGTCTCTCCCTCTCTCACCAGCATGCCATAAGGTCTCTCAAATATCCCCCCTCCCCCACATACCTTTTAAATAGCAGATTTTCTCCGGCAGCAAGCAGCAACTATTACACACTGCTCATGTTGGCCACACAGCCTTCTCTCTGATGCAAATTCTTGTTTCCGCATAGGCGGGAATACATCAGAGAGAAAGCTGTGGGGCCGGTGAAAGCAGTATCAGTCACTGGTCACTGTAGGTGAAGATCTGCTATTTAAAAGATATGCAGGAGGGACAGTTGGGAGTTTTCGGCTGGTGGGGCTTGGGGATCCCTGTCAGCCACATCATAGGTGTGCTGCTACTTGGTGGACCTGAGTTCAAAGTGGATGGGCCTAGGCCCACCCAGGCCCACCCTTGGCTACGCCACTGTGTTGCGCATGTTTTTAGTTACAGAGTGACCATGAATGAACCCCATTTGTGCTTCATGAACAAGGTGCGGCAATACCCTTCTTAATCTATTAGCTAGTATTTTTGCGAGCAATTTTACCTCATAATTTAATAAGGAGATAGGCCGATAAGAAGATAACAACATTCCATCTCATTTCGGCTTTCGTAACACTACTATCTGGGCTAAATTAAGGCATTCCGGTAAGCTACCCTCTGCCACCCATTCGTTGAATGTCCTAGTCAATGTGGGGATAATATGTTCCCCCAGCAATTTATAAAACTCAGTTTTAAACCCATCTGGGCCAGGTGCCTTCCCCAATTTAATTTGGCTCATTGCCCAAGTAACTTTGTCACCGCTTATGGAGGCATTCAAGTGTTGAATCTCTGCTTGTGTCAACAGAGGAGTCACTATATTTTGCAGATACATATCACTCTGCACGCCTTGGCTTTCCCTTGCACTATAAAGTTGTTGAAAATAAACATGGAAAGCGTCCCTTATTTCCCGATTCCTGTGTAGTAGCCTCCCATCACTGCCTTTAATAACCACTATGTGCCTTGAAGCATATTGCGGAGCTATTAATTTAGCTAGAAACTTACCCCCCTTATTTCCATGTTTATATAATTGGAATCGGTAGCACACCCGAGATTTTACCGCTCTCTTGTGCAACAGGGAGTTCACAGCTGTTTGAACAGAGATTAACTCTTTTCTCCCATGTTGGTTTTTCAAACTTGTTAGTTGCTTCTCCAAACACATTAGTTCTCGATCGCGATTTTTTTTAATAATGATTAACATAACTGATAATCTCCCCTCTCATTACCGCCTTTGCTGCTTCCCAGTATGTCAAAGTATTTTCTACCGATCCCTCATTGAAATGCCTATATTCCTCCCATTTAGCTATGAGGAATTCCCGAAATCTATCATCTTTGTAGAGATAACTGGGAAATATCCAACCCCCAACCTCCTGTTTAGGGTCTCCCACCTGCCAAGTCATCCAGACTGCTGCGTGATCCGAGATCACACAAAGACCAATCACAGCTTCATTAATATATGTAAAGATCTTATGCGAGATCAGCAAGTAGTCAATCCTTTAATGGGTATGGTGGGCCCTTGATTGGTGTGTATATTCCCTTTCTGTTGGGTGTATCAGATCTAATGTAGCACATATGTCAGGAAGCCCTCTAGTACTGTTTTTCCCCTTTTCTGATAGAGGATGGGACCTATCAACCTGCAGATCCCAAGTCACCCCCCACCATCACAGGAATTGCTTCCATTTTGTTGAGGATCAAGAGTAATCACTTGTAAAATTTAAGATCTAACGTGTTTGGGGCGTATATGCTACCCAATACTATCTGTCGCCTAACATTACAAAAAACAAATCGTCCTCCCGGTTCTTTAATCAAATTGTGAATTTGTGACGCCACTCTTCTTCATAAGAATAGCCACTTCCCCTTTGTGGCCCACCGCAGATGATGCTATACATTCTCCCACCCACCATCTAACCAACTTTGCGTGTTCCAAATCAGAGAGGTGTGTCTCTTGTAAAAGAGCTATATCTGCGCCTATTCTCTGAAGATACTGCAAAAGTTTTGATCTTTTAATAGGTGAATGTATGCCACCCACATTCCACGTAACTATTTTAATCATCCCACATCATAGAAGCGCACATTATCAGCCAATGAAAAATCTTATTAAACGAGAGAAGCCATCCCAGCCTTTGGCCCCTCCCCTCCTTTTACGTCATCCTCTGTGTCTGCCAATATACAGCAAACAATGTGGTACACCAATCACATTCAACTTCATCATCCACACATACTTCGTTCCCTACCAAAGCCCTCCCTTGTCGACCCTCCCCCTTCTTAGCAGCCACCCTTATACCTCCCCATTCATCCCCCCCATCCATCCCCTCCCTCCCCTCTGTTTCCTCCCCGCATATGCCTCCATACAGGAAGCCATCACTATTTAACGCTTACCCACCCGCTCCTCTATTCCAGAGTCTTAATTTCCCACACTCCCCATTATCCCTTTATTACACTATTTTACCATTCAACATCTATATTCTCATTGACCTCTTTCACTCTTCAAATCCCCCTATTACTTTCACCACCATATCGTAATATTTGAAATCCACCTTGAAGTCCCCAATTATAACTCACCCACATTGTTCCAAAAGCAAACATAACAACAGTGCCCAAATCCTGAACTAGAGTCCATCAACAACATATAACAGTTATTCAGTCATCCTATTAAACTCTCTTGAAATTCACCAGCTTACTTCTCACAGCTCACCACCCATGCTGCTAGAAGATTTTGCATCCAATATTATATAGGTTAATTATGTCAGTTCTTTTGTTACTCCGTGCTGGTTCATACTGGTTCTCTTTCTTCTGATATAGTTGGCTCTAGTCGCTCCAGCTTATCCACATAGAGGCATATTTTCAAAGCACTTAGACTTACAAAGTTTCATAGTAACCCATGGAACTTTGTAAGTCTAAGTGCTTTGAAAATGAGCCCCATAGTCTTTTGCTTCTTTTTCAGACGTAAATGATCTCATTTTACCATTATGTGTTATTTTCAAAATAGCAGGATATTGCAAGGTAAAACGGATCTTCAGATCAAATAGCTTCGAGCACACTAGTGAATATGCTCGTCTCTTTGCTGCTATTCCTGCCGAATAATCTTGAAAGCAAAGAATCTGCTTGCTTTCATAAGTTAGTGACTTAGTTGAGCGCACTACTTGCAGTATATATTGCTTGTGTGTAAAGTTTAACATCCTGCATATAACCACTCGCGGTTTAGCGCTGTCCATCTGACGTGACCCCAACCGATGGGCTCGTTCTATTCGTAGAGGGCCAAGAGCTGCTGGAAACTCAATAGTTTTTGTCAGCCATTGCTCAAGAAATCTCCTCAGTTGTCTTCCACCCAATGCTTCAGGTAAACCCACCAGGCGGATATTATTCCGCCTAGAGCGGTTTTCCAAATCTTCAATTTTGGACTTCAAGTCTGACAATTTTTTCTGTAGGTCCTGCTGAGTACCCTCCACTCCCGCCATTCTTTCTTCCACTTCATTGGTTTGGAACGCCACACATTCTCGA
Source organism: Microcaecilia unicolor (assembly GCF_901765095.1). Taxonomy (NCBI): domain Eukaryota; kingdom Metazoa; phylum Chordata; class Amphibia; order Gymnophiona; family Siphonopidae; genus Microcaecilia; species Microcaecilia unicolor. Next base: position 145,060,727 of record NC_044041.1, on the reverse strand, counting down.
GTCAAGTCCTCCAATTTGGGGTTTAATTGCTCCAGTTTATTATCAAGTTTTTGATCTAGCGGGGCAAGTCGCCGGTCTAACAGTTCTTCCATTACCACCGTCAGCTCTGATGTGATCTCAGCCACCCATGTGGATGATACTGAGGGGCCTGGATTGGGAGGATATGCCGCCATTTTGTATTCGGTCGTCTTTCCCCTCTGCTTCTCTTTCTGGGCTGATTTCACTGCCATGATCGGATTGCTGAGCTTTCCAATTTTCCTGGTGTAATCATCAAGTCTTTCTCTGTCGATTTTCACAATTCCGTGGAGATTGATTCACTTGCAGGTTCTAAGACGAGCAGGTAGGCTACGGAGAGAAGCTCACCCGCAACCTCGCTCCACCATAGTGTCACGTGACCCCATAACATCCTGTAGTTAAGCAGTTTCCTCTGTTATATGATAAGCTGGTTCCAAATCGCCCCACTCCAAAGAAGTATATCCCTTGGACTTTCACTGATTTAACTATCCCTATCCTTTGGCTGTGTTTTCTCTGGGCATCTCTTCCTTCTTTCCTTGCCTATCATTGTCACTGCATTTCTATCTTTCCTAAAAAAAAAAAAAAGGGAAAAAAAAAACCCCTCTTGGCTCTGAAAATAGTGTGATCTGACTTTCATTCTGCTCTGCTGTTTCATTCTACTCTGCATATAGTGTGCTCTGTTTTAATCTGTAATATTGTGTGCTCTGTTTAATCTGCTCTGTCTGTTGTGATTTGATTGTTGTTGTTTCTAACTGATTTATTGATATCTGTAAATCTGAAAAGGAGATTTCAGATTTCAAAACTGCTAGCAAGTATTAGAACTTTTTTCCTTTTCTAACAGTGTGCTTCCCCTCCCCCACCCCATTCTCACCTGGTCCTTCTGCAGACATTTTAATTGCTTAGGAGGGGCTAAACTGAGCAGCCTCATGGTCTTATCTCCTGGCTGAAGGAAACTCACACAGCTAAGACTTGTGCTGGCCCCCTCCCTACCCATCTTCAAATCCTTGCTTAAAGCTCACCTCTTCAATGCTGCATTCGGAACCTAACCTTTCGAACATATAGGTTGCCCCAATCTGTCTGACCTATATGATTAACTGTACATTTGTCTTTTTAGATTGTAAGCTCTTCGAGCAGGGACCGTCCTTCCATGTTAAACTGTACGGCGCTGCGTAACCCTAGTAGCGCTTTAGAAATGTTAAGTAGTAGTAGTAGTAGAACAGGAGGGGGAAGTGGTGGAAGAATATTAAAAAACGCTAAAAGAGTATCTTGAGTTTAATTTGGAATCAGGACCCTCGCTCAACACGGTATGGGATGCCATGAAGGCGGTGTCCCGGGGTTATTTTTTGCAAGTGGCTAGTAAAAAAATCAAAGGCCCGTAAGGCGCAGATAGCAAAATGCATGGAGAGCATTCGTCTGCTGGAGGACCAGCATAAGGCAACTGGGTCCGCATGGGTCTTGAGAGAGCTTAGTGATAAAGGAGTACTCTGCAGTGCCTGGATTCAAGGTCAATATGGCAAAATCTGAGGCTCTGAACGTAACACTCCCAGAGGATATGGTGGAGTCATTAAAGATTTCATCCCCTTTTCGCTGGGCTCCCAAACAAATTAGGTACTCTGTATAAGAGCAACTTAGTATGCTACAAGCCAAGAATAGGGTGAGCTCCTATGAGCATGCTAATAAGATAGGGCATCTCTTTGCTATAAGGTTGTGCAGACAAAAAGTTGACCGGGCTATCTTAAAGATACGGGACGCTGAGCAAATACGAAAAAGATTTGGGGAATTCTATAAGGCTTTGTATACCCAAGAGATTAGTCCTTCCTTGGAACTTATAGACCAGTATCTATGGGGCAGTGAACTATCCTCCCTGAGTCACCAACAGCAGGCACTGTTAGATGAGCCGGTCACTCCTAAGGAAATTCAGGAGGCAATTAGCAGTTTGCAATCTAGTAAATTGCCCGGGTTGGATGGGTTGCTTAATGAGTTTTATAGGAATTTCGCCCCCAAGTTAGCTCCGCCCTTAGCAGACTTGTTTAATCAGGTGGGGAGGGAGGGGGGGCATTAGCTGAGTCAATGATGGAGGCATGGATAGTGGTGCTGCCCAAACCAGGTAAAGATCAGTCTGAATGTGGATCTTATAGTCCTATATCGGTGTTAAATGCAGATGTCAAAATTCTGGCCAAAGTATTGGCCAATCGATTGGCTCCAATTCTTCCAATACTTATACACCCAGATCAAGTAGGCTTTGTATCATATCGCAAAGCGATAGATAATATTAGAAGGGTGGTGGATATCATGCACTTGGCAAAAATAAACCAGAAGCCGCTTTGTCTTTTAAGCCTTGACGCGGAAAAAGCCTTTGACCGGGTTCACTGGCACTTCATGTATAGGGTAATGGAGAATATGGGGTTTGGAATGCAGTTTCGTAGGTGCATTCAGACTTTTTATGAGTCCCCAAGGGCTTGTGTCTGGGTCAATGGCGGAAATTCAGAGTTATTCACGCTGCACAGAGGGACTAGGCAGGGCTGTCCTCTGTCGCCTTTGCTGTTTGCTATGGTGATGGGGCCCTTTGCGGCTCATGTGCGGTTAGATCCTAATATCTCGGGAGCCAAAATAGCAGACAGAACACATAAAATGGCCCTCTGTGCAGACAATGTACTGCTGTTTGTTACTCAACCTCTGTCCACTTTCCCACATCTTGAACAAATGATAAAGGAGTACTCTGCAGTGCCTGGATTCAAGGTCAATATGGCAAAATCTGAGGCTCTGAACGTAACACTCCCAGAGGATAGGGTGGAGTCATTAAAGATTTCATCCCCTTTTCGCTGGGCTCCCAAACAAATTAGGTACTTGAAGGTGATTCTGACTAGGGAACTTTCGGAACTCTTTAATGCAAATTATAGGGGATTGGGTAAAACTATTATGGAGGATTTGGAGCGATGGGTAGACCTGGGAACCTTGTGGTTTGGTAGAATAGCCATTCATAAAATGAACATATTGCCTCGATTGCTGTACCTCTTTCAGGCGCTGCCTGTGATAATGCCCAGGCAATTTTTAGCTACCCTGCAAGACAAACTGGTGCGATTCGTCTGGGCAGGAAAACAACCACGACTAGCGCGGTCGCTACTATACAAAGAGAGGAAGAGGGGCGGGTTGGGGGTACCCAATCTCATCTGGTACTCTAGGGCAGCACAAGGGAAAGGAGCACTTGAATGGTACCAAGACTACCCGGATCGCCACTGGGTGACAAGCCACTGAGTGCCTTTTAGAAATCTGGCTGAAAGAGCCTGCCCCTCCATAGCTGTAACATTTCATTATTGGGATAGTTTGTTTCCTAAGAGTCAATGTATATTGACCCGGTGTACTCCAATTGCTTTTAATCCTTTATTCTTGCCAGGTACTGTAGAGGGGATTTTCACCAAATGGTATGAGTTAGGTGTGAGAACCTGGGGCCAACTGTTTGACACTGAATCCCGGTTGCCTTTTAATGCACTGCGGGATAGATATCCAGGGGTGGAGGGAGATGAATTTGCCTATTGTAAATTGGCATCCTTTCTTAAGAGTAAGGCGGTGTGAGAGGTGATGCAACATAAGAAACTAGACCTGGAGGAGATATGCAAGAAGCTTGACTCTTCTCGGGGCTTGATAGGTTCCTTGTACCACAACATAAGTAAGCAGTCGCCCTGTTGTGGGGCGCATAGGAACAGCTGGGAGCGGGAATTAGGTGTGAGTTTGGGAGAGTCCGAGTGGGAGAGAATAGAAAAAACAGTGATGGGGGTGTCAACTCATGTTCCTCTGCAAGAGAATGCTGTGAAAGTATTATATTGATGGTACCTTACACCTGCCCGTCTGCAGCGGATCTTTCCGACCTCTTCGGACATGTGCTGGAGAAGGTGTGGTCACAAAGGTACAATGGGGCACATATGGTGGAGCTGTGTCAAAATTCGTGCATTTTGGAAGGCGGTACATTTTAGGATGCAGACCTGGCTGGGGTGTGCTGTGCCATGAGCTCCTGAGGTGTTCCTGTTTTCTGCTAGGATTGCAGACCTATTGTCATGTCAGCAGAGCCTGATTAAACATGCGGTTGGCACAGCGAGGGTGGTTGTAGCCTTGCAGTGGCAGAGGGAGGGGGTTCCCCCTTAGCCAAATGGCTCAACAAGTTGTGGTATGTGCGTGAAATGGAGAGATTAGTGGCTGAGCGTAAACAACAGCTGGGAAAATGGCACTCTGTTTGGAAGCACATTCCTTTAGATGCTTTGTTAGCCTAGCATGTATGTAAAGAAAGTGACACAAGTGGTAGTGCCCATCAGTGTCTTCCTGGAGGGTGGGAGGAAGGGGGTGGGATGGGGGTACGGGGGGGGGGGGGAGGGAATTACTTGCTTTATTAAAAATTGAATAAAAATATGGTTTTGTGATGTTGAAATTGATAAGTTGAAACTATTGACTGTTATAATGCAAGATGTATTAGTAGATTCTTGTATTAGCACTAGAACACTGCATTCTTTTTTTTGTGTGGAATGTCTTATGGTTTCCTTGTGCTGTTTCAATGGATAATAAAGACTTCTTGCAAATAATTAAAACAAATGGTCAATTCAAGCAGAATTAGGTCCAGGGCCTCCATAAGATGTTTATGTGGACCCTGGATGAATATTGGCTGGAACCCACCCTTCCCCTAAGCCCAATCCCCCTCCCCTCAAAGGCAATTAGAGCCCCCAACAAGGCCCCCACCCTAGTGGCAAAGTGGGTCATATGGGCTGGAATGATGCCCATTCACTCCTTCCCATTGTGGCTCCAGTCTCAAAATGACCACTGTAACCTCCAGGATTAATCCTGCTTGTAGTACCCCCTAGACCACCAAAATCCATGTTAGCGATTTCTGTGTGGCAAATGAGAGGAAGCCCATTCAATTTCTATGGGCTTCCTCTCATTTTCCTTGCTAGGAATTGCTAGCACGGTTTAGTGAAAGAGGCCCTAAGTTAGGCCAGTGAGCCTACATGGGTGTGGGGGCTCTAATTATCTTCAGTGGGAGGGAGGGGACCAGAGTGTGCACCAGCAGTGGGTAATGTTCAGACCAGTGCCCGGTTAAATTGCTTTGAATATCAGGCCCGTGCATTATAATTATATCATGACAACACAACAGGCGGGCAGTAAAAGAGGAGCCTATGGTACCAAAGATTAGTCTATCAACTAATCTTTGGTACCATCATGACCAGAAAGACTGAAACCTCGGAATTGCATAAAATAGCTTTTCATAACATCTCAGATTCTTGGATAATAAATTGTTTTGAAATATACAGAGTGAATGCAGGATTCAGTATATTACGTTTACTAGGAAATTTAATGGTTTCTCTTTAGTCGATGTTCCAAACTGGCCCTACAGTAACTCAACGGCTAAATTTAGTCTATGAAATGATGGTCTTAGAAAGATATAGAGCTGGGTGGAACCCATGTACTTGGGCTGTTTCAAAAAAATCTGGGAGCCAGTGTGGGTCTAATTAATTAATTAATTGGGATTTATTTACCACCTTTTTGAAGGAATTCACTCAAGGCAGTGTACAGTAAGAATACATCAAACATGAGCAATAGGCAATTACAGCAGTAACTACTATTGACTACGATTGGAGGAAGCGATTGGAATGTTTTTTTTTTTTTTTTTGGGGGGGGGGGGGGGGCGGTTAACAGATTCTATTCCAGTCTGATATAAGAACACAAGCAGACTTCAGGATATCTGGATTCTTGGAGTATATGGGAGGGGAGGATTACAAATAAGGGGGGGGGGGAACGTTTAAAATATAATGTTCGGGCCCGGAAGAAATATCGGACCACGTGATGGTCTGGGCTGACTTCAGGATCTCAGACAGCGACCGTAGCACTGTGGGCTGGCGCTTTCCGTCTTACCTAGCATCGAATAAAGATTTTCAGAAATACTTGCAAGGAAGATGGACAGAGTATGCAGAATTTAACCACGAGTATAAGAATCGCCCTGCCAAATTTTGGCAAGCGGCAAAAGCAGTTTTTAGAGGCGATGTAATTGCATACGTAGCTGGGCGAGAGCACAGAATGACAGGGGCCATTATAAACATGGAAAAAAAGTTCCAAAAGGCAAAACGCAGATTTATTCAGGCCCCTAATAATCAACGTAAGGAGCAAATGCAGGTGGCCCAAATAGCATTAAACAAATTACTCAAGGAGAGAGCCTCAAAAGCGCTAGTTCTCAGGAAATATAAACTCTAGAGGTTCGGGAACAAGACAGGGACTCTTCTAGCACGCCTAGTTAAACACAGAGGAGGACCACGCGTAATCACAGTGGTAAGGGACAAAGAGGGAATATCCCAATGTAAGAGAGAGAAGGTGGCCCAAGTCTTTCAAGAATTTTTCAGCACAATGTATAAGCAGGGACGAACCCCAGACCCGACTGAAATGCAGGAATATTTTCGAAAGGCGGGTATGACCCAACTGACTAAAGAGGAGGCGAGGGATTTAGGAAAACCTATATCAGCAAAAGAGTTGCAAGCAATTATCAAGTCTTTACCTCTACATTCTGCCCCAGGCCCTGATGGGTACACAGCGAGTTCTATAAATTACTGGGACCCCTAGTAGTAGGAGCCCTCCAAGATTACTTTGAAGAGGCGGTGACACGACAACGCTTTCCACTACACGCAAACGAAGCCTTGATTACTTTAATTTTAAAAACAGGGAAACCGGAAATGTACGCAGATTCGTACAGGTCAATCTCCTTAATAAATGTAGATATTAAAATACTAGCTAAATTGCTTTCAAATAGACTGCAACTGTGTATTCCCCACCTGGTGGGACCTGAGCAGGTAGGGTTTGTCCGCAACCGCCACTCAGTGGTGAATGTCCGACGATTACTACTTGCTATAGGGCACTGTCAGCAAACAAAGACAAAAGCAGCACTGATCAACCTAGATGCTGAAAAAGCTTTTGACAGTGTAAATTGGGAGTATCTTTTTGCAGCACTTCGATACTCAGGGATACAGGGATGGGCATACCGGGCAATTCAAACCTTATATGCACACCCGACAGCTGCTGTATTGGTTAATGGAGTGCGTACCCCGCAATTCCCCATCTTGCGGGGGACTAGACAAGGTTCCCAGCATTGTTCTTACTAGCTATCGAGCCTCTCCTGAGGACCCTGGTTAGAGAGGAGGGAATAACAGGTGTAGAAGTGGGAGGAGAGAGGGTTAAGGTGATGGCCTATGCTGATGACTTGCTGATAGTAACAACTTGCCCAGAGAACTCAGTGCGAATCTTAATTCAGAGAACCACATGCTTTGGGACCATCTGAGGATTTAAGATAAATTTGCAGAAATCCTCTATTATTCAAGTGCATCCCCAGGGGGTGGGCTCCTGGGAGGCGGAGGGAACCCAGTTGAAAACGGGGATAGGTGTACAGATCCCGCAAGATTTGACTAAACTTTATGATTTAAACATTCAACCTTTGCTTTCAGGGACTATAACAAAACTGACACAATGGCAGGCACTGCCCATTTCACTTTTAGGTCGAATAGCCCTGTATAATATGATGATAGTGCCATGCTGGCTTTATGTGTTTCAAATGCTACCATTGTACCTAAAAGCTGCAGATGAGAAGAAATTGAACGCAAAGCTGGCAAAATATCTGTGGCATGGTAAAAGACCCAGACTACCTCTGGCTATGGTATGCACTCCAAAGGAATATGGAGGACTGGGTCTATTAAATATCAGATCGCTAACTGTAGCGAGTGCTATGAGACATTTAAATGACTGGTTTAGGGGCACTACAGACTTCTCGGCAACCAAGATCGAGTTGGAGCTATTTAGACCGTATCACTGTAGTAGCCTGCTGCTCGGACTGAAATGCAAAATATCACCAATACTGGAGGATTACCTACGGCCCAAAAAGCTTGGTGGTGGATCTGTAAACTTCATCATTGCTCCCATAAAGTGACCCCTCTGTTGCCGTTGTGCGGTAACCCAGCCTTCCCACCGGGACTTATCTATAGAATATTTAGCAGATGGAAAGAGCGAGGAGTTACCGTTTTACAGCAAATTATCACGGAGGAGGGGAAACTACAATCTCGTATAACCTTGCAAGAGTTACAACTTTTAGGACCAAAAGACCAACTGTTTTACTGGCAAATTAGACATTATGTGTCCAGTCTTCCTTGGGAGGCATTAGCAGAAGATGTACAAGAAGAGTTAACATCAGCACTCTCCCTGAACTCACAACAGAAGGTGCCAATGCTCTACCACCATAGACACATTAAAGACACTAAATCTGAATTAGACTAAGCTAAATATGCTAAAGACTGGGGGAAAGACCTGTCAGTACAGATATCAACTCGTATATTTCAGGAGAATGTACTAACTCTGAGACAGGTGACCACCTGGGCTGACTATTGGGAGCTTCAAGAACGGTTTGCGCTGAGGCTCCATGTTCTCCCTCGAAGAGCATTCCATATGGGGATGTCCCCCGATGGAGTCTGCCCTAAATGTAAAGGGAGGGGAGCAAGCTTAGGACTTATGTTTTGGAGCTGTCCGAGAGTTGTTCGGTTTTGGTCAAACCTACTCAGTCAAATAGAGCGCTTGTGGAAGGCAAAATGGAGATACTCACCACTATTGTTGTTCGGCAAACCTGAGATCAGCCAGCAGGGCCCACTATGATGGCCAACGAGCCACTATGATGGCAAAGAAAACGATTCTAATTGACTGGCTCAAAGTAAAATGACCCTCGATCCAGATCTGGAGAACCCAGATGATAACTCTAATGAGGATGGAAAGAATACAGGCTAGAGAGAAGCCACACCAGGAGTTTGAACTTTTCATTGACAGATGGAGCCCGTTCCTGAATACAATGCCCTCTGAATCTAGAAGCCAGTTATTGAATATGTAATAATAAGTCTTGGATGTATTTGTGGTATGTTCATTTTGGGGAGAAGGGGGAGGGTTAGAGGGAAGTAGAAGGGGAGAAGGGTGGAGTTAGGGGATAAGATAGGGATAGGTTGTTAAAATGATGGTTTATGAACCTTAAGGAATGTCATTACGATTGTATATGTTATTTCATCAATAAAAAGATTTAAACATAAAATATAATGTTCGTTGAGGTGCTGCCTGAGTTGTGGTATTGACCATTTTAATAGCTGTCCTGACTGCAGTAGCAACGATGACAATCCTGGGGGGGGGGGGGGGGGGGGCGGCGGAAGCGATAATCCTGGGGGGGGGGGGGGGGAGGAGGGGGAGTCTCTTGGCGGCCCTGGCCCAAACCTTTCTGACCCCTCCAGGCCAGCTTTTTTTGTTGATCAGCATTTACTAAACTGGTTGTATTTTTCCTCTTTAAGGCAGAGCTATCCTGTTTAGTTTTACACAAAATCACACAAAAGTGCACTGAGGCCCCATGTCCAGAGACCGTCAGATCCCAATGCCAGAATCATATTTGGCAGCATTGTGCTAATGGGCAATAATAGAACCCTCACAGACAGGGTGTAGTGTAAGTCAAAAAAAGAGCTTTAATATTGAACAAGCAATACCAAAGTCTATTCCTGGCAAAGACTCAGGCTCAAACCTTGGCAACAACCACAGTGACAATCATTTCCCCATCACTTCAGTTCTGTTTTGCCAGGCTTCTTCAACACAGCTCTTCAACACAGTTCAAATTACTCACTAATAAATACCTTTATTTATTAGGATTTATTTACCGCCTTTTTAAAGGAATTCATTCCTTTAAATACAATAAGAATAAATACAATAAGAATAAATCAAACATGAGCAATAAACAATTACAGCAGTAAAAACATTCAAACAACAATACAAAGTATGGCAAAGTATACTACTTACAATGTCAACATAATACATAATAGAACATTTTAACTGACAATGTAGGGTATAAGCAAAGATGGAACATATAGACAGGTAAGAGGAGTTAGAAAGTAAGGTGACTAAAGAAAGTTGCACATGAAGTCAGAGAGATGGTTAACATACAGATGGGTAAGAGAGTAAGAAGAGTTAGAAAATATGGTGACTAATTTAAAGAAAGCTGCACATGAGATCAGAGAGATGGTTAAATATTAACACAGCTAGGGTAGGAGTGGATAAACATGTCCTGCTGCAGTATGTGCACCCTGTGTCACTCTTTATGTGTGTGACTGAAACTAACAGGTTAGTTACTTCTTCCATTAAAGGCCTGGTTGAGCTTTCACCTACTTCCTGAAGTAGAGATAGTCTTGTGTTAAGCAAAGCCTTTCAGGGAGTACATTCCAGTGTGGGGGCTACTTCGGAAAAGGCTTGGTTGCAGGTATCACATCGTGTAATGACGTTTGGAGAGGGTGTGGTTAGGGATACTCCTTGGGAGGACCTTACTGTCCTTGGAAGTGTGTAGAGGATCATCCTATTATTCAGGTACTCGGGGCCATTTCCTTTAAGGGCCTTGAATTTCAGACATAGAGTTTTAAATTTAGGCCTGTATTGTACTGGTAACCAGTGAAGTTTTTGCAAAAATGGTGTGATGTGGTCACGTCGCTTGCAATCTTCTATTAGTCTTGCTGCAGCATTCTGAATCAGTTGGAGCTGGTACAGGCCCTTTGCAGTCAGACCGTTGTAGAGTGCTGCTATCATGGCATGCACAACTGGGCTAAGATTTACCTTCTCGATGTAAGGAGAGGCAGCGTAGCTGTCGCAAATAGCAGCACTTGAAGGTTGCTTGGATTTGGGGAATCAGAGTAAGTGTAGAATCTAACTGTATTTCAAGGTTCCTGGCCTGTGGTTTGAGGGAGGGAGATTTTGAAATCAGGTATGTATCCACTTGTGTTAGGGACCCAGAGAAGCTCGGTTTTACTAGGGTTCAGGCAAAGTTTGTCATGTTTAGCTCATTCTTGAATTGATGTTAGACAGATAATCAGTTTATTCAGGGTTGTAGGTAAGGCAGGTTACCATTTGGTGAGCAGCTGTACTTCATCAGCTAGTGACTTGAGGTAGTTATTGAACAGAATAGGTGACAGTATCGATCCTTGTGGTATCCCACAGGTCAGTGCCCATGGTGCGATGAGTGAGTTTCTCTCTTCAAGCCAATCATTGAGTTGAACACACACTGTTTGTTTTATAAGTTTTCCTAGAAATGGGATGTTGGATACTAACTGGCAACTTTCAAGTTTGTCCTGGTCAAGGTTGTTTTTCTTAAGCAAAGGGTGAACCACTGCCCTTTTTAATGCTGTTAATAGTTGCCCATTAGCAAGAGAGGAGTTCACAATTTTTGTGGCACCTTCTATGAGGTCCATACTTGCCTGCTGCACTATCTTTCATGGGTAGGGGTCAGAGGAGCAGGTAGTTGGTCAAAGATCTCTTAGGATTTTGTCAATGCTCTCCTCTGTCATTGGGCTAAAAGTGAGCCATCTGTCTTTGTCAGGAGGGGGCGAGTTTGTGCACTCCTGGTTAACTGATAGGACTGCGTGGGATTGCCTGTAAATCCTGGTGGAGACTTTTAATTTTATTGGCAAAGTATGCAGAAAAATCATTGCAGTTCAGTTTAGACAAGGCAGGCTGGTTCAGCTGTGGGGGTTGCAGTAGGCTGTTTACTATACTGAATAACTGCTTGGTTGAATTGGCAGCCTGTGAAATGCATTGAGAGAAATATTGTTTTGGGGTTGTTGTTAAGGCTTTGCGGTACTTTGTTGTGTTCCAGCTGGGACTTCCAGGACAAGAGTCTTCACAAATAAAGGCAACCTTTGACATGGCAGTCTTCTGTTTCTTCTCATGCAATCCCTTGGCATCTACTTCTTAACACAGGTGCAAACCTCTGAGCTAGGCCTTTCTTCACTTCCCTGGGACTCCCCCACAGGTAGTGCAGACCAACCAACCCCCTTTGGAGGATTCCTTCACTCAAGACCTCCCTCCAGGAGACTTCTTGACTCGGGGCCTCTCTAACCTGTTCTGCCCTAAGGCATTAAACCACCTCCCTGTCTGAGACCTGTCTTACTCCTCTGACTCGGCAGGTTAGATCCACCTGCTATAAGGTTGCTCAACACCAGTGAGGGAGTGTTCATAGGGAAACCTGCCATTATAACACCAACGCCCTATAGCTGGTGTATATGCTGATGCCTAGATGTTAGCTAGAATATGTGTAAATTATAAAATACTGTAATTTGCATGCATATTTGCATGCTCCACCCATGCAAACCTACTGGGAAAGTACACACCATGAAAAATTATGTTGCATACTTTTCTGATAATTTGTGTTGGGGCAATGTCACCAAATGGGATAGTGGGGTTCTGTAGAATGTGTGCTAAATTCAGCACCTTCCTATGTCTGGGACTGCTCAGTTGCAATTTATGCAAAGTACAGGATTGTAGGGCTGTTCTGAACACTTACTTTTTTCTGAGGAATATGGAGGTTCTGTTTGGGGGGGGGGGGGGATCTGACAGTATACACTCACCTGCTGCTTACTCTATTTCTGTTCTGATTCCCTTTCTCTTCTCTTTTAAAAATTGGAGCTCTTGTTGTGCTTAATATCGGCGTATGGGCACCTTTTGGGATTTTGACTCAATCTAAGTATTAGACGTTTATGCTAATAATATCCTCTTGTGTTTTAACAACTTTGAATAATTTTGCCAGCAAATTTAAGTACCTCACTAATTACTCCCATATCTAGATAATTTATAAATGTTTTCAAAAGCAGTGGTCATCCCAATTGAGATGAGAATTAATAATAACTAATTGCCTTCTTGTATAAGTTTACTTTATTTTACTTTTTGTATTAATCTCTCTTTTCTGTACAAGTGTTTTTGCTTGTAAAATTATTGAAAATGATAATTAATGATAAATGAAAAAAAATAAAAAAATAAAGTAAAAAGCAGTGGCCCCAGCACAGACCCCTGGGGAGCCCACTATCTACCCTTTTCCATTGAGAATACTGACCATTTAACCCTACTCTCTGTTTTCTCTATTTTTACCAGTTTTTAATCCATAATAGGACACTGCCTCCTATTTCCTTTGGAGTCTCTGTAATTTTGTTCTTTATAATATACTATTTTGCCCGACACTGATGTCAGGCTCACCGGTCTATAATTTCCCGGATCTCCTCTGGAACCTTTTTTTTAAATCAGCATTACATTGGCCACCCTCCAATCTTCCGGTACCATGCTTGATTTTAAGGATAAATTACATATTACTAACAATAGTTCCACAAGCTCATTTTTTGATTTTGAGTACTCTGGGAGTACCATCTGGTCCACGAGATTTGCTACTCGTCAATTTGTCAAATTGCGCCATTATAAAGATTTCATTCAGTTTCTCTGACTTGTCAGCTTTGAACACCATTTTTGGCACAGGCAAAGAATTAATTTAATCTCTCCGCTATGGCTTTGTCTTCCCTGATTGCCCCTTTTACACCTCAGTCATCTTTTTTTCACAGCCCCTCTTTGCCTTCCTTATCAACTCTTTGCATTTGACATGACATTCCTTATGCTGTGTCTTATTATTTTTAGTGGGTTCCTTCTTCCATTTTCTGAAGGATTTTCTTTTAGCTCTAATAGTTTCCTTCACCTCACTTTTTAACCATGCTGGTGTCACAGTTGTGCCCATGTTTCGTGCTCTCCTTCCTCTCGCCACCTGGTGGCCAGACCTGGTGGCTGCAATGGACTGTCTGGTTATTGTCACCCGTTCCAGTCTTCCGGGCTGCCAGACTTGCTTGCTTGGATTGAACCTACACAGCACCCGTAGTTGCCTGGGGATTGCTGCATCTGAGCCTCAGCTGCTGCGGGGCTTATTAGTCAGTTGGAAATTCTCTGCCTTTGCATCGCCTTAGGCCCTGGTATGTTAGTGCTTGTTGCACTTCTGTTTAAGTTCTTACTTGAGATTCTTGTTTGTTTCTAGTTAGGCTGTGTGTAGTTTAGATTAGGTTGTTGTTTGTTTGCTAGTCTTGTCTCTGGGTTATAGTTTTGTGTTTAGTCCTTGTCTGTTTGTGTCTTTAGTGGCTGCTCTGCAGCTTCCAGTCCTGTCTCCTCTCTGTCAGTATTTGTTCCTTGTTTTAGTGGCTGCTTGCAGCATCCAGTCTTGTCCTTTAGCTTATCCCTTCCTTGCCCTGCTGTCCCGGTATGTTCCTTTCCCCTCTGACCCTCAGTCCTGGTTCAGCCTAGTGGGTATCCAGTCCTGCATTGCCCAGTAAGTCCTGCCGGCCACCTGCAGCCAGGGCTCAACTCCTGGTGAAAAGCGGCCATGCACAGGTGAAGTTGAAGTGTGCCTGCTCTGCTTGTTCCAGCTTGTTTGCCTCTGCTGCAACTCCAGTCCGGTGTTCCAGTTCTGTTCTGCCCTGTCTCCGGTTTGGGGGTGGTTTTGGCTGCCGCTGCCACTCCTTGGCAGTGGTCCAAGGGCTCACAAACCCAGTTTCCTGTTTTGGAAAACGTGACAGCCGGCTGTCATTTGGTCTTCTCTCCTCCTTTTTTAATACACAGAATATATTTGGACTGAGCTTCCAGGATGGTATTTTTGAACAGCATCCACACCTGATGTAAATTTTGACCTTCGCAGCTGCTCCTCTAAGTTTTTTTCACTGTTCGTCTCATTTTATCATAGTCTCCTTTTTGAAAGTTAAATGCTAATGTATTGGATTTCCTGTGTGTACTCCAAAGCCAAAATCAAACTTATTATTATTATTAGCACTTGTATAGCGCTACCAGACGCACACAGCACTGAACACCTGCTCAAAAGAGCTTACAATCTAAATAATACAGACAGACAAGACAGTTATGGATGAGGGAAGTACTGGGTGAGAAGGAAGGAAGGAACAAGGGAGGGTAAATGAGTAGAGGCTAGGAGCCAAAAGCAGCAGTGAAAAGGTGGGTTTTCAGCATGGGTTTGAAAACAGGTAGAGATGGAGCTAGACATATAGGTCCAGGAAGTCGATTCCAGGCATAAGGTGCCATGAGAGAAAAGGAACGAAGCCTGGAGTTAGCAGTAGAGGAGAAGGGGGTCGACAAAAGAGATTTGTCCAGTGAGCGGAGTTCATGGGAAGGAATGTAGGGAGCGATGAGAGCGGAGAGGTAATGGGGGGCTGCAGAATGGATGCACTTAAAGGTCAGTAAGAGAAGTTTAAACTGTATGCGGAAGCGGACAGGGAGCCAGTGAAGTGACTTGAGGAGTGGGCTATAACGATTCTGGCGGAAAGTAAGTCGTGCCGCAGAATTTTGGACAGATTGGAGAGGAGAGAGATGGCTGAGCGGAAGACCAGTGAGAAGTAAATCTAATATTATGATCACTGTTATCTTGGCCCCAACACCATTACCTCCTGTATCAGATCATGTGATCCACTAAGGATTAGGTATAGAATTTTTTTCTTCTCTTGTTGGCTCCCATACCAGCTGCCTTGATTTCGTCAAGGCATTTTACCTCCCTAGCATGCCCTCATGCTACATTTACCCAATTGTTATCGGGGTAATTGAAATCACCCATTTTTATTGTGTTGCCCAGTTTGTTAGCTTCCCTAATTTCTGATAACATTTCTACATTCGTCTGTTCATCCTGGCCAGGTAGATAGTAGTACACTCCTATCACTATCCTTTCCCCCTTTACACATGGAATTTCAATCTATAGAAATTCCAAGATATGTTTTGTTTCCTGCAGAATTTTCAATCTATTTGATTCAAGGCCTTAATTAGCATACGTTACCCCTCCACCAATTCAATCCACCCTATCACTACAATATAATTTGTACCCCGCTATGACAGTGTCCCACTGATTATTCGCCTTCCACCAGGTCTCAGAGATGCCTATTATATGTAATTTTTCATTTAGTGAAATATATTCTAACTCTCCCATCTTATATAAATAGTCCAGGGTTTTTAAATACCACATCACTGCAATCAGAGATGCTGTTAGCGTATATATAGCTTTAGTCCCTCTATCTGTTTTCTGGATGATCTTTCTGTAGGAGGGAGGTTACTTTTTTGGGGGGGGAAACGGCCCTCAGACAGGTGAGTTCTCAAATTAGAGTTCTCAATTAGAGGATTGGTCTCCAAATTGTACTTACCTTAAGCTCTCATGATCAGGAAATACTTACAAAGGAATTCTTACAGGACAATGTAGTCAATTTTAGTACAATATTTTCTTATCACAAATAAGATGAGAGGATTCTACCTCATCTTAGACATGAAGGCCCTGAACAAGCATCTCTCCAAACAAAAATTCAGGATGGTTTCTTTACACTCCCTCATGCCACTTATTCAAAAGGGGGACTGGCTATGTTGTCTGGACTTTATAATTGAAGTAGTTATATCCAAGTCAAAAGCAGGTTCAGAAAAGTTCACAAAACAATCTTTATTAAAGAATTCACCCAACACGATCCATGTTTCACCCACTTATGGGCTATCTATGGGGTACAGTACTACAAATACAATCATAAATACACTTTAATATTAAAATACTAGTGGAAACATGCCCGTTTCCTCAACAATGAAACGGGCCCTAGGAAGGCTGTCATGTAAGCTTTTTTTTTCCTCTCTCCCCTGCCCTCCCCTCCATGTTCAGCGATTCTTCCCTCCCCTCCATGTCCAGCGACTCTCCTCTTCCCTGCCCTCCCATCCGTGTCCCGCGATTCTCTCCGCTACTGTACTCCCATCCCATCCATGTCCATCAATTCTCCTCTGCCCTGCCCTCCCCTTCCTTTCCTTCCTCCCTCCCCTTGATGTCCCATGATTCTCTCTTCCCCTCGATTTGTACCTGAACATTCTCTGGCTGGCTGGCGCTGGCTTCCGTTCATAACATCCCTCCTGACGTCAGCTCACCTCCAGCATTCCCTTCCCTCTCACTGTTAGTCCCTCTGACGTCATTACATCTTGACGCGAGGGTGGGACAGTGAGGGGGAATGGAACGCTGGAGGTTGGCTGACGACAGGAGATGTTACGAACCCAGGCAGCCAGACATGGAACTTTGGAGGTGCAAAAATTATTATATAGGATATAAAAATAGCAGGTTTCAATTTAAGTTTCCTTATGTGTGTACTTTTCCTAGATCAACGCAATTATGTATTTTATGAATCCTCTCAATTACAATTTTTCTTGGAAGGTAGAGGGGTTTCACTGTTAACCTCTTAGCTCTTCACGTCACCTAAGAACCGATAATATAGGTAATATGGTCTGATACATTTATTTTATTTTTTTACTTTTTTTTTTTGACCAGCTTTCTCTGGTATTTGGATTGGTTTTCTCCTCCAAGTGTGGTCTAGTTAGCTAATTATGTTTAAATTAGATTATTATATATGGTATTGTGTTTAAGTTTCTTTCTGTATAATTATGCTTGATGTATTTCAAGGATTTTCTTGATAGATTTATTAAAAGTTAAATAATACAAAAAATAAAAAAATATTAATTAAAAGATACACTAAATCATAGAACATGCAGAGTATACAGGAACCAGAACAGTTATGTGCATCCAGCATATAACAAATAGAGAAGCAATATATAAAACAATTATTGTATAAAAGACATGCATTCAGAAACAGATAAGAGTAGGCAATACCAATAGGTAATCCATGGTTCATCTAAAAGAACACAAGATCAAATTTAAGCAGCCAATCATGTAAGTAACTGCCAATATACTAACTGCCAACAATTTGAAATAACTTGCACTCTCAGTAAAACAAGAGGGCTCAATAGAGCAGCAACAAGTGTGACAGACAAGGTTTAAAAATGATAAAAACAGCAAATCATGACGCATTTATTTCTACCAAAACCAACAAAATAAAAAACAAAGCTCAATAAGGGTTAAATACAGATACAAATGAGCAATCTTGAACTACTACTACTACTACTTAGCATTTCTATAGAGCTGCCAGGGTTACGCAGCGCTGTACAAGTTTAAACATGGGGAAGGACAGTCCCTGATCAAGAGAGCTTACAATCTAAAGGTAACAAGCTATGTAGTCAGTATAGGTATCATGAATGGGGAAGGTGGTTAGGCGCCAAAAGCAAGGGAGATGGGCTTTGAGTAAGGACTTGAAAATGGGCAGGGAGGGCGCATGGCGTATGGGCTCGGGAAGTCTGTTCCAGGCATAAGGTGATGCGAGGCAGAAGGGGCGGAGTCTGGAGTTAGCGGTGGTGGAGAAGGGTACAGGTAGGAGTGATTTGTTCTGAGAGGGGAGGTTACGGGTGGGAACATACGGGGAGAGGAGGGTAGAGAGGTAATGGGGGGCTGCAGATATATGGTCATCCATATATGGAGCTGTGCATGAAACGACGTCCTTCACGCAAGGTCTATATAAGGCACTTGTTTTCCAACACGTGGAAAAATGGCGCAGCGACGTGAGCCGAACTTCAGCCAGGAGGAGAGCCTGCTGCTGGTGCGCCTGTGCCTAAGGCAATGGCACAGGCTCTTCGTCCAGCATCACCACCTGCCCCCCAGGCTCCAGGCCATGCGAGCCTGGTCCCGCATTAGGGACAGGCTTGAAAGGTAAGGTTATGGGCCACCCCCCCCCCTCCTGTACCTACACATATAACAGCTCCGTCATCAATGCTACCACCAGTAACTGGAGTGTGCATGCAAGGATAATGAGTAATATAGGAACATGCACAATCACTAATAAAATGTATGTTATTGAAAGGACGACCATTCCCACATCCCTACAAGAATGTATTTCGTTATTTATGTATTTCTGATATGCCTCACTTTACTATTCCCCTTTCTGGGGTGGCTGATTAGTGTGTCCTGGTAGACCTGCCTGAGGCCCTACTTTTAGTGTATGTCATGGCCTAACTCACATAAAAGTTTTGTGCTCAACACCCTTCCCACTGCCCCCCCCCCCCACCAATAAAACCAACAACAACTGCCCATCAACCCCTTGTCGCATCTCACAATGCAAACATGCTGGTCAGCAATGAATGTGGTATGGCAACATGACCTGTGTGGTGTGTGTCAGAGGAGGTTCCAGGGTTCTTTGTCATGTCATCTGATGCAGCTCATTCCCCATGGGCATAGGCCACGCCTTACCACACCGTGGCCCATCCCCTGCCTCAGGCCACCCAGCTACTACACTATGCAAGCCATGTTGTATGTGCTGATCTCAATCACACTCCTTTTACATACATAGGGCTCCACCAGCAGCAAGCCGAGCGCGCTGATGAGGAGTGCCACCACCTGCAGGAGGAGGAGGAGCAGGAGTAGGATCCAGGCCAGGAAAGCCACCTGGAGGAGGAGGAGGAGGTGGCGGCGCCAGCACAGGAGGCGGAGGAAAGAGGAGTCGTCAGGCTCGGAGGAGGGGGTCCACGTAATAGATGAGGACTATATGGAGGCCCCCTCCCCACCTGTACCACCAGCAGAGCCCTCTCCCTCCCCATCCCCTGCGGGAGCTCCATCACCTGCCCCACCGCCTTCTCCTGGGTCTGCTCCGTCCCCTGGGCCAGCTCCAGCCCGTGGCCCACCTCCAGCAGCCCTAGGAGCAGGTGCCATGATGCGCCTCCTGCAGCAGCTGGTAAATGGCCAGCAGCAGCTGGTAGATGGCCAGCACCAGCTGCTGCAGGAGGTCCGAGCCCTACGGCAGGGCAATGAGCAGCTCCACTAAGGGTACTGCTGGGGCTGCTCATTGCCCTGCTACAGAGGGCCTTAAATTGGGGGGGGGGGGATTGTTGGGGGTGTGGGGAGGGGGGAGGGAATTGTTGGGGTTCTGTGTGTGGGGGGAGGGAATTGTTGGGGTTCTGTGTGTGGGGGAGGGAATTGTTGGGTTCTGTGTGGAGGGGGGAGGGAATTGTTGGGGTTCTGTGTGTGGGGGGAGGGAATTGTTGGGTTGTGGGGGGGAGGAGGGCATTGTTCGGGGTTGTTTTGTAGGGGTGGGGGGGGAATAAATGTTTTTGTTACACTTTAGCTATCAGGGTGTCTGTGTGTTTGTCTCCCTTGTGCATTACATATAAGCAAATGGTGCTGTTGAGTTGAGAGGAAGCAGGCAACAATATGCATAGCATGAAATGTGCAGTGTGAATGAGAAAGTTGATGTATGTGTGAGAACGTTGGCCATACAGAAGGCCACCTGTTCATTCCAACCTGCATGGCCATATGTGCAGGGGGGGTGGGCCAGGGAGGCTGGATGGATATTAGTGTTCATGAACACAAATGGCCAGCCAGCCTCTTTCCTTCCCTCCCCTCCACCATACTGACCCACAACACAGAGTGCCATCAATAAGAGATTAATTGTGTAGCACGTGTGATCTCCCAAGTAGACACGTCCACATAACCCCAGGTAGCACATACACAGTGTTTGCTGTCTGATGACATCCTTACCCACAAGCCACATTGGTGGGGGGGGGGGGGGGGGGGCAAGAAGGACCTACAAACAGCTGGCTCATATTTTCACATTCAATACATCAGCTATGGTATATAGTGCTGAGGTGAAAAGGGGAAACAATGGGAAACCCATTAGATGAATGGTTACTTCATCACAGTTGCAATGTAATACTTGTGTTACAGAAGGGCACAAATAAAAATGGTGCTCATTATTTGCAGCTGTGATCACACTTTCTCCAGTAGTAGATCAAGGTGTGTTACATTCAGGTATTCCGGGTCTGTCTCAAAGTTTGTCCCTGAGCCAACCCACAGTGAAGTGACTTGCCTTAGGTGGGAATTGAACCGGCAACCTTGTGATTATAAGGCTGGTGCTCTAACCACTAGGCCACCAGGCTGTAGCCACCTGCAGGTACTTTGGGTTGCGACCTGTACACAGAACCCTCTCCCTCACCACCACGTCTTAAGGCCTCAGTGGCAGTACCTGTAGCCACCTTGACCATATTTTCCAGGCTACCAAATATGAAAAATGTTCTTGTTCCCTACCTATGGAGGAATTTAGGAAGGTGTTCCATAATGTGCTAAACACATCCATTGCATATATCATTCCCCCCTCCCCCTCCTATAGACCTTCAGAATGGGTGGCCACTTCATAAATGGGGACTGGGGTTCACCACATAAACAAGGAAGACGGAACCTACCGGGAACCAATACAGCAGCTCCAACAGCTGGCCCACACCACTGAGGACCGCCAACCCCACAGGAACCTGGTGAAAAGAGAGCTAGCTAAGAGTTGACTCCAGACTACATACAGTGAATGCACACTCCTTGACTATGAGCACAAAGAGAAGAGGTGGCAGACAAATGAGAGCTTACCATGAACGTCTGTTTCAAGACTGTGTAGTGCGCCTTTTATCATCTGGAACATTAGCTGCACATCTCCCTCATTGAAATGACCCTTACCGAGGGGTGCTTGATTTGGGGCGAGTGTAGCAATTTCGTTGCCCCCACAGACTGCCTGTTACAAGTAGGCAGAGAGAATGGGAGAAAGTAAGGGAGCCTCACGGGATGTGGAAGAGTGGAAACGGAAGGCGTGGTGGCTGAGGGCCAGCAATAATCCCACCCCCACCCCCAAATACACAGGTGTACCCAAGCATACATTGCCAAACACAAACCTTATTATAAGTGAGGGTACAACCCTGTAAACATTTCTTAAGAACAACCGGCAAGGTCCCAGTGCAGGAAATGGCGGGTTAGATGGCAATGAAGAAAGGGAAGGCAGGTGGGGACACCCATAATTATCTACCCATAATCGAAATCATGTGCTCCAAATCGCTATCTGAGCTGGGCACGCTTAGGAATTATGTGTATAATTGAAAAAAACCTGCCCATATCAGACACGCCTATTCCCCCGTGTCAATGGGCGTTCTTGGCGACTATACAAACGCCCACTCCGTATTTTCGAAAACCCCATTGGTACAATGCCGCCGCGTCAGCCCCCAACCCGGAAGGGTAATTTTACCGACGGTGAAGTGGAGCTCCTGGTGCAGGAGATACAACAACAGCACCGGAATCTGTTTGCTCCCACAGAGCAGAGGCTGGCTGCAACCACGAAGCAGCGGGAATGGGAGGCAGTACGGGACAGCCTGAATGCTGTGTACCATTGTGGGAGAGACGTGGAGAACTGTAATAGAAAGTGGCGGAAGAAGAGGAGGGATGTCAATCCACCAGGACAAGACACAGCCAACCTCACCCCCATGGAGCTGATGGTTCACTCCCTCCTACCCCAGGAGGGCATCCACGGGATTGGCTCCCTCGACACATCATCCCAGCCTGAGGACTCAGGTAGGTTTTTCATTATGAAGTTGGGGCATAGGAGCCAACTTTTCAAAATTATTGGGGGTGCTAAGCCCAATGGAAATGATCCCTCCCTGAACACATACAAGGAATTTTTCTCAATATTGGGGGTGCTCAAGCACCCACAGAGTCGGCTCCAATGGGGTATCTGTTGTGCTGCAGTACACTTGTGTTATAGAAGTTGGGGCCAGGGGGAGGGAGGTGAGGAGTGGGGGGCAGGAGGAGGGAGGTGGGGGGGGGGGGAGTGTCTCTGGCTGTCTTTATGTACAATAACAGGCCACCTTTATGATGGTGTTGTGACCTGCTAACCCCTACTCACTTGCTCTGTACCCTTACTCCCTATCCCTACTGTTGTCATTGGCTTTCCTCTTACTTGTCCTGTGTGCACATCTTAATTTAATTGTAAGCTCTATTTGAGTAGTGGTAGTGTTCATGTGTGTTATAGGAGCAGACTCGGTGGGTGCTGTGGGTGTTTGAGCACCCCCAATATTGAGGAAAGATCATGTAGCTGTGCAGGTAGGAGTTTTGTGCACTGGGCTTAGCACCCCCAATAATACTTTACAGTTGGCTCCTATGGGTGTGTGTAGATTACTACTGTGGCACAACTTTGGGGGCCTTCCTTCCCTACTACTCCCTCCTATTTTCCCATCACCAAACTGTGCCTATTTCCTTCTGTCACCTCTGTGCTCTAGTGAGTGTGGGCCACACTGTAATGGGGGGTCATAAAGCAGTTCTATGCAGTCTAGCAAGTCAGTAGTAACACAACACATGCTGAAATGTTCTTCAATTTAACAATTATACAACAAACAGCTTGTCCACAACGTTGTAAGTGGTGTCCTTCTCTTGGCTGATCGGCCACCACATCTACCCAGCTGCCTGTGGGGCTCTCTCTTTCGCACTGGTGTCAATTCAATTCCTCCTCACCATCTCTTTGCTGGGTCATCAGGTTGGGGGACATGCCAATGTATATGAATGCTGAAAGACAAAAGTGGGTTATTTGCACCAACACAGTTCCTCACTCTTTTGCTATACTCAGAGGAGGCTGGCCCTAGTGGCCTGCAAGGCCAACGCCCTACACCAGCAGTCCAGCCTTTGCCTCCACCCCCTGCAGCACCAGCAGTCCAGCCTCTGCCTCCACCACCTGCACCTGCACGTCCAGCCTCTGCCTCCACCACCTGCAGCAGCAGAACCTGCAGTACAGGCTCATCCTCCACCAACACCACCAGCAGAGGCCGCACCTCCAGCACCGGATGACTTTGGTGAGGAGGAGGATGCATATAGGGGGCCAGCTCCTCGCCAGAGGCCATCCAGCCAAAGGAGGCAACTCCTGCGGCTGGCCACAGAGTTGCTACGCCACAACGTGCGCTTGGAGGAGTACCGGCAGCAGAAAATAGACCTGCAGCGGCAAGCACTGGAGGCACAGCAGCAAGCCCACCAGCAACTCCTTCAGGCGCAACGCGAAGGACACCAGGAGGTGCTCCATGCACAACAACTAGCCCACCAGGAGGTGCTCCAGCAACTCAAACGGCTGGAGCAGAGCATCGAACGCCTGCGCCCTCAGGTCACAGCACCTACTCCAGCCATGCTGCTGGAGCAGGGCCTGCCATCAACTTCCTCCTCCACTGACCACCAACCACCAGCTAAGAAGTGGGCGTTGCGATCGTCCACCTCCGCACCCACTCCTGCAGCACCCACCAAACCTGCTCCCATTCTGGGTCCTGTGGCCAGCCTACAGCCAACAAGGTGGCCGGATTTCCACAGCGCAGCCGAAGCCGTAGGCTGCTGTGGGGATACGGAGGAGGACACTGGGAGCAGCACCTCAGAAGAGTGTGAACAGACTTCCCGTGCAGCACCAGCTGCAAAGGAAGGCCGTGGGAGGGGTAGGAGGGGACGGGGGAAAGGAAGGGGAAAGTGATGGCACATGCTGTAGGGTGAGGGTTGGTGGGAGGGGGGGTGGTGGGGGTGGGTGGTGGTGGTGGGGGTGAACACAGGAACACATGCAATTAATATAAATAAATAAATATACACTTTCACCGAAAACTTGTTTCAATCTTTGTCTTGCTTTTACGCCAAGCTGGTAAGCATTGAGCTCTGCTCTGTGGGCTGGGGGTGAAGGGGGCTCCTCTTCCTGCTCATCTGGGGCCTCTTCTGGTGGTGGCTGTGGCTCCTCTGGGAGAGGCTGTCCTCTGCGCTGGGCCAAATTGTGCAACATGCAGCACGCCACAAAGATCTTGGCCACCTTTTCTGGACTGTAGAGCAGCTCTCCTCCAGACCGGTCCAGACAGCCGAACCGTTTTTTCAACAAACCAAAGGTCCGCTCAATGATCCCCCGGGTGCTGCGATGTCTCCTGTTGTAGGTTTCTTCTGCCCCTGGTTGTGGGTGGATCAGGGGGGTCATGAGCCATGTCCTCTGCTTTGGAGAAAAGCAGAATGAGATAGATGAGTGTGTAGTGCTTGGAGCAGGTACAGGGGGGGAGGGGGGATTTGGATAGTGGGTTGTGGAGTGAGGTGGAAGAAGCCAGGGCGGAGGGTTGCCCAGTGGAGGAGATATAGTATGGGTACATGCATGTTGCACTTACCTAGTAGCCATCCAACAATGGACTCCCCTCGCTCGAACCTGCGGAAGATGCCCGAGTGCTGTAGGATGTAGGCATCGTGGGTGGACCCGGGGTACCTGGCACACACGTCTAATATCTCCCCCTGGGCATCACATACAACTTGCATGTTCATAGAATGAAATGCCTTCCTATTTCTGTAGGTGGCTTCGTGTGCCCGGGGGAGTCTGAGGGCTACGTGTGTGCAGTCTATCACACTGATGACCAAGGGGAATCTAGCAAGAGCATAGAAGGCAGCCATGTTGTTGTGCAGGGCCTGGGGGGTGGTGGGGAAAGTGATGTAGTGTGAGGTGTGCGTTAGAAAGGCATCCAGGAACTGGGTGAGACAGTGTGAAATAGAAGCCTGGGTGAGCCCTGTGTTAGCAGCTAATACGGATTGAAAACTCCCAGTGGCCAGGACAGAGAGAGAGGAAGTGATTTTGAGGTGGGCAGGGATGGGGTTATTCCTACGTGTCTGGGGTTGAAGGAGGGGTTTCAGCTGCTCACACAGCTGAAGAATGGTGGCCCTATCAAACCTGAACCTTGTTAGACACTGCTGGTCAGTGAGTTGTAGGAAGGTGGTGCGGGGCCTAAACACTTGGGGCCGTGAATACCTCCTGCGGTGGGTGGCCTCTTTGTGTAGCATACATGCCACAAGTGCATTAAGTGCATCCATATCCCCACCACCAGTGCAAGTATTAGGACTAGTAGTCAAACACCAACACACACACAACTCTCACTTCCAGCCACCACGCCCTCTGGCCACTCACTCGCCAAACAGTACAAGAACACAGAGACAAACGGAGCTCAGGGAATAGAGTGTACATGTGGGAACAGTGAATGGGGAGGGATAGGGGGAGGGGAAGGGGGCAATGGAGCAAAGGAGTAGGAGTAGGGAAAGGTCAAAGGGTAAGACACAAAAGAGGCAGGGCACACAGACGAACGTCACAGGTACTCAACACGCTCGGCTTTCTCTCTGCAACCACCAATTCAGCTCTTCCACCAACGATCTCGCCACTCTCCAACTACACACAATCGGTAATGGGTCTAAAGACGATTTCCCCCTTGCTCTGGTCGCTTTTATTTCGGGTCCAACATATTATGTCCGTCTTCTCGCTCAACCAGAGCCATTTCGCTATCCGTTATACGTTGTACACGACCACGTCGTATCACTGCCCCTAACACGCCCCCGACACGCCCCTTATTTGGGCGTTTTTAAGTAAACGTAGGAGCGACATGGACGCACTGAAACTTTGGTTTCCATTATATTGATTTAATCGTTTTTGGGAGATAAACGTCTATCTCCCGATTTAGGTCGCAATATAGGCGTTTTTGTCTTTCGATTAGAAGCTGGATTGTGTTTCAATTGTTCATAGAAAAATCGATCTTTTTGAGGCATCCCATATTCTGCTTGTAGATTGGCAAAAAGTTTTATGTGTCCTTCCCTATTAACCACCTACAGCAAGTACTCTATCTCCCGCTTCCTCCATCTGTGAAACACTGTATAAATCTGTCCAGGGACAAAAGGAGTCACCTTTGGAGAAAAATGATGTAAGCAGCAAACCCATCTCCAGACTGCCACTGCGTACGGCATAATCCTTGAATATTTCAGAATATTGGGTATAGGAGTCCCAGAGGAGTGTAAAAAGTTGCTGAAGTGAACCCCTTCAGAGAGTTCAAGTTCCAGTGGAGTATCAGTAAAGTCTTATGTACCTCGAAACCAGTCATTAATGGTCCTCATTAATAGCAATATTTAGGTATCGTATGCTCAACAGTCCCAATCCTCCATACTCCACCGGAACACAGAGCGTTTTTACCGCAAGACGGGCCCTCTTGCCCCGCCAAAGGAACTCTTGTGTCATAGCTTTCAACCTTCATTCATCCTTACTTTTCATGTATAAAGGCAGCAATTGCAAAACATACAGCCATCTAGGAGCTATAATCATGTTAAATAAGGCAATAGGGCCCAGCAGGGAGAGAGGGAGCCCAGCCCACACTTTTAAACTAGCTTTGGTCTCCCCTCAATAACCGCTGGATATTAAGATCGTACAGATTATTAAGATCTGCTGGAATCTCTACTGATCTTTTGTGCACTGAAAAGGGAATCTCCCCCCCCCCCCCCACTGCTCCCCTTACCAGGGCCAATGTCCAACGCAATCGACTTGGCCAAATTTAGTATGAAACCCAAAAGTTGCCCAAAGTGTCCAATTCTATTTAATAATACTTTTATTGATCGCTCTGGATTGGTCAAAGTCAATATCAGGTCATCCGCGTATGCCAGCACCTTAATACATCTAGGCCCGGACCCCACTAATTGTGTCGTCTTTCTTTAACGTGTACAATAAAGGCTCTAGAGATATTACAAAAAGCAGGGGGGAGAGAGGGCAACCCTGCCTAGTGCCCCTCTCTATTCTAAATTCTGCTCCCCGAAGTCCATTGACCAATACACTTGCTGTGGGATGACAGTACAGCGTTTTGAGCGCTTGCAAATACCATCCTGTGAATCCTAGGTGTTCCAATGTACAGAATAGGTAATCCCACCGCACCTGGTCAAACGCCTTTTCTGCATCTAAGGCGACGACCAGGGCGGGGCGTGCTCTCTCTGAGCAGGCTGCCATGGCCAGTAACAGTCTCCGCACGTTTTGCGTTGCTTGTCTATGTCTCACAAACCCTACTTGCTCTTGACCTATAAGGTTGGGCACTATATCCGCCAATCTTCCAGCCAATATTTTAGCAAGCAGTTTGATGTCTACGTTTAGCAACGAGATTGGCCGATAGGCTTCTACTCGGTCCAATGGTTTCCCGGGTTTGGGAATCAAGGTGATCAAAGCTGCGTTAGCGTATTTGGGGAATTGGGCCAGGGTAATCACAGCCTCGTAGTAGTCTAGCATGGCCAAAAGTGCGTCCGGTGGTAGCAATTTGTAGTATTCCCTGGTAAACCCTTCTGGGCCAGGAGCCGATCTAAATTTCTGGTATTTAATGGCCCGTTGCAGCTCTAACACTGTCAGGGGGCCATTTAAACTTTCCACCTCTACTTCTATTAACTTGACTATACCTGATCTCTCTAAGTATTCTTGCATTTGTAGTTTGGTGGTTTGTGGTTGAGTTGAGTACAGTTCAGAGAAATAGTCAGTAAATATCTGTCCTATACGTTCTCTGGAGTTAACACAAATTCCCTTGCTTGTCCCTCAATACAGGTATCGCCCGAGACCCTTCCCAATTTCTAATAACTTTTGTCAAAAGGGTACCTGTTTTATTCCCGTATCGCTGCAACCTATATTTATAATAAAGGGAGAAACGGGTCTCTTGCTCATGCAATAAGGTGTTTAATGTTGTCTATACCACTTTTACTTCATCCAGAGTTATCTGGTTGGGTCTATGTATGTATCTCCTCTTTCCTTTTTGAAGCTGCCTTTCCAATTGTAAAATACTAGCCATTTTACGCTTTTTCCTCATGCTGCAATATGAAATAATATCTCTCCTTATCACCGCCTTAGAAGCAGCCCAGAATAAACTAGGTAGGTCTCGGGCGTGTTCACTATTATTCTCCATATAATCTTTCCACTTACTACGTATGTACTCTTGAAAATGTGGGTCTTTGTATAGATATGCTGGAAATCTTCAGCCTCCTCCTCCCTGCTTATTTGCCGGCATCTCCAGATCTAGCCAAATTATGGCATGGTCTGAGATCTCTTTAGGTCCCACCTCTGCTGCCCTAACCATTGCAAATAAGGACCTCTCTACCAGTGTATAGTCTAACCTTGCGAGCGTTCCGTGGGCTATGGATCTGTGGGTATAGTCACGCTTGCTTGGATGCAACACTCTCCACGTGCCCACTAGGCTTAGCAATCTCTGAAACATAGCGAACTCTTTGCACCTTTGCCCAGCATAGTATGGAGAGGTCGAACTTGTTGTATCTTGGTGCGGGTCTGAAACCATGTTAAAATCCCCTACTACTATTAATTCCGCAGTCTTGTGTTGCAGGCAAATATTGGCCAACCCATTAAGAAAGCCATGGATATGTTCGTTCGGGCCATACAAATTTGCTAATATGAATTCAAATCCTTGTAGCTATACCTTTACAATTATATATCTTTCCTGCTTTCCTTGCGCAATCACTTTAAGTTTGCATGGGAGTCCCTTCCTAACCAAGATTGCTAAGCCACCCCTACGCCCCTGTGCTGCTATGGCGTGGCATTCTCCTACCCAACTCCTACATAATTTGGCATGTTCAGTATCATTCAGTCTTGTTTCCTGCAAACAGGCAATATCTACTTTATGTCTTTTTAGAGCTTGCAATATTTTTGCCCTTTTTATGGGAATGCTAATACCCCCCACGTTCCATGATATTATCCGGGCTGGCATATTGCAGTCACACTACTTCCACCGAGATCTTCCAGAGCGGGCTGTGTCAAATGGTTCGCTATTAACTTGTGTTTATCTCCCCGGGCACCCTGGACCCCAAACTTCCACCCTGAGTCACCCTCTATTGTGTACCTTAAAATCCCCTTTAACCTATGGTAAATTACAAATTTTCGGGAATGCCCCCCCCCAAAAAACTTATCCCTGCCCCCCAACTAACCCACTCCATCCTCTTAAAGCTTAGAGGAAGAAGTGAAACCACGTAAGGCACCTGGGGCCCCCCACCTTGGGACAGCAGAATAGTCATCAACAATACAAAGATTTACAACTTTAAACACCAAACCTTTAAATGTCTTCTTTGTTCACTGGTCTCTAAACCCGAAAGTTACAGCGAGTCCAGTATCTTATGTTCTAATAGGTATTGCTTGGCATCTGCCATGTTACTGAGGGTCTGCCACGTGTCTTGTACCAGTACTCTCAGCCTTGCTGGGTATTGCATCGCAAAGCATATCTTTTTTGCAACCAGGGCCGCGCACAATCTGTGGAGAAATCCTGAAAGATCAATATATTTTTTCCATTGTATTTCAGCGAATCTCTTTTAGTACGGAATCCTTGTAATATTTCTATCTTGTGTCTGTAATTTAGTATCTTTGTCACAACAACACGTGGCTTGTTTTGGGTCTCTGTTTTCCGGCCTACATGGTGGGCCCTCTCAATCACCAACGAGCCCATTGAGTCCGTTAATGCCAGTTCTTTAGATAGCCATACCTCCAGGTTCCATTATCGCTGAAAAACAAAACCGGCGATCTCAACCCCGGCGAACTCTGGCATTTGGCCGGGCTAAACCGAGATGGCCGGCCATCTTTTTCGAAAATACGGTTCCGGCCAGCTGTTGCGCCGCCGCCAAAATAGATCACCGGCGATCTATTTTGCCGGCGACGTTCGATTATGCCCCTCCATGTTAATCCACATTGGCGCATGATCAAAAACACAAATCAGCTCTTTCTCAGCCGCTTCCGACATATGCCATCCATTACGATGCACCCACAACCTATCTATACAGGAATAGGTCTGTGCTGCATGCGAGTAAAAGGTGTAATTCTGCTGCACCCCATGTAACAACCTCCAACAATCCACCACTTCCAACCCTTTCATAAATTGCAACAATGCCTTCCGCCCAGGACCACTCTGCTGCCCTCCTCCTGTCGAATGGTCTAACCTTGCATCAGGGGCAAGATTAAAATCCCCCCCTACCACTACCTGCCCTCCCACAAATCCCAGAATATCTCCTTTTAATGTTTGAAAGAATTTCTTCTGCCCCACATTCGGTGCATAAATATTGATCAATGTCAGCTCCTTCCCCTGCAACTGCCCTCTAAGGGCAACACAACGCCCACTCAAAAACACCTGTTTGATCACAATCCCACAATTTTGTCTTATCAATATGGCCACTCCCCCCATCCTCTTTGGTCCTTCTCCCTGATGTACCACCACTTCCTGAAAAGGCCTGCGACGCAGCATGTGAATATCTCTTGGTCTTAAATGCGTTTCTTCTAAAAACGTGACATCCCACTTCAGTCTACTGAACTCCTTAAATACTCTACTGTGCTTCTCCTGATTATTGAGCCCGTTTACATTCCATGTACCCACCAATAAGGCCTCTCCCCCTACCCCCCCCACCCTCATCCCCTTCCCTTCCCCCCGGCCTCTCCCCGTCCCTCCCCTTGCTCCAAACCCACTCTCCCCTGTTTTAACATATCCACCATCCCTCCCCCATCCTCCCCAACCCTCCCCCTCCCTTTAGCCGATCTCTCTATCAGTAGATCAGCCATCCCACGAGGAATAAACGCACTCTCCCGGGCTTTGGCCTCACAACAGTCCATCTCCTGCCCTCCCGTCGCCCCACACTCCCCCACATCCGCTGCATTCACTTAACCGTTACCTTCCTGTCTAGCATCCCTCCACCCTTCCACCCCCAGACCACACAGTTATATTTCCCCACCCAAAATCCCTCCAATTCAACCTCTCAGCTCACCCTCACCATGTTCCACCATGCTCCCCACTCTCACCAGGGTGCCATGCCTGTCCTCCCCGCTCCCCATGACCCCCTATGCATAGCACCCCCTGAAATGGTTGCTTATCTGCATAATGTCCTTAGTGAATTAATCAATCTGTCACCAGTCCACTTGTCTGTTTTCCTTCAGGAAGCCTGCTTATCAGATTTCTTTCCCCGATCCACCACCGTCTGCCACACTGAATCTGCTCTGGGTTCCTTGGCGGTCTCTGGTAACTCCATCTGTACTGGAACACCTCTACACCCCAAAGAGCACAATGCTGACCAGGCGACACCCGAGGTCTTTACTTTGTGCGACTTCCCATCCATTGTTATCCACATCGCAGGGGAATAGCCACCTGTAGTGGATCCCTCTTGACCTCATGAATATTGTGACTTCTCTAAAGGATCAACGCTTTTGTAAAGTAGTCCATGCCAGATCTTGAAACACTCCAATCTTGCAGTACTTCCAAAGAATCTCTTTTTGCTGCCGCGCTTTATTATTATTATTTATTGCATTTGTATCCCACATTTTCCCACCTATTTGCGGGTTCAGTGTGGCTTACAATACATTGTGAATGGTGGAAATACAGTTTGTTACAACTCGGTTATGGATTACATTGTGAGTGGTTATGCGAAAACAAAGTTAAAGTGTCGTTAAGGAAATAGAACAATGGAGAAGAACGATGGAACAATGGAAAAGAAACAACGGGAGAAGTGGGTTTGGGTGGAAAGACAATGAGCTCAGTCTTGGCCATGTTCAGTTTCAGGTGGCAGGCAGCAATATCGGATAAGCAGGCTGATACTTTGGCCTGGGTTTCCGCAGTGATTTCTGGTGTGGAGAGGTAAAGCTGGGTGTCATCAGCATAAAGATGGTACTGGAAACCATGAGATGAGATCAGCGAGCCCCGGGAAGAGGTGTAGATTGAAAAAAGAAGGGGTCCAAGGACAGATCCCTGAGGAACTCCAACAGAGTGGGATGGGAGTGGAGGAGGATCCATGAGAATGTACTCTGAAGGTACGATGGGAGAGATAAGAGGAGAGCCAGGAGAAGACACAGCCCTGGAACCCAAATGAGGATAGTGCAGCAAGAAATAAATTATGATTGAAAGTGTCAAAAGCGGCGGATAGGTCGAGGAGGATGAGGATGGAGTAGTGACCTTTGGATTTGGCAAGGAACAGGTCATTACAGACTTTAGTGAGTGCTGTTTTTGTCAAGTGTAGAGGGCGAAAACCGGATTGAAGCGGATCGAGGATGGCATGAGAGGAGAGAAAAATCAAGGCAGCGGCTGTGAACGGCGCGTTCAAGTATCTTGGAGAGGAAGGGTAGGAGGGAGATGAGGTGGTAGTTGGAAGGACAGGTAGGGTCTAGTGATGGTTTTTTTGAGAAGTGGTGTGACTACAGCATGCTTGAAGGTGTCAGGGACAGTTGCAGTGGAGCGAGGGAGGTTGAGGATATGACAGATGGTGGGGGAGGTGACAGTAGGAGAGATGGTGTTTAGTAAGTTAGTGGGGATGGGATCAGAGGAACAGGTGGTGCATTTCAAGGAGGAAAGAAGGTGGGCGGTCCTCCTCGGTGATATCAGGAAAAGAGGAGAAGGAGGCCTGGGTTGGTTGGTTGAGGGAGTGGGTTAAAGGGTTGAAGACGAGGAGGTGGCTTGGTAGTGAATTCGAGGTTGATCTTCTGCACCTTGTCACGGAAGTAGTCAGCTAGTGATTGAGGAGAGAGTGAGGGGGTGGGGGTGGGTGGGAGCAGAGAGCACTTTGAGGAAGGAGTTAAGGGTGGCGAAGAGACGACGAGGGTTGGAGCCGAGAATTAGTCAATTGGGTGTAATATTCCTGTTTGGCAAGGAATAGGGAGGACTGGAAGGAGGATAGCATGAATTTGTAATTAATGAAGTCGGTATGGGTGCGAGATTTCCTCCAGAGGCGTTCGGCAGATCGGGCGCAGGAGTGAAGGTATCGGATGCAAACCGAAGTTTGTCCCCATAGAAATTGCTGGTGCCAAAAACGGGACCGAAGTATGGCATGCAGTTAAACAGAGCATGCGCTTGTAGGCTCCAAGACAAGGGAATAACATTGATAGAGAGCCTCATTCAGGAGGACGGCACATTCATTTCAGCGTGTAATTTTATGAATACCTGTTTAGGGGGACAGATGGGGGTCTTGGCGTACCACCAACTGTCCCATTATGTGCAGAGTTTCACGCAGGCAGGCCTATCGCCAAGCTTTGGTAGACAATTGAGGGACTTTCTTAGAGGGTGATGCAGTGGAGCAGGTATCAGTTTCCTGGTTCTGTAAGGAATTGGAGAAAGGGCAGCCAGCGAGGAAGGTAACTGAGGTAGCAGAGTGATGGAGTCAGGACATGCAGACACCAATCACTGAGACACTTATAAGGAGGTCACAGGGGGGGGGGGGGGGGGATGCCAATGATCATACACAGTGCAGAACTTCAAGAAAGCCAGTTCAGGTCGGTACACAGGTCGTCTCACCGAGACGGGCATTTCATGCAGGGGGGACACTGATAAATGTCCAAAGTGTAAACACTGTATGTGGCAGTGCAGGCATGTCAAATCATTCTGGCAGAGATTAATGCAATTTTTCAGTGCAGTACTAGGACACTCGGTCATCCCCACTTTTGAAAGAATAATTTTTAGTATTGTGGGGCAATGGGGAGTAGGCACACGGGGAGAACAAATGCTGTTAAGCAAGTCATGTATAGTGGGGAAGAAGTGCATTCTTAATTATTGGGTGTCAGACATGCCTCCCTCCTATTGGTATTGGAGGAATAAGCTCCACCAACTCATGCTCTGGGAATCCAGGTTGTACAATTTTGCAAATCACAAGATTAAGTAAACCAAAGTAACTCGAAATTCATCAGTAAAACTTTCCATTTATTTATAAGTACATAAGTACATAAGTAATGCCATACTGGGAAAAGACCAAGGGTCCATCAAGCCCAGCATCCTGTCCACGACAGCGGCCAATCCAGGCCAAGGGCACCTGGCAAGCTTCCCAAACGTACAAACATTCTATACATGTTCTATACATGTTATTCCTGGAATTGTGGATTTTTCCAAGTCCGTTTGTATTGGTACTACTGATTAATGTTATTGCAATGTATGAAACTATTGCTATATCCTGTATGCGAAAATTTGTTGTTTATTTTTGTTTGAATATGTTTTCAGAAATTCAATAAAAATATTTGAACTAAAAAACAAATATCCCCAAGAGCTCGCAGCCAAGTCTTGAATAGGTTGCCGTGGGGCAATAAAGGGAGTATGGAGTAATTTGGTATGGGCAAGCATGCAGAACTCAAAGATGGGCAAATATGGCAAGGGAGGGGTGGGTGGGATAGGGGGAGGGGACTATAGAGGAAAGCCAGGTATAAGTAGCTACCCTAGATGAGGAGCTGGGCAGGGGAAGCAGGGAGGGGTTGTGAGGGTGGTCCAAGCGTTAATGAGGTACACGGAGTATTGTTGTACATGGATATGGCAGTTATATCAAAGTATTGTTCCAGAATACAGGAGGAAGGGGAGATAAAGTTACAAAAAAATCAACTGATGGAGTAATGTACATCTAGTTATTGTCTAGTTTAAGTCCTTTTGGTTCAACAGCCTGTACATGAACAGTTGGTAATGTTATATACTTGTTGTCATCAATAAAAAAATTGCAAAACAGAGCATGCACTTATCCAACGTGAACTTAAATGGAGTGCACTGTACTAAGAAAATACTGACAAGTTAAAGTAAAAAGAGCCACAGGGGACAGCACTGTGACGTCCAGAAAAAATACGCGCACTAAGAACTGTGACATGTCCTTCCAGCTCAGCAGAAAAATGAAGACTGAGGGACCCGAGCTCGTGCACTGGGCAGAAAGGTACTAGTGCATACGTGGTGGTACACTACTAGAATTTATACAACTTGCTAGTCGGCGTCCGCACTGGGCTCCATCCAGTGGTGTGCTGTTAAATTTTTAACAACTGGCTCTCTCCCCGGTCTACCTCTGCGCCCTCCCACCCAAATTGCAGAGATGGCTATACCCGGGGAGAAAGCCTGGGGGGGGGGGGGGGGGGGAATTACTCTCTCAATGAAATTTTTTTTAATGCTCCCAGGTTCCAATCTAATTCATGTTTAATGTGGGATAAAATGTCATAAATAAGTAAATAAATAGATAGAAACTATGAACATTGAACACCTGATTCTCATAACATGATGCTTATTTTAGAAGCCCTCTACCAGGAGAAAAAAAATCTCTGCACCAATATAACAGGGTTGTGGTGTCCGTATAACCAGCCCCTCCAAATGACACACCAATTACGATTTATAACATAGTACCATAGTAGATGACGGCAGAAAAAGACCTGCACGGTCCACCCAGTCTGCCCAACAAGATAAACTCACATGTGCCATTTTTTGTGTATACCTTACCTTGATTTGTACCTGTCTTTTTCAGGGCACAGACCGTATAAGTCTGCCCAGCACTATCCCCGCCTCCCACCACCGGTTCTGGCACAGATCGTATAAGTCTGCCCAGCACTATCCCCACCTCCCAACCACTACCTCCCAACTCTACCTATATAGGGGACCACAAAAGACCATTCAGATAAAAACTGAAATGGAGACCCCCCCCCTCCCCTCCACCCAAGAAAGTCAGACTCTACAAACAGGGTAAGAGAGAAACAGAAATGTTTTTTCTCCTGTACGCTGCAAAATAGAAAACTAAAAATAAATAAATGTACATTTCACAAAGCAGGTACATCTCAATCAATTAAAAAAATATTAAAGACAAATATATATTTTCTTTTCTACCTTTGTTTTCTGATTGGGCTGGTCCCACTCTCTTCCACTTTCCATGTGTCAGTCTTCTAAATTCTTTTCCAGGTTGACTTTTCCATTTCTTCTCTCTCCTCTTGTTGTCTTCCTTTCCCATTTAATCACCAAGAAGTCCCTCTCATCTTCTGCTCTGTTCCCCTTCCCCCCCCACCCCTAGTCTTCAGCTCCTTCTCCCTTCCCCCACCCACACCTTCTAATCCAATCCATCTTCTGCTCCTTCTCTCTCCCACCCACCCACCTAGTCCCATTCATCTTCTGCTCCCTCTTTCTCCCCCAAGGGTCCTATTCATCTTCTGCTTCTTCTCCTTCTCCCTCCTACCCACCCCTCTAGTCCCATCCATCATCCATCATCTGCTCCTTCTCCATCTCTCTCTCTTACTCACCCCCCCAGGTTACTTCCTGTTCCGGGGCAGAGGGAGCTGCAGCGAACGAAGTTTAGCGAACTTGGAGGAGCAGGCAGGCGCTGTGGCACCCCCCCCCCAGCAGCGTGCACCCGGGGGGGGGGTGTCATTTTGCCGGAGGGGGAGAAGGTGTCATCTAGCAGGGGGAGCGTGCTGCACCCGGGGGGGGGGGGCGCATCGGCGCTCCACCCCGGGTGCCATCCAGGCCAGGAACGCCACTGCTCCTTCGATCTCCTTGGAGCCCCCTGCCGACACAGCACTGGAGTCTTCCAGTGGTGCCCTGTACCACCAATCTCCTGAGTCACCGGCAGCCTCAGCAAAAGCAGCTCGCAAGCTGCTTTAGACCTGCCCCAGAAGCCCTTCTCTCTCCTTCAGCTTCCCGCCTAAGCGGGAACAGGAAATAGAAGGAGAAAGAAAGGCTTCTGGGGGCAGGTCTAAAGCAGCATGCGTGCAGATTTCTTGGAGAGGCTGCCGACGGCTCGGGGGATTGGAGAATGGTGAGTCCAAGAGTGGCTGCCTTCTTCAGGTATATGCTGCAGCCTGGGACACTGTAGCTCGGTGTGGGGGGGGGGGGGGGGGGGGGGGAGCCGGCTTGGCCAGCCAGAACAACCAGTTCGCAAAATACTAAACAATTTAACAACTGAGCTGGCTCCAGCACACCACTGGCTCCATCAGATGATGTCACCCACATCTGAGAATATAATGCCCTGCTTATTTTCAGAGAAAATATTTTTTTCTATCTGACAAAGAAGATAATGGTAGAAAAGCACTATTTGGTCCATCTAGTTTGCCAGTTTGTATCTGCCTACTGGCTGGCACAGGTTTGATCTGTGGTCTTCTTCCCTTCACCACTATGTTCCAATGCATGTTTGCAGTCTGCCACTGTTTTGGTTCTTAAAATCTCTGCTCAAAGTTTGTTCTGTTAAAACCTCTTTCTCCTTTGCACATGGGGTTTTCAGTCAATGGAAAATTCCACCTTCTGACACTTCACTGAAGTCTACAATGTATTTGAATGGCTGTATTATACCCTTCCATTCCATTTCCATATCCAACTGGAGTCAAAGTGGGTTAGATTAAGATTCAAATAACATTAAAAGATCTACATATTCAGAAATTATCAATCAAACATGTTTTCAAAGATTGTCTAAACTGAAAATACAAATCAATACCCTGTATTTGAACAGGAATAGTGTGCCAGTTTAGCAGCTTTATAACTAAAATGAGCTGTCATGGAAACACTTAAAGTGGATCAGACTGACAGCTGGAAAAACGAAATTTAATATATAATTGGATCGAGGTGGCGAACGAACTGTTGGATAAGTTAACAAAGATATATGATCCAAAAGACTATCTATAAAAGGCCTTATCTGTCAAACAAGCCACCTTAAAATCAATTCTGGCCCTTATGGGCAACCAGTACAAGTGCCTCAACTTTTTCCAACAAAAAATTAGCCTAACTGCATAATTCTGTAGAAGCTGCAATTATGCCTGAAGGGTCTGATGAATACCAATATATAATGAACTACAATAAACTATTTGGGGCAGAATAATCGCTTAAAACAGTAGATAAAATTGATTAGGAAAAAAAAAGGATGACCTTATTGCCTTGAGAAGTTGCAACTTACAAAAAATTTTTCTACTTAAGCTTTTTACTTGATGTTATGTTGATAGTTGTGAATCCAAAATGAAACCAAGAACCCTAGATAAGTTATCAAAATTCAAACATTCCCTTGTCTTAAGCATAATGCTCTTTGGATCATTTGTCAAAGAAGTGCCAAAATATAACAATTTAGTTTTTGCTGTATTAAGTTTTAATACATTCTAAGAAGCCCAAGAATGTGTTTTTACTATACAATTTACAATTATTTTTACTTTATTTATACACAACTCGGGCATTCGGCACACACTCAGACGTATCAACCCCCGCCCCCTTCAATACCACACTACAAGCCGTATCTTCGATAGAATTGGATTTATTTTGGCCGCAGCCAGGAACATCAAAATTGTTACAACTTAAACAAATTACATTACATCTTCTACTAATCATTATGCCAGCATGCATTTCTACCCGGGTACACAGCTTCTACACGTAGTTGCATATTCTGGGCCACAGGCCAAGCCGTACCAAGCCCCTGTGGCCCCCTGTGCTGTTTTCCAAGCACCCGACGTCACTTGGTGTCTCCCGTTGAAGGAGGCACCTACCACATTTACAAAATGACGTTCTAGGCCTCCCGGCCGCCCAAGCCAGGAGACAAGCTGTATACACGTTGTTTCCCGTTGAAGGAGGCACCTACCACATTTACAAAATGACGTTCTAGGCCTCCCGGCCGCCCAAGCCAGGAGACAAGCTGTATACACGTTGTTTCCTTATAACAAGGCTGCTCACATGCAAGCCTACCATTTGCATCAACTTGATAATTTTCCACACAACTCTTTCTGCAGCAGTAGTTACCCCAAACTTGTAACTGTTATGTGTCAAGCTGCTGTGTACCCATTGCTGGCTGTGCGTAAACATTGTAGTCTAACGCCTCGCTGCGACAAATCTTGCCTCTCAAGTGGGTGGGCGGGTGGGCGTTGCTCTTCTCCTGCTTCCAAATTCAAAAGGACTTCCTGTGCAGTTCAAATTCCTCTCTCCTCCTCCCTTGCTCCTCCCCTTCTTTCCTGCCCCCTCCCCTTGCTACCCCTTGTTTCCCTCCCACTACTACCTCTGCTCTCTAGCTAGGCCCTCCCTGTATCCTCCCCCACACTTCTGTCTTTGCTGGCCTTCAGCCCGGTTGTGGTCGGCCCCCCTTTAATGGGTGTGCCTGGTTCTCAACTCGGGCATTCGGCACACACTCAGACGTATCAACCCCCGCCCCCTTCAATACCACACTACAAGCCGTATCTTCGATAGAATTGGATTTATTTTGGCCGCAGCCAGGAACATCAAAATTGTTACAACTTAAACAAATTACATTACATCTTCTACTAATCATTATGCCAGCATGCATTTCTACCCGGGTACACAGCTTCTACACGTAGTTGCATATTCTGGGCCACAGGCCAAGCCGTACCAAGCCCCTGTGGCCCCCTGTGCTGTTTTCCAAGCACCCGACGTCACTTGGTGTCTCCCGTTGAAGGAGGCACCTACCACATTTACAAAATGACGTTCTAGGCCTCCCGGCCGCCCAAGCCAGGAGACAAGCTATATACACGTTGTTTCCTTATAACAAGGCTGCTCACATGCAAGCCTACCATTTGCATCAACTTGATAATTTTCCACACAACTCTTTCTGCAGCAGTAGTTACCCCAAACTTGTAACTGTTATGTGTCAAGCTGCTGTGTACCCATTGCTGGCTGTGCGTAAACATTGTAGTCTAACGCCACAGGCCACGGCAACGACACCTCGTTTGCCGTGGTCCCCACCCCTCCTAGCTGCGGTCATGCCCTAACGCTATGGCTTGTATCTATTCGCAAGTCATGTGGGATCGTATGACTTTTAATGCACACATGAATGCCTGAAGCATCCCTCCCTTACCTATACCCTGTTATGGCTACTCTATCGCCCTGGCTCCTCTATCGCCCTGACAACCCAGGCTCTCACTGTTCGGTCTCACTGCTGCCCTTCTTTGCGCCCACCGCCTTTCCCTGTGCCTAATGTACATACAAGTGATGAGTGACCGCATATCCAAATCCGCTGCAGCTCATTCTGGATATGGATACCTGTAATAGAATATAATGGGAAGCGACATGTTAGCACAGTGCAAGCAACCATTATCACTTTGCTGTGGATGCCTTAATGGGTCCAATGTACCGCTTGTATACACTAGATGGGTCTGATGTAGCGCTTGTATACATTAGGTCGCCATCGGCCCAGTCTTTTGATGGCCTCTATGGACACTCCTAGCGCTGCCACTGCCGTAGCTGCCCTAATCCTAAATGAGTGGGTACTGTACATATGTACATAGTGTATGAATCAGCAGGCTGGTCTTTGGTCTTTGTTTTAAGTCTGCTTGAAGGTTCAGGAAAGGGCATGTCCGTTCCGATCCATTTTGATTTGCGAATAAGTAGGTCAGTTGCCGCGGCTGTAATGGCCGCGTCACGTATTAAGAGGGACATGCCATGGTGGGCATGCTTGTACGTAGCCACCAACTCACTGACTCGCAGAGCACCATGCAAAGCTAATGAGAATGCACATTTGACTTGACGGCCCTCAAACTCAGTGTCACTTATCTCCTCTAATGATGCAAAGAGACGGCCCATTTCCCTGCCGGTACTGGGTTTTCTTTTACCTGGGTAGGGTACTCCCGGCCTGCCCCATCCTTTCATCAGTCTCGTGACAACAAATGACCTAGATGGATTTTGGACAGCCACCGCTTTGGCGAGAAAACTGATGGCTGCGAACATGATTGAGACCTGGTTTCTGCTAATTCCCTTCATACATGCCGGGGACCGGGAATATATCAGTACCACCCTTCTCTTCTAAGTGTTGACTATATGTGCGGTTGTGTATCTTGTCCGCGAGATATCTGTTAACTATCGCAGCATCGGGTCCCATTTCCGGGTCTGCGCTCTAAAAACGAGAAAGAGCATCCACTATAACCATTCTCCCTGCCTGGTATATGTTTAGCTGTAATCACTGCGGAACTATCTGTCTGCACACATAACTTGTGGGAAGTGCATGGCGGACAACTACTGCCATATTGTCTGAGGGAAATACAATTGACTTGTGAGATATGCCAGGTCCCCCCAGGAAACATGATATCCTACGTGGTCCCTACTGAAACCCGAGCTTGCTGCGCACCACGCTCCCTGGAAGTAAATCTGCCGCATCTGTAAAGAAAATGCAGGGTTTCCGTGAGAGTGGGTGAATCGTGCCAAAATGAAATCCCATGGGCCAAGAACCTGCTAAATCTCGCTTGATGTCCTGTGTACGTCTGAGATGAAAATGTGCTTTGTTTGTTCCCGATGTTGCTAAAGCTATTGGGACTCACCCTTATTGCGAAGCCTACTGGACCCAGGAGTTCCTGTACCTGCTTTAGCCTTGCTTTTTTACAGTGCCACCTCATATTCGCTACTCTGGCAAGCTTATCAATTTTGTCAGCCGGCAGTCTGGAACATCTAGTTCCAATTCAATACCTATAACGTAAGGATTCGCCGTGGGCCTACTGTTTTTTCAACGGCTAATGGGATGTCCAATTTCTGTGCCAAGTGGATAAAGACCTGTAACACATCCGTCCACTCTTGTGATTCCCGGTCTTTGAACAGGAAGTCCTTCAGATGAGGACCAGAGACCTAGGGGGGCTCCATTACCCCATGCACAAACATGCTAAGCTCTTTGAAGTATGCGCACTAGATGTGGCCACACATGGGGACACATTTATGGCAATAAAACCTCTCCTGGAACCTGACACCTAACAAGGGAAAGGGCTGTGGGTGTAAAGGCAAGGTGCGAAAAGCCGAATCTCCGTCCACCTTAGCCCAATGTGCCTAGTTGCCTTGCCGCCGAATTATTTGAATGGCATTGTCTACAGATGCATATTGTACTGTACAGCTGCTATGGT
Source organism: Microcaecilia unicolor (assembly GCF_901765095.1). NCBI lineage: Eukaryota > Metazoa > Chordata > Amphibia > Gymnophiona > Siphonopidae > Microcaecilia > Microcaecilia unicolor. The sequence continues at coordinate 145,018,812 of NC_044041.1, read as the reverse complement.
CAATGTAGTCATTTACTGATGTTCCTATGTGGCGGGACAAATTACGACTGGGCCTACCTTTCCCCAGCTCCTTCCTTGGTATTATGCCTAGCGGAGACACTGTTGTTGCCTTGAAGGGCGGGTCCTCAAACAGCCCCGCTATGCAGCCTAGCAATAGTTCTTTGGTAATCTTGCCTGCAGCTATCTGTCGATGCATGTGAATCGAGGATGCATTGTTGGGGTAGTGTTGTCACTGTGGTGTCCTCTAATATGGAATCATGCAACCTGATTGGAAACCTGTGGTGATGCACCCGTTCTGTCAGGGTAACAGGCTAACCTTGAAGCTTGATGGCTTCCGGACCCTGTACTGAGTTAATAGGTTGCTTTCTCCTGTCTCATAAGCTTGCTTGGGGGAGCGCTAGCTCCCTCAGTACCCTGTCCTGTGTTACTAGATTGCTGTTCCCTGTCTCTGGGGAGCCTGCCTTGCCCTGCAGCATGCCTGCCCGCGCGGGCGTGTCGGGTGCTAGGTGCAATGTCCGCTGCCTCCGTCCTGCCTTTGTCCTGACGGCATTGCCTGACAGGACTACCACTGGTGCTGACCCGATATGAATGGATTGTCTGCACTGCTTTCTTGTAAATTTAATATCTTAGTTAAGGCATGCCTGTCCCCTAAATATCTCATGCGCTTTTAAAATTGTATTCCATATCCCACACCAAGTCCGGGCCCCTTTCCGTTTCCTTCACTATAGTGAGTGTCCTGAGTATGTGAACAGCTGAGTGTCCTAAGTATGTGAACAGCCTACGACCAGTCCATGAAGGACCCGAATATCTTGGGGTCTTATCTGTTACACTATCCCTGCCTACGGTACCCTCCTCATGCAACTCCCACACAAGGAGGGAGAAGATATCAATCCACCTGTATTGTGAGAACGGTACCTAATGCATCGCTCCTGTGATTAAGTACTCCCACATCCTGACTGGTCCCCTGTGCACCGACCGGTGCCACAACCGCATTCTGTCCTGCCATATTGGGCTCCGTTACCCGTTCTTATCGTCCCGTACTGCATATCTAGTTATGTCATGCGTCTGCGCTGGAAGGAGTGTGGTGCTGTCATTAGACTTACCCCTTGCCGGTACTGGCGGTAGCCCCGCAACTATGGAGGTGGAGTCTGCGGTGCTACTACCTCCCTTGCAGGCCCCCGCACCGTCTGTGCTTGTGGTGTAGGTCCACTGTGACTTCTAAGGTCTGGGGCCGCAGCACTCCACGTCTTAGCTGGTGGAGTTTTGGTGGGCCGCTTGGCTGGCCTTGCTGGTACATATGTCTCCTTCGCACACTACAATGACATTACTGCAATGGAGAGACTAAAAGAATAGACAATTTAAAGCAAAATGACCTCATAATAACTGATTGTGGTGACGCCGGCTTCCCCAATCGCTGCGTGCATCCTATGGTGCCTGTGTAAACTGTACCCTCCTTGCTCACAGCTACATATCCGACTGCGTGCTTTCTGCGCAGTGCGCCCTTCCTTAAATGGCCAGCCTAAAGCCCCAAGGGCGATGGCTGTTACATTCAAATTTGGCCTGGTAGTCAAAACGGCTGCCGTATGCAAAATGGGCCGCTAAAATTAAAATGGCCGGGCCCCTGTAAATCCGGCAGATAAATCAGTAAGACCGGTGGTCCTTCTATCAAAATGGCCACCGTTTTCAAATTAGCTGCTTTAGTCCACGTGGCCGCTCTAGTCAAACTGGCCGCTAAGTGCACATGGCCCTCTAGGACTAACACTGTTGTACCAACCCTTCCCCCCGTGGACCTGGTCCTAACGGCAGCTGAGAGTAGCATACTGTAACCGATATGTTTGTCTGATGCCCCTAAGTACTGTGTCCCGCTATGCTGGCACCAAACGGTATGACATCAATTGTTCCAGCCTATGCCGTGTGTCAAAGACACATGTGTGCGGTATCCAAGGTGGCCGCTGCGGTTAAATTTGTATTTGGAATGTCCATTCTAGTGAATTTTAGCGCCATAAAACTGGCTGCCTTTTCCAAATTTTACTGCTAGTCGGAATGGGTGGTGTATTGAAAGTGGCCACTGTTTTTACAATCGGCACTCATGCAAATGGCCACCCTATCGAAATTCACCGCTGCCGTACGTGCCTCTGTAGGTTAATGGCCGACTGTATGGGCGGGCAATTACAACGCGTAGCGAAGCGCATGTCCCGCCAATTTGGGACTCCCCCTAAGTGGCCCGCAAGAGAAGACCCTGACTAGCGAGGATCGCAATGTGGACGTTTCTGCAAAAACCCGCATCTCAAATATCGCATGGCAGGCCAATCATACAGACATGGCGCCGGTAAGTAACGTTTAAGGTCCGTCGCCGTAATGGCATGGACGGCTTATACCGCATTAATTTATCGAATTTGATAACACGGCGTGGCCAGCCACAACGGGGCTCAAAGGTCCGTTGCCATATAGCGCGTAACTGTCGGCTAAGTATTATTGGCCGGCCATCACCGCATCTTAACATGCGATGTGCCGCTGAGGCAGGAGAAGAGCAAAAATTACGTACCATTAAAGATGTTTTCGTCTCCCTGGGATCGTTTGCGTTTCGGTTCAGTGCTGTGCACAAGGTCTTCCAAGTCGTGCCTCAGTGCCGTGCTATGCACTAGGTCTGCCGGATCAACCGAAATGGGCCTAGACACGTGTGCCTGTAGAACAATCAACGGCCATAACGGGTTTTAAGGTCCGTCGCCGTATTGGCATGGACAGCTTATAACGCATTAATTTTTCGAATTAGATAACACGGCGTGGCCGGCCACAATGGGGCTCGAAGGTCCGTTGCCGTATAGTGCGTAACTGTCGGCCAAGTATTAGTGGCCGGCCATCACCGCATCTTAACGTGCGGTGTGCCGCTGAGGCAGGAGAAGAGCAAAAATGACGTACCATTAAAGGTGTTTGCGCCTCGGTTCAGTACTGTACACAAGGTCTTCCGAGTCGTGCCTCAGTGCCGTGCCATGCACTGCGGATTGCGAGCACTGCATGGCCGGCCAAAAACGGCAACCGCGCTGTGGCAAACCCATCTGCCATGCGCCATGGGCAGCGTATGTGGGACTCTAGCCTAGTGCGCATAATGCCGTGAGATAGGCAGCTAACCCGAGATGGCCGGCCATCCTGGAAAAGCTAAATGGGGGTCGGCAGGAGAAAGCTAAAATGCCTTGCAGCTGCACAAAGTTTTAAATGTCTACATACCGTAAAATTTGTTCTCAATTTGCTGGAATATCGTGCTCTGCTGTAAGAGCTTCTTTGGCTGTACTCTGCACAAGCTCTGCCCAGGGCAGACACAAAACATGTGCCTGTAAAAATTTCAGGAGCTGCTGCCCAGGGTTGCTCTTCTCCTGCTTCCAAATTCAAAAGGACTTCCTGTGCAGTTCAAATTCCTCTCTCCTCCTCCCTTGCTCCTCCCCTTCTTTCCTGCCCCCTCCCCTTGCTACCCCTTGTTTCCCTCCCACTACTACCTCTGCTCTCTAGCTAGGCCCTCCCTGTACCCTCCCCCACACTTCTGTCTTTGCTGGCCTTCAGCCCGGTTGTGGTCGGCCCCCCTTTAATGGGTGTGCCTGGTTCTTTCTTGTATCCCACCATTATCCAAAAACAAATTTCAGTTCAAAGTGGCTTACAATTTACATTTTGGAGGAGTTACAATAGTGTTGTACACTGTGGTTATTCATAGAGTTTTTGAGGAGATAGATTTGAAGAGGAAAAGATAGAAGATTTGAAAGGAAGGCAACAATATGTGATTAGCTGTACAATGTTTTTGAAGAGGTAGGTTTTTCATTTCTTTTCTGAATTGGAGGAGATTTATGATGCTTCTTATGGATTTTGGAATCAAGTTCCACCATTTGGAACCCTGGTAGCTAAATCCTGCTTTGTAGATAGTTTTGTAGATAGTGTTTTTGCAGTTGGGAGTAGGTAGTTTCTGTTTACTGAGCTGGCATTTCTTAAGGATAGTTCAATCATGTTAAGCATATTCCAAATAGTATCTTGAAGATTAGGGTGCTCGCTTTGAAAAATATTCTTGCCTTGACTGGCAGCCAATGTAGTGTTTCAAGCAGTGGGGTTGCTCTTTCGCATTTTGATTTCTTGAAAATCAGTCTTGCTGCCGTGTTTTGGACCTTTTGCAGTGATTTTAGTGTTTTCCTTGCACCCTATGTGTGCTGCATTGCAGCAGACTAATTGCAACAGTAACGTTGATTGGACCAGTATCTGGAAAGATTGTCTAGGGAAATAGTCTCTTATTATTCTCAGTTTCCATATTGTTCTGAAGTATTTTGATATTACTGCTGATATTTGATTGTCCGGTGTGAGATATTTGTCAAGAATGATTCCTAGTATTTTAAATTGTGTTTTGATGTGGTATGTTTGTTGGTCGATTGTGAACTTTTGGTAGGATGTGGGGTTGTGCGAGCTGAATAGTTCTAGGAATTTGGTTTTGTCTCTGTTCAGTTTGAAAGTTGTTGCCCATTCTTCCATGAGGTCCAATCCTTTATTTTGTCCTCTATGTTTGTGATATTGTTTTGGAAAGGTATGAAGATGATGACGTGGAGGGGCATAATCGAACGCCTATCTCCATGGGCGTCTATGTCCTAAAACAGGTACGTGAAGAGGCGGGACAGACCGTATTTTCGAAAAAATGGACATTTTTCAGCTGGGCGTTTGTTTTTTTTAAAGCGATAATGGGAACTAAAAACGCCCAGCTCAAAAATGTCCTAATCCGAGCCATTTGGTCATGGGAGGGGTCAGGATTCGTACTACACTCGCCCCCCTGATATGCCAGGACACCAACTGGGCACCCTAGAGGTCAGTGCGGTGGACTTCAGAAACAGCTCCCACATGCATAGCTCCCTTACCATGGGTGCTGAGCACCCAACCCCCCTCCCCCAAAACCCACTACCCACAAGTGTACAACACTACCATAGCTCTTAGGGGTGAAGAGAGCACCTACATGTGGGTACAGTGGGTTTTGGAGACTTCCCATTTACCAGCACAAGTGTTACAGGTAGGGGGGGATGGGCCTGGGTCGACCTGGCTGAAGTGCACTGCGGTACCCACTAAAAGTGCTCCAGGGACCTGCATACATGCAGGCCTCTAGGACTTGTTGCTGCTATATAACATTGGCACACCAGTTGACACCTGAAGACTAATCTCTCCGAAAACGTCCTTTATTGGAATAAGCACGCTTACTCACAGTTAACTGCAAATCAGAGGTTGTGCCCCACTGGCAACGAGTCTCCCTGGTACTAAGATGAGCAGTAGGTCAGAGCTGGCAGAATGCTGTACAATGCCCTCTTTCAGCCACATTCAAGGTAAGAACTAAGTTCTGTAACATAGCTAACACGTGAAAGGGATCTAAAACTGGCTTACAAAAATGGCCACTACCTCATAGACTACCGGAAACAAAACAGGGCACACTCTGACCCAGTAGCAGGGGAGTACAGCCTACCAACTACCAACATCGTGAGCATTTACCACAAGCTAGTGGAATCACGGAGCCCAATACCCTACACCCACCACAATGCATTGCTGATGTGACTCTGCAGTGCGCATAACAGAAAAGGTGTCACACTCACCCGAGAGCCATATCAAAACCAGGGAAAGGCTGTCACAGGATAGAACACATTCTGCTGTCATGGAGGTGGGTACGGCATTTGAGGCTGGCATACAGGCTGGAAAAAAAGTTTTTAAAGTGGGTTTTTTTTTGGTGGGAGGGGGTTAGTGACTACTGGGGGAGTCCGGGGAGGCCATCCCCGATTCCCTCCAGTGGTCATCTGGGCAGTTGGGGCACTTTTTTGGGACTTGTTCGTGAAAAAAAAAAGGGTCCTAAAAAAGTGATCCAAAATCGCGGTAAAAACGCCTTTTTTTTTTTTCCATTATCAGCTAAAGATGCCCATCTCTCCTCGGCCGATAACCATGCCCCAGTTTCGCCTTCACCACGCCTCCGACACGCCCCCGTCAACTTTACCCATTTCCGCGACGGATTGCAGTTGGAAACGCCCAAAATCGGCTTTCGATTATACCAATTTGGGCGCCCACGGGAGAAAGATGCCCATCAACCGATTTGGGTTGCAATATAGGCGTTTTTCTCTTTCGATTATAAGCAGGATAGTGTGCATATATAAAATGGGTTGAAACCCATTAATTCCATTTTTTTTCCAAATGGCGCCATCATTACATTGAACAGTATTGGTGATTTTGGCAATCCCTGTGGTACCCCGCACTCAAGAGATCCATCAGGCTGTTTGGTTGGAGAATGTAGGATCTGGTCTGTAGGAAGCCATTGAACCATGTTGCTACTGCACCGCTGATTCCTATGTTGACGAGCAGTGTCATTAGTGTGGTGTGGTCTACTCGGTCGAATGCACTTGACATGTCGAATTGTAGTAGTAATACATTTTGTCTTTGGGATATTATGCTTCTGAATTTTGTTATCAGGGTGGTTATGACCGTCTCAGTGCTGTGCTGTGTTGTGGTCTGAAACCTGATTGAGATTTATGAAGAACTGAAGTAATCCATTAGTTGCTGTGTTACTAGACCTTCTATCGTTTTGGTCAGTAGTGGAATTGAGGCTTTTGGTCTATAATTTGTGATATCACTGATCTTGCTGGTAGTGTTTCTGTGGATAGGTGTGAGTACTATCAAGGGCATAATCAAAAGAGAAGGATGCCCATCTTCAGACACAAATCGGGAGATGGGCATCCTTCTCGCAGGGTCACCCAAATCGGCATAATCGAAAGCTGATTTTGGGCGTCCTCAACTGCTTTCCGTCACGGGGATGACCAAAGCTCATGGGGGCATGTCGGCAGTGTACCGAAGGTGGGACAGGGCGTGGTTAAGAGATGGGTGTCCTCGGCCAATAGTGGAAAAAAGAAGGGCGTCCCTGACGAGCATTTGGCCAACTTACTTGGTCCAATTTTTTTCACGACCAAGCCTCGAAAAGGTGCCCGAACTGACCAGATGACCAACGGAGGGAATCGGGGATGACCTCCCTTACTCCCCCAGTGCCCCCCTTCATCCCTAAGGGCTATGGTAGTGGTGTACAGTTGTGGAGAGTGGGTTTTGGGGGGCTCAGCACCCAAGGTAAGGGAGCTATGCACCTGGGAGCAATTTGTGAAGTCCACTGCAGTGCCCCCTAGGGTGCCCGGTTGGTGTCCTGGCATGTGAGGGGGACCAGTGCACTACGAATGCTGGCTCCTCCCATGACCAAAGGGCTTGGATTTGGTCGTTTTTGAGATGGGCGTCTTCGGTTTTCATTATTGGCGAAAACCGAGGTGGCCCATCTCTAAGGTCGACCATCTAAACATTTAGGTCGATCATCTCTAAGGTTGACCTAAATGTTGAGATTTGGGCGTCCCTGACCGTATTATCGAAACAAAAGATGGATGTCCATCTTGTTTCGATAATATGGGTTGCCCCGCCCCTTCGCCAGGACGTCCTTAGAGATGGATGCCTGTAGAGATGGTCGTCCCCGTTCGATTATGCCCCTCTGTGTCACCTTTGTCTGTTGGAAATTGACCTCTTTCAAACATGTATGCAATTTTTTTGGTGAGATACTCGATGAAGCAGTCTGGTGGGTTTTTCATCATGAAGGGGCATTTGTAGAGTAGGCAATATGCATGCACGTATTTTGTCAATACTGTCTTTACTGTGTCTAGTTGGGGTGGTTTGAACGTGGTCCATGTTCTGTCTGCTGTGGTTGGTTGTCGTGCGTTTTGTATGTATTAGTTTGTATCCTGGTGGGCACAGGTCTAGTAGTGCAGGTTCATCTTCAAGGTGCAGCCATGTTTCAGTTATGAGGTGTAGTCCAAGTTGTTCCGTTTCTATCCAGTCTCTTAGTAGTGTTGTCTTATTTACTGTCAATCTCACAATTATGTAACCTATTTGTATCGGGACATATGTGTCGTGTTTAATATTGGTTTTTTTTAACAGTTTGTAGTTGTCTGTGTGGTCTGCCTGTTTTGCTCTTGTTTTGTTGGGTGTTGTTCATGTTTGGTTTCATGTTGCCTCTGCGTTGTTGTTTAGGTGGTGATTGGACTTTTCTAGTTGTTGGAGTGGTCATCTTCTTCCTGTGATGCGTACTGGTATTTTGCTCCATTCAGTTGGAGTTGCTGCTGGTATCCTCATTATCAATATTCTCATTGTATAGTAGAAGATTCATGCCCTTAGGTTGGCCATTTTACATAAGTATTGCCACACTGGGACAGGTCCATCAAGCCCAGCATCCTGTTTCTAACAGTGGCCAATCCAGGTCACAAATACCTGGCAAGATCTCGAAAAAGTTCAATACATTTTATGCTATTTATCCCAGAAATAACCACTGAATTTTCCCCAAGTCAATTTAATAATGGTCTATGGACTTTTCCTTTAGGAAGCCATCCATACCTTTTTAAAACCCCACTAAGCTAACTGCCTTTACCACATTCTCTGGCAACAAAGTCCAGAGTTTAATTATACATTGAGTGAAGAAACATTTTCTCCGATTCGTATTAAATTTACTACTTTGTAGATTCATCAAATGCCCCCTAGTCCTAGTATTTTTGGAAAGAGTAAACAAACTCTTTCCACTCATTATTTTATAGACCTCTATCATATCTCCCCTCAGCCCTCTTTTCTCCAAGCTGAAGAGCCCCAGATGCTTCAGCCTTTCCTCACAGGGAAGTGATCCCATCCCCTTTATCATTTTCATAGCCCTTCTCTGTACCTTTTCTAATTCCACTATATCTTTTTTGAGATGCGGTGACCAGAATTGTACACAATATTTGAGATGAAGTCGCACCATGGACTGATACCATGGCATTATAACATCCTCACTTTTGTTTTCCATTCCTTTCCTAAAAATACCTAACATTCTATTTGCTTTCTTAGCCGCCGCAGCACACTGAACATAGGGTTTCAACATATCATCAACGCCGCCGCCGAGATCCCTTTCTTGGTCGGTGACTCCTAATGTGGAACCTTGCATTATGTAGCTATAGTTTGGGTTCCTCTTTCCTACATGCATCACTTTGCACTTGCCCACATTAAATGTCATCTGCCATTTAGATGCCCAGTCTCCCAGTCTCATAAGGTCCTCTTGTAATTTTACACAATCCTCTCACGATTTAACAACTTTGAATAACTTTGTGTCGTCAGCAAATTTAATTACCTCACTAGTTACTCCCATCTCTAAATCATTTATGAATATGTTAAAAAGTAGCGGTCCCAGCATAAACTCCTGAGGAACCCCACTATCTACCCTTCTCCATTCAGAATACTGACCATTTAACCCTGTTTTCTATCCTTTAACCAGTTTTTTTTTTTTTTTATATATGTTTTATTGATTACATAAACTTCTACAATAAATCCGTGCAATCAAAATGAATTACAACAGTGGTTTACCATGTGTCTTGTTACTATAATCTTAACAGATTCTATATATCATCGTTACATTTTCCTTCCCCCCCCCCCCCCTCATGTTCCACCCCCCCCATTCCCCCCCTTTTCCCTCACCAGGTTGCTATATGTTATTACTGTATTTAACCATTAAGTACTCTACTTCGAGCTTGAGGTGTTAAAGTGTCCAAGAATGGTAACCAACATTGTAGGTATTTCTCGCCCTTTGGAGTGGCTAAGTCCTGCACTGCCCTGCGTTCTAGGGCACTCAACGAGATCATGTATGCCCTCCATACTTGGGTAGTGGGTTTTTCCTCCTGGGGCCAGAGCTTGAGAATCGTTTTTTTCCCCATCAGCACAGCTCGGCGTTGGAAATAGCGGAGTCCTGCTTTAGATGATCCATGAATCGTGAAGATATTAAACAAAAGTCCCGGGTGTCTGACCCATTGAACCTTCCACATCTTAGAGACCTGTCTGCAGACCATGGCCCAGAATCCCAATATTGGAGGACAGTGCCAGAACATATGGCCCAGGTGTGCCCTTCCCCCTGTGCATTTCGGACAATCATCTGCTGGTCTTAAGGTAGCCCTGTATGCTCTATGGGGGGAGATAAATAGTCTCATCACAAATTTATACTGGGTTTCTCGTAATTCCGCACTCCCACACTCTTTATAGCATGTCTGCAGGCATGTCTGTATTACATCTGCACCAATTGTCAACCCCAACTCCCCTGCCCACACCTGCGCCAGCTCCCGGAATGGTGCTAAAGGCATAGCGGCTCGAATCTGCGCATGATAGTATTTTAAGGGCACTGCCCGTTTTGCTTCCAGATCTAAAATTTCCACCAACTTTACCCGCACTTCATAGTGGAGCGCTGCCCTGGGAAGAGATAGTGCTGTATTTGTGCATAGGCTAAGAAATCTTTGATCTCTAGCCCCTGGCGCCTCTGCAAAACCTCTCTAGGTTGTAGTGTTCCATCTCTCTTAATAATCTGGAATAAGAAGAAAATCCCCACCTCTCCCTATTGTGTAAAGGTACGCGATGACCTACGGGAAGTCTGCATTTCCTCTGATTGGCAGAAATGGGGAGACCTCTGCATCCAGACCACACGGTCTGCAGATCCACTGCCACGCTCTCTTTAATGGTATAAACAAGAATTTGATATGTTTTGGCGTTTTTACTTTACCTGGTCCCGCATGTAGCCAATAGCTGAAATGTACATTCCCGAGCATCCTACGTTCTGCTTCTGGATAGGTGAAATGTCCTGTTCCTCTAAACCAGTCTCCTATGGGTCGCATGCACCCTGCTATGGATAGCCATTTGACACTTAGCACCCCCAGCCCTCCCTTATTTTTGGGTAGATATGTTTGTTTTAATGATACCCGAGCCCTTTTCCCATTCCATAAAAATTGTTTTACTATCCTATGTAACGCTAATTCATCCCTGGTGATATATGTCCACTTAGGGACTATTATCATATTATACACTGCTATTCTGCCCCACAGTGATAAGGTCAGCTTCCGCCACATTTGTAGCGTTTCTTTTGTGGATTCCCAGAGTGGTGCCAAATTGGTTTGGTGTAATTGGTCCAATTTGATAGGGAGGTATATTCCTAGGTATTTTATTTTGTCTTCTTTCCACTGCAGAGGGAATGGCCCCTGCCACTGTGACTTTATCCGTGATGTAGTTGGCAGGGCCACTGATTTATGTCTATTTAAAGTGAACCCTGAATGATAGCCAAATTCATCTACCAGCTCTAATAGGCTATGCAGTGAGTGTTGTGGTTGTGTTAATGTGAGTAGGATATCATCTGCAAAGGCCAGTACCTTCGTGGGGAGACTGGGGATTGCCACTCCCGCTATTTCCGCGTTGTTCTCTACCGTTCGTAGGAACGGTTCTATGTATAGTAAGAATAAGAGTGGTGACAATGGGCACCCCTGTCTCGTACCCCTCTGCACCGGGAATGCCTGGGACGCCATTTTGTTTACTAATATACGAGCTTGTGGCTCCGTATATAAAGCTGTGATAGCACGCAGGTACCAGCCCCCCAGACCCACATATTTTAGTACTTCAAAAAGATACCCCCATCTCACTTTATCAAAGGCTTTTTCGGCATCCAGGCTTACCAGCAGAAGAGGGTCTCCTGTCTCTCGGCTATGCGCTAAGGCTAGCAAAGCTCGCCTGACATTAAGACCTGGATGCCGGCCTCGCACAAACCCCACTTGGTGTGCCCCAACCACATGGTGGAGGTGCTTCGCCAATCGGTCTGCTAGTATTCTTGCTAATATTTTGAGGTCTACATTGAGGAGGGAAATTGGTCTATACGCTTCTAGGCTTTCTGGGTCTTTTCCGGGCTTTGGTATCAAGGTTATAAGTGCCTCGTTCACTCCTGGGGGAAACCGTTCCTGCTCTACCACTTCATCAAAGTATTTAGCCAGAGGCACACTCACTCTATGGGATAGCAGCTTATAATATTCTGTTGAAAATCCATCAGTTCCGGGGCTGGTGCCTCCCGAAAGCGACCCAATCACCTTTTGTATTTCCTGTGCATCTAGTGGGGCGTTAAGTTGCTCTCTCATTTCTGGCGTTAAATTTGGGATTCCTGAGTCCTCCAAGTAATCCCGTATTGCTGTGCTCTCAGACTCTTGCTCCGCCCTAAACACCCCGGAAAAGTAATCTCTGAATAGGTTCATTAACTCTAAGGGCCTATGCTTTCTAGTTCCATCTGGAGCTTTTAGCACAGAGATGTGGGAGTTCCCTGTCCATACTCTTGACTATCCGCGCCAGCAATTTCCCAGTGCGGTTTCCAAATTTAAAATATTGAAACCGTCTACTAAATAAGTATTTTTGTGTTTTTTCATGGATTAATGTGTTAAGTCCTGCTAGATTTGCCATCATTTGGTCATAGTGGGCCTGGGATGGCCGGTGCTGGTGTTTCTGTTTTGAAATCCTGTACTGGCGCTCTAGTTGCACTATACCCTGTGTCAGCCTTTTATTTCTCGCCGCTACATAGCTAATGATTTCTCCTCGCAATACTGCCTTTGAGGCTTCCCAGAATAACCCAGGTGTGTCTTGATGTTGACCATTCATCTCTGCATAGTATTCCCATTTCTGTTCTAGGTATGTGCGAAAATCTGGGTCTCCTGCTAGATATGTAGGGAATCTCCAGCGCATATGTTGTTCCTCTGCTAGTCCCAATTCCATATCCACCCAAATTAGGGTGTGATCGGATATTGCCATCGATCCTACCTCTGCTGTGTGTACAACTTCAAACAAAGTTTTTGTCACTAATATGTAGTCTATGCGGGACCACATATGATGTGCTTTAGATAAGTGCGTGTACTCCCGGTGCGTTGGGTGCAGGAGGCGCCAGGGGTCTACCAATTCCAACATTTTACAGAGATAGTCTAGCCCTGTACCTCTCCTGAGTGCTCCCCAGGCTGTACTAGATGACCTATCAAGATCCGGGTCTAGCACCTGGTTAAAGTCTCCCAGTAATATCCAAGGGGCTGAGTCATATTTTGTCCCTAGTTGTACTAATGATTGTAAGAATTGCAGGTCTCGCGTGTTGGGCCCATATATCCCACAAAAGTAGTATTCCTTCCCTTGGTAACTTAAATGTACCAGCACAAATCGTCCAGCTGTATCTGTTTCTACCATGCGCGTTCGGCCCGCCAGACCCTTTTTTATAAGAATGGCCACCCCTCCCCGGCGGCCCTCCGCCGAGGAAGAGGAGTAGCACTCTCCCACCCATTGCTGTTTTAGTTTCTGATGCTCCTCCTCAGTAAGTTTTGTTTCTTGCAAACATGCTATAGACACTGAGTTCCGTTTCAGATGAGCTAGTATCTTGGTCCGTTTAATTGGGGAGGTTATCCATTCCAAGATGCCAAGCGCAACGGTGGTGGTTTAACCATTGCTTCTCATATGATATCTGAATTCAAAATTCTGGTATAGTCTAGGGTTCTGGGTCTCCCAGCCTCGACCCATCTCCCCCGCAAGTGGTACAAATATGTTCATAGTGTCACCTATCTTGTTCATTGTGTAAGTAACTTGAAAACCTGGCGTAGGGTTAATCCCCCTTCCATTCTCCCTCCCCCCTCCCCTCTTCCCCCCTCTACTCCCTCTGCTCCCTCTTTCCCCTTCCAGCTCGCTCATTTTGGCAAGCGGGTCCGTTAAACACATCCAGAGCCCGCCCCCTTAAACATTATTTTAATAGTTTCTTTATCCCTTCAACATAACACACCATATAACATTTTAACATTGCAAAACTTACAGCCATTGTCTTATAGAGATTTGCCCTTCATCGTGTGATCTAGGCAATATTGTTTGTCTCCTCCTTGTCCCTTTTGTAAAAATCCATTGTACTCCGCGCATATTTTCACCCAAGTGAAGAGGTTATCCATTCTTGAGCCAAATCTGGCGTTGAAAAGTTCTTCCATCCGCTACTTGTTTGTACACTTAGGGTGGCCGGGTATTGCAATACAAATCGTTGTTTCTTTTCTACCAGCCGGGTGCAGATTGGTGTAAAGGCCCTTCTCCTTACTGTCAATGATGCTGAATAATCTTGGAATATTCTTATGGGCCCTCCCTCAAACTTGGCCTCTTCTTTATTAGCTTTGTATAATCTGAAGACTGCTGCTTTCTGGGTATATCGGTGAAACTTTGCTATGATCACTCTGGGCTGATTTTCTCGAGGCGCTTTTTGGCCTACCCTATGTGCCCTGTCCAGGTGTATTTCACCCCCCTCACAGACCTCCGGGAATCGCGCTACCAGCCATGTTTCGAGGGTTGCCTTGATGTGGTTCTCTGCCAGCGTTTCTGGGAATCCCACGAACCTTAGATTTTCCCTCCGTGCGCGGTTCTCGAGGTCATCCAGCTTTTCTTGATATTCTTTTGTCAGCTGTTCCAGCCGTTCCATGCTTGTTCCCTGCTCAGCCTGGATATCTTCTACTTCAGAGACTCTTGCTTCCAATTCACCGGTTCTTCGGCCCAACTCTGTTGTGACCGCTGTGATCCCGATGATTTGCTCTGATAATTGTGTAAAGCGAGAATCAAGCGCTCGTACCACCGCATCAGTGATTTCCAATACCAGCGATTCGCTAGGCGCTTGTGCTCGGGGAGCCGGCGGTGTGGTGGGCGCCATTTTGTTTTTGGCTCCGCGGAGCCTGTCGTCCTTTCTTTTTGCTGGTTTTGCTGCCGCTGCCATGGTGTGTTGGATTACAAATTTGTCCATACACGCCTACCAGGTGAGTACAACGTCTCCCGGTGTGTTTTGCCGTCTGGGCAATGTAAAAACTCGGGTTTTAAAGCGGGCTCTGGAGCAGACGATGTATCACGCGTCCACCGTCGCTCACTGCGTCACGTGACCCCCCCCTTTAACTAGTTTTTAATCCACAATAGGACACTACCTCCTATCCCATGATTCTCCAATTTCCTCTGGAGTCTTTCATGAGGTACTTTGTCAAATGCCTTTTGAAAATCCAGATACACATTATCAACCGGCTTGCCTTTATCCACGTGTTTGTTCGCTCCTTCAAAGAAATGTAATAGATTGGTGAGGCAAGATTTCCCTTCACTAAATCCATGTTGGCTTTGTCTCATTAAGCCATGCTTTTGAATATGCTCTATAATTTTGTTCTTTATAATAGTCTCTACCATTTTGCCCGGCACCGACGTCAGGCTCACCGGTCTATAATTTCCCGGATCCCCTCTGGAACCTTTTAAAAATATCGGCATTACATGGGCTACCTTCCAATCTTCCGGTACCATGCTAGATTTTAAAGGTAATTTATATATTACTAACAATAGTTCCGCAAGTTCATTTTTCAATTCTGTCAGTACACTGGGATGAATACCATCCAGTCCAGGAGATTTGCTACTCTTCAATTTGTCAAATTGCCTCATTACATCCTCTAGGTTTATATAGATTTAATTCAGTTTCTCTGACTCGTCAGCTTCGAATACCATTTCTGGAACAGGTATCCCACCCAAATCTTCCTTGATGAAGACTGAAGCAAAGAATTCATTTAATCTCTCCACTATGGATTTGTCTTCCCTGATTGCCCCTTTTACTCCTTGGTCATCTAGCAGTCCAACTAATTCTTTTGCCGGCTTCCTGGACTACTGCAATGCACTGTACGCCGGGTGCAAAGAACAGACAATCAAAAAACTCCAAACTGCTCAGAATACGGTCGCCAGACTCATATTTGGAAAGGCTAAATATGAACGCGCAAAACCCCTAAGACAGAAACTCCACTGGCTTCCACTTAAGAAATGCACTGCGTTCAAGATCTGCATGATTGTACACAAAATCATTCATGCAGACGCCCCAATCTACATGATAAACCTCGTGGTCCTACCTCCCAGAAATGCCACAAGATCATCCCGCAAATTTCTCAACCTGCACTACCCCAGCTGCAAAGAACTTAAATACAAGCAGCTGCATGCCACTACCTAAGAACGACCTATGGACTAACCAACCAACTTCCGCAAACTACTAAAGACTCATCTCTTTGAAAAAATCTACCAAAAGGATCAAAGCACATGAAGACCACACACACTGTTGGCAACGCATTAACACATTCTCCTATTACACCTATCCCCATAATTCTAACACACCCAGCCTTCTTCTCTTCACTATTATTCTCTCCCCTTATCGATACCTGGACATTGTCTCAACTCAACTCCTCATAATGTAACCATATTCATGTAATAACTTATTGTACTTCCATCATTACAATGTACTGTAAGCCACACTGAGCCCGCAAATAGGTGGGACAATGTGGGATACAAAAGCAATAAAATAAATAAATAAATAAATACCTTCTCTTACATGAGCACGCAGTTATGGAATGCACTACCTACAGACTTGAAAGCAATTAACAAAACAACTATGTTTCGAAAATCGCTGAAAACATTCTTCTTCAACAAGGCCTACAATTGAGAACATATAGCCTCACCAAGTCACCTCACCAACCACTCAAGTATGAACGCCCACTTTCTATAACTATCCTAATCACTCTCCTCCCTCTTCTCTCGTCCTTTCCTTGATCGCTACACATTACTAACTGTATCTGATATCATGAAATGACAATGTTAACAAATCTATGTAAGCCACATTGAGCCTGCAAATAGGTGGGGGAATGTGGGATACAAATGCAATAAATAAATACATAATAAATATACCTAAAAATATTTTACTATGTGTTTTGGCCTCCAACGCAATCTTTTTTTCGAAGTCCCTCTTAGCCTTCCTATCAGCACTTTGCATTTGACTTGACAGTGAAAAATGTCCTTCAGTAATGGTCACACCTGAAGGATAAATGAGCAGTGGTAATTTGATGAGTTATACTCAATATAGTGCTTATGATTACCCTGAGAGAGAACAATCAAGGTTGAAAAATTAATTGTAGTGCTGTTGCCACAATAGGTGGGAGGCAAAAGTGTTCAGCTATGAGTGTCTGCGGCAGTGAGTAATTAGGCAGGTGGGAAGATCACGCCAAGAGTGCCTTAGTTCACCATCTGAGCTGTGTGACCGCATGTCACGTTTTCAAATCTGGAACTGGGTTGTGAGCCCTTGGGCCACTTCCGAGGAGCGGCAGTGACAGGCAAAACCACCCCACACCAGGGGCAAGGCAGGACTCTGACAACAGTTAGGCTTCACCTGTACCTGGCCACTTTCCACCAGGAGGTAAGCTCCCAGCTTCAGGTGGCCGACAGGACTTTGCAGGGCAGGACAGGAGCTGGATAACAGCTAGGCAGCACAGGGACTGAGTGTCAGAGGGGAAAGGAAGGAACATGGGCAGCAAGGCAGAAAACTGGGCTAGACAATACAACACAAGAAAGGGACAGGACAAGCTAGGGGACAGAAACTGGAAGCTGCAAGCAGCCACTGAAACAGGGAACAAAACACTAACAAGACACAGAACTAAAAGCTGCAGAGCAGCCAGCAGGATACAAACAGTCAAGGACTAAACACAAAACTAAAGCCCAGAGACAAGACTACCAAACTAACAACAACCTAATCTAACTATACACTGACTGGCTAGAACAGACAAGAATCAAGGCAAGGATTCAAAACTAGGCAGCAGAGCAACAAGCACTAACATACCAGGGCCTTAGACGCAATGCAAAGGCAAGAAGACATGTTCCGAGATGGCTGATAAGCCCAGAAGCAGTTGGAACTCAGCTACTGCAATCATCAGGCAGCTACGGGTGCTGTGCAGGCTCAAACGGCACAAGCAAACCCGGCAGCCTGGAAGATTCGGACCGGACTGAAATCTGGAACGGGTGACGGTCCACAGCAGCCACCGGTTCTGGCCACCAGAGGGCGAGATGAACACAGACGTAACACTGCAGGAGTAGATTTTAAGTCGGGCTGTTTGGGTAAGAACACCATTTGGAGACCACCACCTTTTTTTTTTTTTCAGTAGTTTGGTACTCTGATCAGCAAACTACTTGGTCAGAGAGTACAGAATGCTCGTGGCAGCCAAGAGGAGCAGCGTCGAGGGCACATACTTGCCCCATCACCCCCAGGTGAGAGGTCTTGGTTCTGGGATGCCATTCTTCAATGGTGGGTTGTGCAGCTTCAAATAGGGTGCCTGCAGTGGCGGGTGGTGGGCTGTCTAGAACTGGGCTCTTGCCCAACCTCCAGTGGCAGCTCACCTTTTGCAGTTCATCTGCATCCAGTGTTCCCGCAACCTCAGGGCGCACTGCTGTGCTGACTCCTCTGCTGGTCATCACTGAGCTTGGTGAGAGTGAGACTATGCCATCCTTCTGGGCTGGAGTGCACTATGATGTGCTGTTTGATTGCACTGCCAATCCGCGTCTGCCTGCTCTGGTCCACTGGCTCCGGACTGCTCTGTCGAGCCACGTTGTCTAGTCAGTCCACGGGATGAGGGCGGATTTTCTGTTAATTTTGCTCCTGGGTTCATCCAGACAGGTTGTAGAGTTGCTGTCTGATTTGACAATTTCTTTTGTTTGCTGTTTGAAGGAAGGTTACAAACAGGGGAGTGTTAATAGACAGTGCTCAATGAGGAGTCCCTTTGAAGTAGGAAAGTTGAGATTCTCTGATAGATATGCAGTCATTCGGTAGAACTCTTTATTTTATTTATATTTTGTACTTTTATATCTTGAAACAAGGTAAAACAGTTTTAAAGACTGATGGCACTTCTGTTCACTAGAGACATTGATCTATTAGACTGTACTTCACATCTGTGAGATTATTGGTAGTTTAATTGAAGAGGAGCTTTAGTAGGATATCAGAAATTTAGAGATAATATAGGTTAAAGATATGAACTTCAACTCACAAAATTGTAGTTATGCTTTCATCATTATGCAGTTCCTTAAATCCTGGTGGTGTTTGATGATCCAATTGATGCAGATCACTGGAGGCTTTTTCTTTTGTTGTTGTATTTCCAGCTCATCCCAGGAAAGGGAGAGAGGTTGCTTGCTTGCAGAGTGCAGGGAGACAGAAAGTTGCTTTTATCCAGTCAAAACAATGAAATTAAACTAAGTGAAGGAAAAAAAACCCTAAAACTAAAATCATGGTCGATGACCCGACATATACTGAGCAGAAATATGTAAGAATTTGATCAGTAAATAAATAGTGTGTTATTTACCCTGAAATGTGGGAACCCAATGTGAACATTGTTGCACTCCTTAACGACACTTCGATTGTCTCGCATAATTCTGCACAATGTAATCCATAACCAATCTGTAACAAATTGTACTTCCATCATTCATTTCTTATTGTAAGCCACACTGAACCCGCAGAAAGGTGGGAAAATGTGGGATACAAATGCAATAAATAAATAAATAAACACAGCCGGCTTTCACTCTGTATAGCAATATTATCAGATTCTAATGGAACTAAAATAAAAATATCATCTGCATACAAGCAAACAAAAAACAATGATGATTTTAAGGCGACCTCCAGGAGCTCATAAAGATATTAAACAATATAGGTGATAATAGTGAGCCCTGAGGGACACTTTTATTTATTTTATTTATTTGTAGCATTTGTATCCCACATTTTCCCACCTATTTGCAGGCTCAATATGGCTTACATTGTTCCGGAATGGTGATCGCCAATTCCAGAATGAAAAATACATAGTTATGTCAGCCCAGAACACAGCAGCCAGACTCACATTTGTAAAATCAAAATACGAAAGTGCAAAACCCCTACGAGAGAAGCTACACTGGCTCCCACTCAAAGAACGCATCATGTTCAAAGTATGTACCCTAGTACATAAAATCATCCACGGCGATGCCCCAGCCTTCATGTCAGACCTGATAGACCTACCATCCAGGAATGGTAAAAAATCTCGCACATTCCTTAATCTTCATTTCCCCAACTGTAAAGGTCTGAAGTACAAATTAATGCACGCATCAACCTTTTCCTATATGAGCACGCAATTCTGGAATGCACTGCCACGTAACCTAAAAGCGACCTATGAATTGACCAACTTCCGTAAACTACTAAAGACCCATCTCTTCGACAAGATATACCACAAAGACCAAAACATGTGAAACTCCCACATATATCCAGTAATGTCAATAATGCCTTCAATTATATTACTATCATGTATTCCATTACCATGCAACCCAAAATCCTTCTGTAACACCAAATGTCTATTCTCAGTTCCACTATTCATGATGAATTGTAAGCCACATTGAGCCTGCAAAGAGGTGGAAAAATGTGGGATACAAATGCAATAAATAAATAAATAAATATATTGCAGGTGACAGAGTGGATTAGGCAATCAAGTAAAGAGAATTCATTTTCGTAATGAAAAATAAAAAAGTATTGCATTAAAGTTCAATCGTGATAGATTAACTTAAGCAGTCAAGAATAGAGAGTCCTGTTTTGTACAGTTCTGGTATAAGGTTTGTTGTCTGGTGTTTAGGATGGATCATTGTGGTATACCTTATTGAACAGATTGGTTTTTAGTAGTTGTCGGAAATTAGTTATGTCGTGTATTGTTTTTCTGGCTTTTGGTAGTGAATTCCATAGTTGCGTGCTTATGTAGGAGAAGCTGGATGCATATATTAGTTTATATTTTAGTCCTTTGCAGCTGGGATAGTGGAGATTCAGGAATGTACGTGATGATCTTTTTGAATTCCTGGTTGGTAAGTCTATGAGGTCTGACATGTATACATGTAACTATAGATTGGGCTCCAACTTTTAGAAAAGTTCCCATTCTTTTTTAACACTATACTGTCTATTTTTAAGGAATTCCTTAAACCACTTAAAGACTATTCCTGAAAATCCAAACTCACTTAATTTGTTTACCAAAAGAGTGTGATCAAAAGTATCAATTGCACCTGATACATCAAATTTTAATAACACTGAGGGAAAATTTTGACTCAACAATTTCTTAATCTTAGTAACTATTATGAGTAAAGCCTCAGCAGGCCTAAAGCCATATTCAGAACTATGCAATCCTTGATGCTGATCCCAGAATGACATGACTTGAGATGCTACAATAGATTCTAGTAACTTGGCTAGCCATGGTATACTAGCCATAGGGTGGGAGCTAGCCACCTTAGCCAAATCTATTCCAGTTGATTTGGGAATTGCTGTCAATATTATTTTCCCTATTTCTAAAGAGAGGGCAGGGAAGAGAGGCGACATGCTGGACATAATCAATCAGGTTTATCCAAAGAATGATTACTGCTAATTAAACAGCATCATTAACTAGTACAAGATCTGTTTTACTGGTAACTTTCTATCTGTGAAAAATAAATGACAAGCAGGATTTTTGCATTAGATTAGGAAACCTTTTATTCCAATGAAGAATATTACAATAAACCCTTAAAGGCAATAAAACACACACCAATGGTTCTCTAGGATTTAGAACAAAGCAGGTACTGGGGCCTGGCACAAGCCTCTGAGTCTAAATCCACAGAAATAAAATATATTAATTATTAAATATCGAAGTGCTGGGACACACAGGAGATTTCAACATTCATTTAAAGGTAGGTTAGGCAATGCATTGCTCCCCAACACTTCTGGCACCTGAAAGCTTATGAATATGGGTCCGCCTCTTTCTTGTCAGATGGGACTCCATACCAGAGTTTCTTTGAGAAGAGCCCACCCAATGCAAGTTCATGCTATGGACTTTAAGTACTGGACATTTTTATGGGGGACATGGCTGGTCTCTCAACAAATTCTCAGGCTTAGGAACCCAACTTTGATATTCTGCTAATTCCTAGTCTTGAACTCCCATCCTAATCTTGGTCTTTGTCAGGACACACCACCCTTGCTGATAACATTGTAGTTTTCAAGGATCTGGCTCCTTTAACAAACATTTTAGGTCTTCTTAGTTTGTACAGTGCAGGTATGTATGCAATTTTAGGATGTGGTATTTTGCTCTTTCATCCACTCCATGATAAATGTCAATATAGATGTGTAAAACTGCATAAAAAGATTGTAAAACTGGATCTCCCAAGTTATTTTTCTCATACTGTTTCTTAGTTGTTTCATGGGAATGGTCCAACTTTGTTCACTCTGATTTCTGGCCTGAAAAGGAGTTTTGCATATATAGAAGGTAATTTTATTAAGTATTTTAAAGGGTTGTTATAAAATTGTGCATAGGTATACACAAATAAAAAAGTGCATTGAAAGATAACGTGTACTTTTATGCAGGCTAGATACAGGACATAGTTTGAGCAGAGCTCCAAGGTATGTATATATTTTTTAAAATATATATTACAATTTCGGAGCAGATATAAATTTGTGTGAGAGTATTTGTGTACTAGGTCCTGGGGGTGCCTATTTTATAAAGTCACCTAAGTGTCTATGTTGCCTTTATAAAAGAGGCACCCCCCTTTTGGACTTTTCATAAAGATACTGTGTTATAAAACTAACCCCTATTTGTACTGCTTTCCATTTTCTGATCCTCATGTGATTTTACACAAACTCTCCTGTTTACTAAGCCGCACTAGCAGCTGCTGTGTGGCAATGCTGACACAGCCCATTCAAAATGGGCTGTGTCGGCATTAGTGCATAGCGGCCTAGCGGGGCTTAATAAACGGGGGTGGGGGGGTGGAGGGAGACACATAAGACTGCCACACTGGGACAGACCAAAGGTCCATCTAGCCCAGCACCCTGTCTCTGACAGTGGCCAATCCAGGTCACAATCACCTGACAAGATCCACGGAGCAAAGCATTTTGTACTGCTTCTCCCAGGAATAGTGGATTTTTCCCTTCGTCCATTTAATAACATTCTATGGCCTTTTCCTTCAGGAAGCCGTCCAAACCTTTCTTAAACTCTGCTAAGCTAACCGCCTTAACCATATTCTCCAGCAACAAATTCCAGAGTCGAATTACGCGCCGAGTAAAGAAAAATTTGCTTTTACTTGTTTTAAACTTACTGCACTTCAGCTTCATCGCATGCCCCCTTGTCCTAGTATTTTTGGAAAGTATAAACAGACGCTCCATATCTATCTTTTCCACTCTACTCATTATTTTATATACCTCTATCATATCACCCCTCAGCCGCCCTTTCTCCAAGCTGAAGAGCCCCAGCCGCTTTAGTCTTTCCTCATAGGAAAGTCGTCCCATCCCCTTAATCATCTTCGTCGCCCTTCTCTGCACCTTTTCTAATTCCACTATATCTTTTTTGAGGTGCGGTGACCAGAATTGAACACAATACTCTAGGTGCGGTCGCATTATATTACAGTGGCATTATAATATCCTCATTTTTGTTTTCCATCCCTTTCCTAATAATACCTAACATTCTATTTGCTTTCTTAGCCGCAACAGCACACTGAGAAGATTTCAACGTATCATCAATGATGACTCCCAGGTCCCTTTCTCATTCCGTGACTCCTAACACTGAACCTTGCATGATGTAGCTATAGTTTGGGTTCCTCTTTCCCACATGCATCACTTTGCACTTGCTCACATTGAACGTCATCTGCCATTTAGACGCCCAGTCTCCTAGTCTCGCAATATCTTCTTGCAACTTTTCACAATCTTCCCATGATTTGATGACCTTAAACAACTTTGTGTCATCAGCAAATTTGATAACTTCGCTAGTTACCCCCACCTCAAGGTCATTTATGAAAATGTTAAAAAGCAACGGTCCCAGCACAGATTCCTGAGGGACCCCACTAACTACCCTTCTCCATTGCGAACAGTGACCATTTAACCCTACTCTCTGTTTCCTATCTTTCAACCAGTTTTTAATCCATAACAATACACTACCTCTGATCCCATGACTCTCTAATTTCCTCTGGAGCCTTTCTATAATTCCCCAGATCTCCCCTGGAACCTTTCTTAAAAATCGGCGTTACATTAGCGACCCTCCAATCTTCTGGTACCACGCTCGATTTTTCCCCCCATTTATTTATGTTTATTGAATGTAAACAAGACTTACAAATATAACATCAATCGTACATCATAGATATTTCTATTATTGAGCACAGAAAACATCAACTGATCTACATCACACATCATAATTCCCCCCCCCCAACTTCCCCTCCCCTCTCCCCCTCCCTAATTAACTAGCAATGAAGGGTCAGGCTGAGCTGACCACACTCTATGTATGGATCCCAAACACGATGATAAGGTATTAGGCGACCTAAACGCATTGCAGTAAGCTTAGACATCAAATGAATATAGTCCAGTTTCCGCAGGACCACCCGCAGGCCCGTCAGGGTCTGCTGCTTCCACGCTGCTGCCAACACTAGTTTACTGGCCACAAACACCTGAATGGCCAGTTGGTGGGCATATTTTTTGCTTCCCTGGAGCCGCACATGAAGAAGACAATGTTCTATTTTCATGGGATAGGCGATCTTAGTTATACTAGAGATCAATTTCAAAACCCTTGTCCAAAACTGTTGAGCCTGAGGGCAGGTCCACCTACCACATCCGATTTTAAGGATAAATTACATATCAACAACAGTAGCTCCGCAAGCTCATTTTTTAGTTCCATCAGTACCCTGGGATGAATGTCATCCAGCCCAGGAGATCTGCTACTCTTTAGTTTGCAGAACTGCCTCCAGGTTTACAGAGACTTCATTAAGTTTCTCCGACTCGTCAGCTCAAATACCCTGTCCAGCACTGGTATCCCAACCAAATCTTCCTCGATGAAGACCGAGGCAAAGAACTCATTTAATCTTTCTGCTATTTCTTTATCTTCACTGAGTACCCTTTTTACTCCCCGGTCATCCAGTGGCCCAAATGATTCTTTTGCCGTTTTTCTGCTTTCTATATACCTGAAAAAATTTTTACTATGTGTTTTTGCCTCTACCACTATCTTCCTTTCAAAGTCCTTCTTAGCCTTTCTTAGCAGCGCTTTGCATCTGATTTGACATTCCTTATGCCACTTTTTATTATCTTCAGTCAGTTCTTTCTTCCATTTTCTGAAGGATTCTCTTTTTGTTCCAATCACCTCTCTTTTTAACCACGCCGGTTGTTTGGTCTTCTGCCGTCCTTTACTGATACATGGAATATACTTGGCCTGGGCCTCCAGGGCGGTGTTTTTGAACAGCATCCACGCTTCGTACAGAAACTGTGGTTCCTAAATCTGTTCTACTGATCGTATAAGCCCGTCATGTTTTCTGATAACTAAAATGAATATAAATAAGTTTGCATATAATGGGTCTCCAATATACATAAATATATTTCATGCTGATTTATTGTGAATATAGTGAAAATTTAACTGGCTATGGGAATAGGTTTGGAACCACTGTAGGAGATGAGGGCAATCACCATTCAGAGTGACTGTTAGCTCTCTTCTGTTATATTTAAGTTCAATGAACTAACCATATATGACTCTAAGGCAGAGGTTCCCAAACCTGGTCCTGGAGGCACCCGAGCCAGTCAGGTTTTCAGGATACCCACTATAAAGCGAATGCTACATACCTGTAGAAGGTATTCTCCGAGGACAGCAGGCTGATTGTTCTCACTGATGGGTGACGTCCAAGGCAGCCCCTCCAATCGGAACACTTTACTAGCAAAGGCCTTTGCTAGTCCTTGCGCGCCGATGCGCACCGCGCATGCGCGGCCGTCTTCCCGCCCGAACCAGCTCGTGGATGTAGCAAGACAAACAAGGGAAGACACAACTCCAAAGGGGAGGCGGGCGGGTTTGTGAGAACAATCAGCCTGCTGTCCTCGGAGAATACCTTCTACAGGTATGTAGCATTCGCTTTCTCCGAGGACAAGCAGGCTGCTTGTTCTCACTGATGGGGTATCCCTAGCCCCCAGGCTCACTCAAAACAACAAACATGGTCAATTGGGCCTCGCAACGGCGAGGACATAACTGAGATTGACCTAACAATTTATCCAACTAACTGAGAGTGTAGCCTGGAACAGAATAAACATGGGCCTAGGGGGGGTGGAGTTGGATTCTAAACCCCGAACAGATTCTGAAGCACTGACTACCCGAACCGACTGTCGCGTCGGGTATCCTGCTGCAGGCAGTAATGAGATGTGAATGTGTGGACAGATGACCACGTCGCAGCTTTGCAAATCTCTTCAATAGTGGCTGACTTCAAGTGGGCCACTGACGCTGCCATGGCTCTAACATTATGAGCCGTGACATGACCCTCAAGAGCCAGCCCGGCCTGGGCGTAAGTGAAGGAAATGCAATCTGCTAGCCAATTGGATATGGTGCGTTTCCCCACAGCCACTCCCCTCCTGTTGGGATCAAAAGAAACAAACAATTGGGCGGACTGTCTGTTGGGCTGTGTCCGCTCCAGATAGAAGGCCAATGCTCTTTTGCAGTCCAATGTGTGCAGCTGACGTTCAGCAGGGCAGGAATGAGGACGGGGAAAGAATGTTGGCAAGACAATTGACTGGTTCAGATGGAACTCCGACACAACCTTTGGCAAGAACTTAGGGTGAGTGCGGAGGACTACTCTGTTATGATGAAATTTGGTGTAAGGGGCCTGGGCTACCAGGGCCTGAAGCTCACTGATTCTACGAGCTGAAGTAACTGCCACCAAGAAAATGACCTTCCAGGTCAAGTACTTCAGATGGCAGGAGTTCAGTGGCTCAAAAGGAGGTTTCATCAGCTGGGTGAGAACGACATTGAGATCCCATGACACTGTAGGAGGTTTGACGGGGGGCTTTGACCTCTCATGAAGCGAACAACTAAAGGCTGTCCTGAGATCGGCTTACCTTCCACACGGTAATGGTATGCACTGATTGCGCTAAGGTGAACCCTTACAGAGTTGGTCTTGAGACCAGACTCAGACAAGTGCAGAAGGTATTCAAGCAGGGTCTGTGTAGGACAAGAGCGAGGATCTAGGGCCTTGCTGTCACACCAGACGGCAAACCTCCTCCATAGAAAGAAGTAACTCCTCTTAGTGGAATCTTTTCTGGAAGCAAGCAAGATGCGGGAGACACCCTCTGACAGACCCAAAGAGACAAAGTCTACGCTCTCAACATCCAGGCCGTTAGAGCCAGAGACTGGAGGTTGGGATGCAGAAGCGCCCCTTCGTCCTGTGTGATGAGGGTCGGAAAACACTCCAATCGCCACGGTTCTTCGGAGGACAACTCCAGAAGAAGAGGGAACCAGATCTGACGCGGCCAAAAAGGAGCAATCAGAATCATGGTGCCTCGGTCTTGCTTGAGTTTCAACAAAGTCTTCCCCACCAGAGGTATGGGAGGATAAGCATACAGCAGACCTTCCCCCCAGTCCAGGAGGAAGGCATCCGATGCCAGTCTGCCGTGGGCCTGAAGCCTGGAACAGAACTGAAGGACTTTGTGGTTGGCTCGAGATGCAAAGAGATCTACCAAGGGGGTGCCCCACACCTGGAAGATCTGGCGCACTACTCGGGAATTGAGTGACCACTCGTGAGGTTGCATAATCCTGCTCAACCTGTCGGCCAGACTGTTGTTTACGCCTGCCAGATATGTGGCTTGGAGCACCATGCCGTGACGGCGAGCCCAGAGCCACATGCTGACGGCTTCCTGACACAGGGGGCGAGATCCGGTGCCCCCCTGCTTGTTGATGTAATACATGGCAACCTGGTTGTCTGTCTGAATTTGGATAATTTGGTGGGACAGCCGATCTCTGAAAGTCTTCAGAGCGTTCCAGGCCGCTCGTAACTCCAGGAGATTGATCTGCAGATCGCGTTCCTGGAGGGACCAGCTTCCCTGGGTGTGAAGCCCATCGACATGAGCCCTCCACCTCAGGAGAGACGCATCCGTAGTCAGCACTTTTTGTGGCTGAGGAATTTGGAAAGGGCGTCCCACAGTCAAACTGGACCAAATCGTCCACCAATACAGGGATTTGAGAAAACTCGTGGACAGGTGGATCACGTCTTCTAGATCCCCAGCAGCCTGAAACCACTGGGAAGCTAGGGTCCACTGAGCAGATCGCATGTGAAGGCGGGCCATGGGAGTCACATGAACTGTGGAGGCCATGTGGCCCAACAACATCTGCCGAGCTGTGATCTGCTGGGATGCTCGCACCCTCGAGACGAGGGACAACAAGTTGTTGGCTCTCGTCTCTGGGAGATAGGCACGAGTCGTCCGAGAATCCAGCAGAGCTCCTATGAATTCGAGTCTCTGTACTGGGAGAAGATGGGACTTTGGATAATTTATCACAAACCCCAGTAGCTCCAGGAGGCGAATAGTCATCTGCATGGACTGTAGAGCTCCTGCCTTGGATGTGTTCTTCACCAGCCAATCGTCGAGATAGGGGAACACGTGTACTCCCAGCCTGCGAAGCGCCGCTGCTACTACAGCCAAGCACTTCGTGAACACTCTGGGCGCAGAGGCGAGCCCAAAGGGTAGCACACAGTACTGGAAGTGACGTGTGCCCAGCTGAAATCGCAGATACTGTCTGTGAGCTGGCAGTATCGGGATGTGCGTGTAGGCGTCCTTCAAGTCCAGAGAGCATAGCCAATCGTTTTTCTGAATCATGGGGAGAAGGGTGCCCAGGGAAAGCATCCTGAACTTTTCCTTGACCAGATATTTGTTCAGGGCCCTTAGGTCTAGGATGGGACGCATCCCCCCTGTTTTCTTTTCCACAAGGAAGTACCTGGAATAGAATCCCAGCCCTTCTTGCCCGGATGGCATGGGCTCGACCGCATTGGCGCTGAGAAGGGCGGAGAGTTCCTCTGCAAGTACCTGCTTGTGCTGGAAGCTGTAAGACTGAGCTCCCGGTGGGCAATTTGGAGGCTTGGAGGCCAAATTGAGGGTGTATCCTTGCCGGACTATTTGGAGAACCCACTGGTCGGAGGTTATGAGAGGCCACCTTTGGTGAAAAACTGTCAACCTCCCCCCGATCGGCAGGTCGCCCGGCACTGACACGTTGATGTCGGCTATGCTCTGCTGGAGCCAGTCAAAAGCTTGCCCCTTGCTTTTGCTGGGGAGCCGAGGGGCCTTGCTGAGGCGCACGCTGCTGACGAGAGCGAGCGCGCTGGGGCTTAGCCTGGGCCGCAGGCTGTCGAGAAGGAGGATTGTACCTACGCTTACCAGAAGAGTAGGGAACAGTCTTCCTTCCCCCATAAAAATGTCTACCTGTGGAGGCAGCTGAAGCCTGCTGGCGGGAGAACTTGTCGAAAGCGGTATCCCGCTGGTGGAGCTGCTCTACCACCTGTTCGACTTTCTCTCCAAAAATACTGTCCGCACGGCAAGGCGAGTCCGCAATCCGCTGCTGGATCCTATTCTCCAGGTCGGAGGCACGCAGCCATGAGAGTCTGCGCATCACCACACCTTGAGCAGCGGCCCTGGACGCAACATCAAAGGTATCATATACCCCTCTGGCCAGGAATTTTCTGCACGCCTTCAGCTGCCTGACCACCTCCTGAAATGGCTTGGCTTGCTCAGGAGGGAGCTTGTCCACCAAGCCCGCCAACTGCCGCACATTGTTCCGCATGTGTATGCTCGTGTAGAGCTGCTAAGACTGGATTTTGGCCACGAGCATAAAGGAATGGTAGGCCTTCCTCCCAAAGGAGTTCTAGAGTCTTTGCCCGTGGGCGCCGAAGCATGCTCCCTAGAACTCAGCCTTCTTTAGGGCCAGATCCACAACTCCAGAGTCGTGAGGCAACTGAGTGCGCATCAGCTCTGGGTCCCCATGGATCCGGTACTGGGACTCGATCTTCTTGGGAATGTGGGGATTACTTAGAGGCTTGGTCCAGTTCGCCAGCAATGTCATTTTTAGGACTTGATGCATGGGTACTGTGGACGCTTCCTTAGGTGGAGAGGGATAGTCCAGGAGCTCAAACATTTCAGCCCTGGGCTCGTCCTCCACAACCACCAGGAAGGGGATGGCCGTAGACATCTCCAGGACAAAGGCCGCAAAAGACAGACTCTCGAGAGGAGAAAGCTGCCTTTCAGGGGAGGGAGTGGGATCAGAAGGAAGGCCATCAGACTCCTCGTCAGAGAAATATCTGATGTCCTCCTCCTCCTCCCACGAGGCCTCACCATCGGTATCAGACACAAGTTCATGAACCTGCGTCTGAAGCCGTGCCCGGCTCGACTCCGTGGAGACACAGCCACGGTGTGAGCGTCGAGAGGTAGACTCCCTCGCCAGTACCGGCGAAGCTCCCTCCACCGACGTCGTCGGGGAGCCTTCGTGGGAGGCGACCGCAGTCGGTACCGCAAGCGGCACCGATGTCGGAGACCTCACCCCGGGCAAGGGGCCAGCCGGCGCCTCACTCGACGGTACCGGAGGTACAAGCACCCCCGGTACCGGAGGGGAAGGGCGCAACAGCTCTCCCAGGATCTCTGGAAGAACGGCCCGGAGACTCTCATGCAGGGCAGCTGTGGAGAAAGACATAGAAGCCGATGCAGGCGTCGAGGTCAGAGTCTGTTCCGGGCGTGGAGGCTGTTCCGGGCTGTCCAAGGTGGAGCGCATCGACACCTCCTGAACAGAGGGTGAGCGGTCCTCCCGGTGCCGATGCCTACTGGGTGCCGACTCCCTCGGCGACCCAGAGCTCTCGGTACCGATGCGGGAAGGAGACCGGTGTTGATGCTTCTTTGACTTTTTCAAACGAAGCATGTCACCGGAACTTCCCGGTACCGACGAGGAGGACGTAGAATCCAACCGTAGCTTCCTCGGGGCCGAGGCCGAAGAAGGTCGGTCTCGGGGGGGGGGGGGGGCTGTACCGCAGGAGCCCTCAGGGCAAGACCCACCCGAAGGCTCACCGCCACCAGCAGGGGAATGGACAGCCCTCACCTGCACTCCAGTCGAAGCACCACCGTCCGACGACATCAGCACTAGTGGAGGTCCCGGTACCACCGACGCCGACGCAGCCTTTCCGATGTCTCGGTACCAACGATGCAGAGGGTCGATGCCTCGATGCAGTCGATACAGCCGAAGCCGAGGTCGGAGGTCTTGACGCTGTCAACGTCGATGCACTCGATACCCCCGGTGCTGTTGTCGACGAAGAGCCCGAGAACAACACGTTCCACTGGGCCAATCTCGCTACCTGAGTCCTTTTCTGTAAAAGGGCGCAAAGACTACAGGCCTGCGGGTGGTGCCCAGCCCCCAGACACGACGCGTGCCTATCAGTGAGCGAGATTACCCGGGCGCACTGGGTGCACTTCTTGAAGCCGCTGGGAGACTTCGATGACATGGGTGGAAAAATCACGCCGGCGAAATCAAAACTCGTAATTGCGGTAAAGGCACCAAAAAGAGGGAGAGAAAAAACTCGAACTGAGGCCTCAAAAGGGCCTACCCCGAAAACGAAAGTAAACTTAACGGGGCAAAAAACTGGAAATACGGGAAGGGGAAAAAGACCGAAAAGGTCTTTCCAAAATCCTTTTTTTTTGTTTTGTTTTACTCTAGCGAAAAGCCAAAAGACGCGCGAGGGTCAACTTAAGGGGCGTGAACGGCGCAAACACGACCGTCCCGAGCGCGGACAAAAGAAGACTGACGAACACGAGCCGGTTCGGGCGGGAAGACGACCGCGCATGCGCGGTGCGCATTGGCGCGCGAGGACTAGCAAAGGCCTTTGCTAGTAAAGTGTTCCGATTGGAGGGGCTGCCATGGACGTCACCCATCAGTGAGAACAAGCAGCCTGCTTGTCCTTGGAGAAATATTCATGAGATAGATTTGCACGTACTGCCTCCACTGCATGCAAATCTATCTGATGAATATTCTTTGTGGATATCCCGACAACTTGATTGGCTGGAGTGCCTCCAGGACCAGGTTTGGCAACCAATGCTCTAAGGGTTCCCAGCAAGCACTGAAAGAATTCTACTCATACTACACAAACTCTAGGGTTTATGATCTAACTACATTTTACTAGTGACATTTTATACATGTGGCCGATGAACATTAAAGAGAAGGGGTTGAACAACTCTTCCTCTATAAGCTATGGCTTTTAAATTATAGTTCTCAATGACCACAAACTTTTCAGGATAACCTACCCAGCAAGGTTTGTTAAAATGCTAACAGTGAAGGTGGTTCAGTTGCAGAACGTGAGGGGGAAGGCGTTTTCTGTGGCAGCTCTGTGGAATTGACTATTTTTGGAAGTATGTTTAGGGAGAGACTATTGGGCTCATTTTTGAAAGAGGACGACGTCCATATTTCAGCATAAATCGGAAGATGGACGTCCTTCTCCCAGAGACGTCCAAACCGGTATAATCGAAACCCGATTTTGGACGTCTCCAACTGCAGTCCGTCGCAAGGATGTCCAAATTTCAAGGGGGTGTGTCGGAGGCGTAGCGAAGGTGGGACTTCGGCGTGCCTAACACTTGAACGTCTTTGACCCATAATCAAAAAAAACAAGGAGGTCCCTGACAACACTTGGACGTTTTCACCTGGACCTGTTTTTATTACAAAAAAGGCACAAAAAGTTGCCTGAAATGATCAGATGACCACCGGAGGGAATCGGGGATGACCTCCTGTTACTCCCCCAGTGGTCACTTCAGACCTGTTACATTTGTGGCGGAAACAGCGAACACTTCAAAACCTACCAGAAACCCACTGTACCCACATTTAGGTGCCCCCCTTCACCCATAAGAGCTATGGTAGTGGTGTACAGTTGTAGGTAGTGGGTTTTGGGGGGGCTCAGCACACAAGGAGCTATGTTCCAGGAAGCATTTTATGAAGTCCACTGCAGTGCCCCCTAGGATGCCCGGTTAGTGTCCTGGTGTGTCAGAGGGAATAGTGCACCACAAATGCTGGCTCCTCCCACGTCCAAATGGCTTGCATTAGGATGTTTTTGACAAGGACGTCTTTGGTTTCAAAAATCGCCGAAAGTCAGAAACGTCCATGTCTAGGGACGTCCAAATTTAAGGATTTGGATGTCTCTGACGGTAGTTTAGAAACAAAAGATGGACATCCATTTATTTTTGAAAATACAGGTTTCCCCGCCCCTGGATTTTGCTGTTTTGTAAGGATGTCCAAATCGCAACTTGGACGTTTCTTTCAAAAATGCCCCTCCATATAACGTTTCATAACTTTGGTGATGGGCTAGCTTTGATAGCAAGCATTGAACTCAAGTTTTTTTATTGTGGGGATATAGGTGGGAAGCTGTTTGAATTTGAGGGGAGTGGGTTTTAAGAGTGATTCATAAATTGAACTACAGAAAG
Organism: Microcaecilia unicolor; assembly: GCF_901765095.1. Classification (NCBI taxonomy): domain Eukaryota; kingdom Metazoa; phylum Chordata; class Amphibia; order Gymnophiona; family Siphonopidae; genus Microcaecilia; species Microcaecilia unicolor. The sequence continues at coordinate 144,985,907 of NC_044041.1, read as the reverse complement.
AAAGAAAAAATAAAACCAGCTTGCAGCACTTGTGGGCTGGAGGTGAGGCACTCTAATGCAATCTGGTTTGCTCTTATGTGTTCCTCCCCCCCCCCTCCCCAATTCTATCCTACTCTGAAAACACTTACAGGCGCCAGAAGAATGAGAGTAGCAGAATGAGAGTATGTTTCACATATTCTTGCTTTAATAGCAACCAGTGATACAATAAAAAAAAATATGCAATGCAAAGACTTCTTTTGGTGGATGTCTGGAAAGAGAAGAGATTGCCTCTGTCTGAGGCATAGTGTTCTGGGATGCTTCCTCCTGTCACCTAGGGCTCTGGCCAAACAGTGCAATGTCTTTGCAACTCCCTGATAGATTTATTGCACTTAAAGAAAATATTTTTTTAAAGTCTTTGACTCTCTTCCAACATCTCAAAGGCAAGGCTGGTTCTCTGATCAGTTTATAATTGTAAGGAATATGAGGAAGTGTCTTCTGTTTCTCCTCCCAACATACAGCAACTTCTGCTGCTAGACCATTTAATAGACTTCTAAAAGCAGAGGCAAGGGATTAAAAAAACCCAAACAAACCCTACACACATCGCCTTGCAGAATGCATCCTCATCTTTTAACATTATTATAAATGAAAGTTTATCAGGCTGCTGTGCTTATTCGAGTTTACTCAATACTTTGATAGCAAGCTAATTTGATTTTACTCCATATGCTACAAGTGCTAACTATATTTATTTAGTTATAGTGAAGGAGGAAAAGACCTCAGAAGCTCAGCATGTGGAGTTTATAGTATACCAAAGTAGCTGGGCGAACCTCCTCATAGGTCTGAAAAACCTTCTGTTAATTTGAGAAATTTATTTGAATCTTTTTTTGTAATTTTCTTAAAGAAATTTTTTATAACATCTCCTCTGGTATTGTCTTAGAACAGAGAAAAGCACTTATCTGAAAATGTCACTGCTTATACGGTGAGCTCAACAGAGCGCCTCCGTTTCACACTTTGCTTCTTCGGGAGCTGCACCATTAATCGTTTTATCAGAAAGTCCTATTGAATGTGCCTCCATAGTGCTGCTTCACTGGTGGTGCTGGTCATTGGTGAAGCAGCACTACGGAGGCAAGACAATACCAGAGGAGATAAGTTATAAAAAATTTCTTTAAGAAAAATATAAAAAAAGATTAAAATTAATTTCTCAAATTAACAGGAGGTTTTTCAGATCTATGAGGAGGTTCGCCCAGCTACTGTGGTATACTATAGAGGCTCATTTTCAAATCACTTAGCCTCCCAAAGTTCCATAGAAACCTATGGAACTTAGCCTCCCAAAGTGCTTTGAAAATATGCCTCTATAAACTCCACAGGCTGAGCGTCTGAGGTCTTTTCCTCCGTCACTATAACTAAATAAATATAGTTAGCACATGTAGCATATGGAGTAAAATCAAATTAGCTTGCTATCAAAGTATTGAGTAAACATTATTATAAAATAATCTCCCAGACTCCAGGACAGTGGCGTAGCCAGACCTGACATTTTGGCTGGGCCCAGAGCTAATATGGGTGGGCACTATATATATATAGCAATTTTCCTCTCTCTCTCTCCCTCCTTTCATCCAGCATTTCTCCTGTTTCTCTCTCCATCTGACCAACCAAGGTCTCTCCCTTGCTCCCATTCCTTCCAGTGGCGTAGCCAGAAGACAATTTTTGGGTGGGCCAATGGGTTGGATGGGTGGGCACTACAACCCCCACACACGCGCGCGTGTCTGTCCAGCACATTTAAAGTTATCGGCGCTGCCTCCACTCACCTTCTCCCACCCCCACCGTGGCGCTGCCTCCTCTCCTGCACTTCATGGTCTCCGTCTCCCACCCCCGCGGCAGCACTCTATCGGCGCTGCCTGCCTGACAGCTGACAGAAGCGGGGCGACGATGTCCTGCTCTGTGACCTTCCCTCTGCCGCGTGCAATCCGCCCTGCGTAAACAGGAAGTTGAATCAACGCAGAGTCCCAGAGCAGGAGGACGTCACCCCGCGACTGTCAGCTGTCAGGCAGGCAGCACCGATAGCAAATTGCAAGCGCTGCCGCGAGGGTGGGAGACAGAGACCGTGAAGTGCAGGAGAAGAGGCAGCGCTACGGCGGGGGTGGGAGAAGGTGAGGATGGGCCTGAGACAAAACTGGGTGGGCCTAGGCCCATCTAGGCCCACCCATAGCTACGCCCCTACTTCCTTCTCCCCAACAGCTTGTCTCTCGCCTGCCCTTTTCTATGTCCCCTCTTTCTTCCACCATCTTTCCATTCATTTTTCTCTCTGTACCCCTCTTCAATCCAGCATCCCAACTCTTCTTTCTTTCCATCCAGCTTCTCCCCTCTCACCTCCATCCAGCATGTCCCCTTTCCCTTCCACCAACATCTCACCTCTCACCTCCATCCAGCATGTCCCTTTCCCCCAACATCTTCCCTCGCTCTCCACCTTCTGTCCAGTGTCTCCCTCCTTTCACCCATCTCCTCTCGCTTCCTCCTTTCATCCAGGGTCTCCCCTTTTTCTGTCCCCATCCAACATCTTTGATCTCTCTCTCTCTCCCCCCCCTGCAACATACACCCTGACACACTTTCTTCCTCCTCCCCTAAACAAAATATTTTTTCTATGCTCCTCCACCCCAACATTTTTTGTTTCCACGTACCTTAGTTTCCCATGCACCAAAACGGCTGCTGAGGTCAGCCAGGGAGCTCAACTGCATCCCTTCTACACTCTGCCACTGTGAGCAGCCTCAACAAAAGAAGAAAATGAAGCGTGGGCCGCCACCGCCACCGCAGCAGCCTTCAGGCATGCGCTGTTGGTCTGCTGGTCCTCAGCCCTCGGAACAGGAAATTGACTTCAGCGGGGGCAGAGGACGGCAGAGCTGACAGCGCATGCCTGAAGGTTGCTGCGGCCCCGCGCTTCATTTTCTTCTTTTGCTGAGGCTGCTCACAGAGATGCAGCGGTGGAGGATCATCTCAGTGGGAGACTTTCCCGCTTTGGCGGGAGATGACCTGCCCAAGCGGGAGTCTGCCGCTGAATGCGAGAGACTTGGCAGGTGGGTGGACGGGCGTGAGCCAAGATTGGGAGCATTTTTGGATACCTCCGAGGTATGGGAGAAGAGGAAATCTGTAGGATTTATATATATTTGTATAAACAAGTTAACAGTAAAACAGCAGCTTTGGATGCCATAATTTCAATGTGGGGGTGTATTAATGCATATACATATATTTGTGCAGAGTGGTCACTCTACAATAGAAAAAATTGTTTTACATACTGAAACTGATAGGAACCTTATTGCTGATGTTTTACCAGCACTCTGTTACACCCTGTCAGGCAGATGTGCATATTTGCTTTCTGGATCTGAAGCCCTGAAAATCTTATGAACAGTTTTGTTTTGCATTTTTTTCACTATTTTTGATATTTGGGATAGTGAGGAGGCCGAGGGTAAAATCATTTCATCGCATTAAAGTGAAACAGTAAAGCATCTCTGTGGCAACACTGAAGGAACGATGTGGATTAAACTAATAGTCAGGGAGAGAATCTACCCAAGGGCCAGAAAATGCACATCTCTTCAGCAGAAAATCATTACCAGTCTTCTTACTAATACATGTGACAGAGAAAGCCCTCACCTGAGTTAAAAGTCCTTCATATCCCTCACCAGAAAAGGACTGGATCAATGTGGGTGAACAGCTTGCATAGTAACCTCCTAATTCTACAAACTCATGTGCCCAATTTGACACTTGGTGCACAAATTCATTGAATAGTGCCAGTTATGCTCATAACTTAATTGTTAAATCAACTGCTAATTGGCATTAACAACCAATAATTGGCTATAATTGGTGTTAGATGTTAATTAGTGCTAATTTACAGTTACATACGTAACTGATGTTAATTGATATGCTACAAATTGAGTGCACAAAATCTATAGTGCAGGAGGGGGGGGGGGTAAACCTGGGAAGGGCATGGGAATGCACTTACACACACAGGTTATAGAATACAATCAGTTATGTGCCTAACTGAAAGCAGTTAGGTGCAAGAATTTATACCAGCCATTGAACTCATGCCTAAAGTTAGACACATAACAGCAGACTTACATGTGCAATTGCCAATACATCCTGGTTCTCAGCTTTAGGCAACCTGTACAGAATTACTTCCTAAATTCTCAGTATTTCTCACTTGCTCACAGGATCACATCTTTGCTCCTTCCTCAGTATCCCAACATCTCTTGCACATAATGTGGAGCCTCTAATCTCACTCTTCTTTATCCTCACCTGCAAGCAGGCTGCACCTGTATTGTACCTGTTCAGTATCCCTTACTTGTATTGTAACTTCTCGGTAGTATGTGTGTGTATATATATATATATATATACATATATATATATATATATACACATTTTTTTTTTTTTTTTTACTAAACAGGTTACTTCCTAGTAGAACGTCAATCTTAGATCAATATTGATATGAAGGTCATATCTCAGACTGAGGCCTGTACCTCAGAAATCTAGAGCCTGGACTGATGAATCAATAGGTTGACTTCTTTAAAGCATCATTCTCCAGGGAAGTCCTACAAAAGCATACCCTTTGGGGACACTCTATCCTACCACGTGCAAGCTGAGTGCTTTGGTACCCCACCTGCACACCACCAGTATGCTGCTGTGTGTGTATTTATCTCAACTGAAAAAATGTTTTGAATGTATTCTGGTCTGTAGTTCTGCATCCATATGTGTGGGTGGAGTACAAGAGGAATATCAAAATTGAGGAAAAACTGAGGCTAGGGACATAGAAACCCTGAAATTATAAACAGTATTTCTCACACAGTACTATGAGGGTCAGGGAAAGAGTAGCAGCAAGGAGAGAGACACAAGACCTGGATCAATGTGGCAACAAATCCCATAGCAGCTTGCATACTGACTCCCACTTCTGAGCAGGATGGGCACTGTGGTGGAGATCCATACAACACTGGTCAGTTTCAAAGTGGGTACAAGGGATCAGTGACCACTTTTGTTACTGTATATTGTCCTGAGTAGATGGCTGCACCTCTAGCCTGCAACCATCCTATGAAGGATAATCTATACCAGATACCAAATCAGATACCACATTTCACAGCATGAGACTCCAGTCCATTTCTCAGCAATATCTATTCAGACTGGGAGATGGAACTATATACATTACTGAGTAGACAGCTGTGCATTAGCAGTACACAAGGGAGCCAGTGATGGGGGTGGAAGAACATGGAGGGGAACAGGTCTCTCCAGTGAAATAAACAGTCACTGGGAAATACCCAGCATTCTGATACTGCAGGTTGCTCCCATTTTCATTCGCATCAAAAGAGGTAATCAGAACTGGACTGGCTATAAGAATTATTGTTGAACATAATGCTTTAAATCATTTCCTCTTCTCAGCACCCTGCTCCAGCTGCAGAATCCTGCCTTCAAGAGCGGTGATGTTTGGACACAGGGAGGGGATGATTGCTCTGGGAGTGCAAAGTAATGTGGCTCAAAAACATTAGGGTTCTGGCTCACACTTAAATGTTTAGAGGGATTCTTCCTCTCCTTCAGACCTGAGAAGTGGGAGGAGGGCACAAAAGCTACACAGGCTTCTTCCACAACAGCCTTAATGCAATGCAGGAAGATCCAAATAAACTGAAAGAGAAAAGAGAGAATTGATCAGAGGCATCAAACACAAGCATATTATTACCCCAAATGTTACTTTACTGCAGGGCCCAGGCCCAGCCACTTTCCCTCCAGGCCCGCCCAACCAACGTCCGCCCCGCCGGCGCCGCAGTCCCCACCTGCCTACCAGCTCCGTCAACGGGGAGAGATGACCCTCTTCTGCCACCCGACACCCAGCCTTAAAAAAGAAAACGGAAGAAGCGCCTAGCGTCTGACCTGCTCTGCGCTGCTAAGGCAAACAAATCACCTCGTCGCATCGGCCCTTCAATCACTGTGTCCCGCCCTCTGATGTAACTTCCTATTTCCACGAGGGCGGGACACAGGGCTGACGCGACGAGGCGCTTTGTTTGCCTTAGCAGCGCAGAGCAGGTCAGACACGAGGCGCTTCCGTTTTCATTTTTAAGGCTGGGTGTCGGTGGCAGAAGAGGGTCATCTCTCCCTGTCGACGGAGCTGGTAAGCAGGTGGGGACTGAGTCAGGGAGGGGGGCTCAGATGGGAGAAGGGGTCGGGGAGGGGAGAGGAGGGGCTCAGATGGTTGAAAGGGACGGGAACGGGGTCTGGGAGGGGACAGACTCAGATGGGCGAAGGGGACGGGGTCTGGGAGGGGAGGGACTCAGATGGGAGAAGGGATCTGAGAAGGGGGCAGGAGGGAGAATGGGGCCATGCCTGGGGCAGGCTACTGGGAGAAGTGGGAGGATAGGGAAGGGTAGGGCAGAATCCTGATTGGGCGGAGGGTATAAAAAGAAGGTAGGACTGATGCTGGGCTACAGGGAGAGATGGGGGGTATAAAGGGAAGGGTAGGGCTGATGCTGGGCTACAGGGAGAGATGGGAGGGTAGGAAGGGAAGAGTATGGCTGATACTGGGCTATAAGAATGGTTGGGGGGTAGGGCCAATGGTGGGCTACAGGACAAATTCAAATTTTTGGTCCTTTATTCTGCAATTAATGATGGTTGATCTGTGTTCTGTATGTGACCAAGGTAAGAGATTCTGCTGGCATGTGGTGTTTGTGGGGATCTATATCAGTCTGGCTTTTCCAATGGGACACATATTGCTATTGCCTTTTTAAAGGTGCTGTTATTGGTATTTGAGTGTTCAGAACTGGTGGTTTTAAGGTTTGCAACATAGGTTCCAAATATGTATGTGATTTATGTTGCTGTAGGCAGCTGTTGGGCAGACTGTTTATTAAAAATTATTTAGGATCCCCCCCAAAAAACTACTCACACCTATATATACATAGTGCCCACCCATATTAGCTCTGGGCCCACCCAAAATGTCAGGTCTGGCTACGCCACTGCTTTACTGACAGTCACACATAACTAACAGAATGAAAAGATCATTTCTTCCAAAGACTCACCCATTCCAGGGTTATCTTGTTCACAGACCCCCCTATCAACACCCTCTGGATAGCTATTCCTCTAAATATAGACCCAGGGAGCTCTCTTATCCCAATCACAAACCATAAAGCGAATGATACATACCTGAAGCAGGTGTTCTCCGAGGACAGCAGGCTGATTGTTCTCACGACTGGGTTGACGTCCACGGAGTAAAAATCTCGCGGGAGGTCCCGCACGCAGGGCATTCCCACCGCGCATGCGCGGCCGTCTTCCCGCCCGTGCGCGACCATTCCTGCTCAGTTGAATGACAAGCAAAGGAATGAGGAAAACGCAACTCCAAAGGGGAGGAGGGAGGGTAGGTGAGAACAATTAGCCTGCTGTCCTCAGAGAACACCTGCTACAGGTATGTATCATTCGCTTTCTCCGAGGACAAGCAGGCTGCTTGTTCTCACGACTGGGGTATCCCTAGCTCTCAGGCTCACTCAAAACAAGAACCCAGGTCAATTGAACCTCGCAACAGCGAGGGCATAACAGAAATTGACCTACGAAGAACAACTAACAGAGTGCAGCCTGAACAGAATAAAATCGGGTCCTGGAGGATGTTCGATTCAAACCCCAAACAGATTCTGCAGCACCGACTGCCCGAACCGACTGTCGCGTCGTGTATCCTGCTGGAGGCAGTAATGTGATGTGAATGTGTGGACAGATGACCACGTCGCAGCCTTGCAAATCAATAGTGACTGACTTCAAGTGGGCCACCGACGCTGCCATGGCTCTAACACTATGAGCCGTGACATGGCCCTCAAGAGTCAGCCCAGCCTGGGCGTAAGTGAAGGAAATGCAATCTGCTAGCCAATTGGAGATGGGGCGTTTCCCGACAGCGACCCCCTTCCTATTGGGGGTCGAAAGAAATAAACAATTGGGCGGACTGTCTGTGGGGCTGTGTCTGCTCCAGATAGAAGGCCAATGCTCGCTTGAAGTCCAATGTGTGCAACTGACGTTCAGCAGGGCGGGTATGCGGTCTGGGAAAGAATGTTGGCAAGACGACTGACTGGTTAAGATGGAACTCCGACACCACCTATGGCAGAAGCTTAGGGTGAGTGCGGAGGACTACTCTGTTATGATGAAATTTAGTATATGGAGCATAAGCTACCAGGGCTTGAAGCTCACTGACTCTATGAGCTGAAGTAACTGCCACCAAGAAAATGACCTTCCAGGTCAAGTACTTCAGATGGCATGAATTCAGTGGCTCAAAAGGAGGTTTCATCAGCTGGGTGAGGACGACGTTGAGATCCCATGACACTGCAGGAGGCTTGACAGGGGGCTTTGACAAAAGCAAACCTCTCATGAATCGAACGACTAAAGGCTCTCCAGAGATGGCTTTACCCTCTACACGATAATGGTAAGCACTAATTGCACTAAGGTGATTCCTTACTGAGTTGGTCTTGAGACCAGACTCTGATGGTATTCAAGCAGGTTCTGTGCAGGACAAAAACGAGGTTCTAAGGCCTTGCTCTCACACCAAACGACAAACCTCCTCCACTTGAAAAAGTAACTCTTTTTAGTGGAATCCTTTCTAGAGGCAAGCAAGACACGAGAGACTCCCTCAGACAGACCTAACGAAGCAAAATCTACGCCCTCAACATCCAGGCCGTGAGAGCCAGAGACTGAAGGTTGGGGTGCAGAAGCGCTCCATCGTTCTGCGAAATGAGAGTTGGAAAACACTCCAATCTCCACGGTTCTTCGGAGGACAACTCCAGAAGAAGAGGGAACCAGATCTGACGGGGCCAAAAGGGCGCTATCAGAATCATGGTGCCGCGGTCTTGCTTGAGCTTCAGTAAGGTCTTCCCCACCAAAGGTATGGGAGGATATGCATACAGGAGGTCGTTCCCCCAATGGAGGAGAAAGGCATCCGACGCCAATCTGCCGTGTGCCTGAAGTCTGGAACAAAACTGAGGCAGCTTGTGATTGGTCTGGGAGGCGGAAAAAGTCCACCGAGGGGGTGCCCCACTCTCGGAAGATCTTGCGTACCACTCTGGAATGGAGCAACCACTCGTGCGGTTGCATGAATCTGCTCAGCCTGTCGGCTAGACTGTTGTTTACGCCTGCCAGGTATGTGGCTTGGAGAAGCATGCCAAACTGGCGTGCCCAGATGGCTTCCTGACACAGACGGCGAGATCCGGTGCCCCCCTGCTTGTTGATGTAATACATTGCAACCTGATTGTCTGTTCGAATTTGGATAGTTTGGTAGGACAGCCTTCAGTGCGTTCCAGACCGCTCGGAGCTCCAGGAGGTTGATCTGAAGATCTTGTTCCTGGGGGGACCACACCCCCTGGGTGTGGAACCCATCGACATGAGCTCCCCACCCCAGGCAAGATGCATCTGTCGTCAGCACTTTTGTGGGCTGGGGAATTTGGAATGGACGTCCCAGGGTCAAATTGGTCCGAATTGTCCACCAGCGCAGCGAACTGCGGCAACTGATGGACAGGCGGATGACATCTTCTAGATTCCCGGTGGCTTGGCACCACTGGGAAGCTAGGGTCCATTGAGCCGATCTCATGTGAAGACAAGCCATGGGAGTCACATGGACTGTAGAGCCCATATGGCCCATGAGTCTCAACATCTGCCGAGCTGTGATCTGCTGAGACGCTCTGGTCTGGGAAGCAAGGGACAGAAGATTCTGAGCTCTCGCCTCGGGAAGATAGGCCTGAGCCATCTGTGAATTCAGCAGAGCTCCTATGAATTCCAGAGATTGGACTGGCTGGAGATGGAGCTTCGGGTAATTTATCACAAACCCCAGCAGCTCCAGAAGTTGAATAGTGTACTGCATGGACCGAAGAGCTCCCGCCTCTGAGGTGCTCTTCACCAGACAATCGTCGAGATACGGGAAAACGTGCACCCCCAGCTTGCGTAGGTACGCCGCAACCACCATGAGACACTTCGTGAACACCCGTGGTGCAGAGGCGAGCCCAAAGGGCAGCACACAATACTGAAAGTGACGTGTCCCCAGATGGAATTGGGCTGGCAGTATCGGGATGTGAGTAAAAGCATCCTTTAAATCCAGGGAACATAGCCAATCGTCTTTCTGAATCATTGGTAGAAGGGTGCCTAAGGAAAGCATCCTGAACTTTTCCCGCATCAGATACTTGTTCAGGCCTCTCAGGTCTAGGATGGGGCGCATCCCCCGTTTTCTTCTCCACAAGGAAGTACCTGGAATAGAATCCCTGCCCTTCCTGCCCGGGTGGCACAGGCTCGACCGCATTGGCGCTGAGAAGGGCGGAGAGTTCTTCTGCAAGTACCTGCTTGTGATGGGAGCTGAAGGATTGAGCTCCCGGTGGACAATTTGGTGGGGTGGAGACCAAATTCAGGGTGAATCCACACCGCACTATTTGGAGAACCCACTGGTCGGAGGTTATGAGAGGCCACCTTTGGTGAAAAACTTTCAACCTCCCCCCGACCGGCGGGCCGTCCGGCACGGCTACTTTGATGGCGGCTATGTTCCCATGGATCCAGTCAAAAGCTCGTCCCCTGCTTTTGCTGTGGAGGCGCAGGGGGCTGCTTAGGCGCACGCTGACGGGAACGAATGCGGTGGGACTGTCCCTGTGCCTGAGGCGGCCTTCGGGCCGGCTGGGTGTACCTATGCTTGCTGTAGGCGTAGGGTGCAGCCTGCCGGGCCCGGGAAAAACGTCCACCTGCGGAGGTGGATGCTGAAGGCGCCTGGTAGGAGAGCTTGTCGAGAGCGGTTTCCCGCTGGTGTAGTTGGTCCACCAACTGCTTGACCTTCTCGCCAAAAATGTTATCCCCCCGGCAAGGGACATCCGCCAGCCGCTGCTGGGTGCGGTTGTCCAGGTCAGAGGCACGCAGCCAGGAGAGTCTGCGCATCACTATACCTTGGGCCGCAGCTCTGGATGCCACATCACAGGTGTCATAGATACCCCTGGACAGGAATTTTCTGCACGCCTTCAGATCCCTGACCACCTCCTGAAATGGCCTGGACTGCTCCGGGGGGAGCTTGTCAACCAGGTCCGCCAGTTGCCGCACATTGTTCCGCATGTGGATGCTCGCGTAGAGCTGGTATGATTGTATTCTGGTCACGAGCATGGAAAATTGGTAGGCCTTCCTCCCAAATGAGTCCAGAGTGCGAGACTCCCACCCAGGGGGCGCCGAGGCGGTATCCCTCGAACTCTGTGCTCTCTTGAGAGCAGAGTCCACGACCGCCGAGTCATGAGGCAATTGAGGCCACATCAACTCTGGGTCTGAGTGGATTCTGTATTGGGACTCCGCTTTCTTGGGAATGGTGGGATTAGATAATGGCTTCAACCAGTTCCGAAGCAAGTGTCTCTTTAAGGACATTGTGCAACGGTACCGTGGAAGACTCTCTAGGTGGTGATGGATAGTCGAGGATTTTGAGCATCTCCGCCCTCGGCTCATCCACAGGAACCACTGGGAAGGGAATGCTGATAGACATATCCCGAACAAAAGAGGCAAAGGAGAGGCTCTCAGGAGGCGAGAGCTTCCTCTCCGGTGAAGGAGTGGGGTCGGAGGGAAGGCCCACAGACTCCTCTGAGGAGAAATATCTGGGGTCCTCCTCCTCCCCCCACGAGGCCTCCTCCTCGGTGTCGGACATGAGCTCTCTCAGCTCAGACTGCAACCAGGCCCATCTCGACTGCGAGGAACCACGTCCTCGATGATGGCATCGAGAGGTGGACTCCCGCACCGGCAGGGACAAAGGGTCGATTCCACCTGAGTGGCCCTCGACACCGGTGCCACAAGCGGCGTCGGAGGCCTCATCACTGGGCCAGAGCCCACCGGCGCCTCCATCCACGGCACAGAGGGCGCAAGCACCCCCGGTGCCGGCAGGGCCTGGCGCATCAGCCCTTCCAGGATCCCGGGAAGGATGGCTCGGAGGCACTCGTCTAGGCCCGCTGTTGGGAAAGGCAGGGGGGCCGGTGCGGGTGTCGGTGCTGGAAGCTGCCCGGGTCCAGGAGATGGTACCGAGGTACCAGATGACCTGCGCATCGACACCTCTTCGACCGAGGGGGAGCGCTCCTCCCAGCACTGCCGCTTCCTGGGGTTCGAGTCTTCTCTCGATGTCCCGGAGCTGCCAGTCCCATGTGCCGTGGGTGACCGATGATGATGCTTTTTGGCAGCTTTCTTCTGATGACCGTCATCAGCGCTCCGCGGAAGAGACAATGAGGAGGTGGAGTCCCCACGGTCTCGAGGTATCGGATCCGACAGGGTTCGGTCCCGATGGCCCTGGGCAGCGGGAGTGGCCGGGGCAGACTGCCCACGCGGCTGCTCACCACCACCGTCGCTGGCAGGTCTTCGGGCCAAGGGAACCTGTGCTCCTGGGGTCGATGCCATAGTCGGTGCCGACGCCGTCGACATCGGTACCAAAGACCCGGCCGTCGACACCGATGCTGTCGAGGTCGACGTCGAAGGGCCGGCGCAAGTCCCAAAAAGACGATCCCGAAGAACTTGCCTCGCCACCTGTGTCCGCTTCCGTAAGCCGAGACACAAGGTGCACGTCTTGGAATTATGCTCCGGCCTGAGGCACTGGAGACACCAAGCGTGAGTATCGGTCTGCGAGATCTGCCGGCCGCACCGACCATACTTTTTGAATCTGCTCGGGACCTTCGAGGACATCGACTGAAAAATCGCGTCAGCGAAATCAAAATCGTCGATGGTGGCGGTGAAAAGCACACCAGAAGAAAGAAAAAGAAATGACCGTGCAACCACAAGGATGCGACGAGGCGACCCCGCGACTAAAGAACGGCAAGGGAACTTTTTTTTTTTTTTAACTAAAAAAAGCGCGAACGCGCACAACAAAAGAACACGTGGACTAGGCCGCAAATCGGTTTTCTGGGGCTGACTAGGAGAGGACCGAAAGCGCGTCTCTCTCCAGCGCGGAAAGGAAAAAACTGAGCGGGAACGGTCGCGCACGGGTGAGAAGACGGCCGTGCATGCGCGGTAGGCGTGCCCTGCGTGCGGGACCTCCCATGAGATTTTTACTCCAGTTTGAGGGGCTGCTGTGGACGTCAACCCAGTCGTGAGAACAAGCAGCCTGCTTGTCCTCGGAGAAGAACTTATACACTCTAAAACCCTCTCAGGGATAGCAATTCTTCTAAAACATCCTTTCTTCCCTTCATTTCCAATTACATTTCCACTAAACACATACCCCTAATTCCTTATCACAACAGTACTTTGTTTTATGACAGCTTTTTCTTTTGCTAGACTAACCTTGCAGTATGAACCATGCATATGTAAGAGCTCATAACATGACACTGGCTCCACATAAGAAGGAAGCTGCTGTTGTAGCTTAAATGTTATTGTTTATCCAGTTTATGAATCAGTGGCGTAGCCACGGAGGGGTCTTAGGGGCCTGGGTCCCCTCATGTTATTTTTATTTATGACATTTTTACCCCACATTAGCCTGAGAGTGGCTCAGGTTTAATGTGGCTTACATAACAATTAAATGAATGATATATATTAAAAATTACATAAACAGATTATTAAGTACAATAAATAATGCTATAACATTGGCTTTGTAAAACAAATATAACATATGTAACTGTTCTTAAGGATAGATGGATAGAGAAGATTAAATCATAATTAAGTTTGTCAACAAAGAAGTGAAGATGAATAAATATGGGTACAATTAGGGCTAGATAGGATTAGGGAGGAAAGAAGAAATGAAATTAATTTATGAATGGATAATTATCAAATAGAATTATTTGTTTTCTGAAAGGCTAAATTGAAAAAAAAAAGAGTTTTCAGTAGGTTTCTGAAGGACAGGTAATCTTCTGTGCATTTAATTGTTTTTGGTAGAGAGTTCCAAATTTTAGTACCTTGATATGAGAACATGGCATTGTGAATTGTTTTATAGATTACATTCCTACAAATAGGTAAATGCAGAATGATATATTCTCTGGATGATGACACGGCATTACGTTGGGGTAATTCAATGAGATTGTCCATATATGATGGAGCAGAACCTTATAGAATTTGGTGAATAAAAACACAGAACTTGAAAGATATTCTATCTTTTATTGGTAACCGGTGTAGGTTATATACATACATAGTAACATAGTAGATGACGGCAGAAAAAGACCTGCACGGTCCATCCAGTCTGCTGAGGAGGAAGGAGGTGTTTTAGAGAGCTCTGCTGACTTCCAGTGGAAAGGGAGTGAGACCTAGCTCCCTCCCCAAAGATGAGGAAGGTCCCTGGGGAGAAGGCCTCAGGAAAGTCCCAGGCTATGGGGCCTCCTGGGGCCCGGGACCAGAAGGCCGAAAGGAGTGGCTCTCTCCCTGGTTTGACTACCGGGAGAAGGGAAAGGAGTCCAGTGGACCAAAGGGAGAAGCAGCCCAGTGGAGGCCACCAGAGCATTTCCCCCTCCATGGCCCAGCTTGCGGAAGGTAAGCGAGAAGACAGTGGAGGGGGGAGGAAGATAGTACAGGCCCCAGAAGGGCGCTTCCAAGGAAGGGAGAAGGAAGAGGCGATGGAAGTTTGCCAGAAGCCTTTGTTGGAGGCAGCTGAGAGTGAGAGTGAGGAGAGTGGATGGTCAGATGAGGAGTTCCTTGAAGTGAGCTATGACCCTGATGATCCAGCAAGTAGTGTGGTAAATATTGTAAAACGAATTAAGCTGGTGGAAAAAGAAGTAGTGGAGCTAGGAAAACGTCTGAAAATGGCAAGAACTATGTGTAAATTTGCCCCAGCAGAGCACAGACAAATGTATGTTAAAGAGGAAGCCCGGATATCGAAGTTGTTGGGGAAAAAAGAACACTTGTTGAACTGTTTAAAAAAGGGCTCTGTCAGGGGGGGACAAGATGGCCGAATAGAGCAGACGTGCGTGTTTGAGCTCCCGACTCACTAGACTGTGTAACGAGTAGTTGGACCCGTACCCTGTGCTGGTCATGGGGAAACGGAAGGGAAAACCCAAGGGATTGGCCTCCGTACCTGGGAGTGTTCCCCCTCCTCGCCAAGCAGTCTTAGAGCAGTTCGGGATTCAACCGCTGGCTATGCGGGGGCCCGCTTCGGAGCTTTCCGTGATGACATCGGCGGAAAACAGCGCGGAGGCGATCTCTTTGAGTCCGCCAGGGAATACCATTCCTCCACGACCCGGAAGCATTATGACCCCGACGGAGAAGACGGATAGAACGCCCAGAGTGGAGAAGATTCTACCGCCTTCAGGAGGCCTAGTTGGTGGTCTTTCCCCGATTGGGGGGGTTTTGTCCACGTCTACCCCCACTCCAACGGGAGTTGCACCGGTATTTTGGGAGGTGAAGAGACCTGAAGTGGTAACGTTAGACTCTATATGGGATGTTATCCAGGGTATGAATTCCCTACTCTCCCAGGTAACTAATTCTTTTACTCAAGAATTTGACAATGTGAAACAAGTTCAAAAACAGTTTGCAGAGAAAATACAAATCCAAGAAGGTCAAATGGAATCTTTAAAGATTGAACTCTCTGCTCTTCAGAATTTTGCAGGGACAGTGGTTAAAGATAGAGAGGTTCTGGTGAGGAAACTAGAATCTCTCGAAAATCAAGGGAGAAAGAGTAACTTGCGGTTTATTAATTTTCCCAAGTCACCCCTAATTCCAGCTATGGAGATGCTGCGTAAATATTACACAGAAATACTTGGATTTCCACCTGAGGCATTCCCTCCTATTGTTCGGCTTCAATACATAACTGGAAGAAAGTCTAATCCTTTGAATCCTTCACCACAACAACCTGAGATGAACTTAACAGAGTTTTTGGAAAACTCTATAGAATTGGTAACAGAGAGAACTACTCTTATAGTTTCCTTTGCACTTGAAATGGATAAGATGAATACCTTTAAATTATATTTTCGTCATTTGAATGATAAATTTCTTGGGGAAACTGTGCGTATATTTCCTGATTTAACCAGGGAGACTCAAGCCCGTCGGCGGGAGTTTTTGAATTTAAAAGCCAGAACCCTTGCAAAAGGGGGCTCGTTTAAGTTAATATTTCCATGTCGCTGTATAATATCCCTGGATTCTGTTAACTATATATTTATGGAACCCAAGAAATTGAGAGAATTATTATCAGCCAAAGAAAGTAGTGAAAGATTAACCCAGGATGACCAATAGAGAGTGAAAGTGCTGAGTTCTCCGGCTGCGGGTGTTCCATATGCCTCTGCTCTTTGGTTTGCTTTTTTTTCCCTATGAGTTTACTCAGAAATTTTTACCTTGTATCTTGTCCTTAAGTTGTGGTCTACAAGATGTAAATTTACCTATGTATAATTGATACTATTATTTTAATTTTTCTTCTCTTTCTGTAAATAACATTTCATGTTATTCTTGATGATTAAATAAAAATTACAATAAAAAAAAAAAAAAAAAAAAAAAAAAAAGGGCTCTGTGAATCCTTTGAGGGAGCTCTATGTTAACCGAGAAAGGATGGCTTCTATACCACAGTCTGGGGGTTCAGGAACACTACAGTTGCAGCAAGCTTCAGTGTCTTCAGCAGCATTAGAATCAAAAGAGTTGTCTGGGTTCAGAGGTGACCCCACTTTAAAATACATGAGACAGTTGGCAACACAGTCCAGAGCACTTACCCAGCAGCCAGAGGATAAGGAGGCAGCGGCAGGACATGGCTCTGAGGTGGGGGCTGGAGTAGAGATCCTACCTGTGGAGGGGAGGACAGAACTCAGTAACTTTTCAAAACTCCACATAATGGAGGCAGCAGAGGGAGACGCAGGTAGCAGCCTGTTTTCTACAGAGGTGGTGGTCGAAGTCTCAGAGGGCTTACTTGCAGTTGTGCAAACAGCAGAGACAGTTGCCGTGAAGGAGGCCCTGTTGGAAAAGGGTCAGCAGAGGCAGACTCCGGTATTTTTGGCCGGGTCTGCAATGACTGAAGTGGAAACCGAAGCAGCATGGCATCTGGAGAAGCCCCGCCCACGAAGTCCGGGAGCAGGGGAGGTCTTCCCTGAGCATGGAGTAGCTGGCGGTTTACAGGAGAGGGGTCGGAGAGAGAGGAATAGGAGCGGGCAGCAGCTGGGAGCTCATTTGACCAGCTGTCCATTAAAAGAGGTGAAATCGGGGGGGTGCTAACATCCAGCCTGTGGCGGAATCAGGAACAGACAAGCCATGCCCCCGGGAAGCGCCAGCCATTGGGAGAATGCAGGAGGGACTGCACCAGAAGCAAGGGGGAAGTAACCCGATTGTTGAGAGACTTTCGTTGACTACAGAAGTGGACATGGCAAGTCTAACAGATGTGCAGCGGGTGGTGGAGCGGACCTGCCAGCAGGACGGCTGGGAGCGAGGAGCCAAGGGGAGCGGCGGAGTTCCGGAGGCTTCGCCCCTGGTGCCGGAGGTTGGAGGGAGTTCGGGGGCGGAGCGAGCAGGGAGTCTGGTATCGCCAGCTGCAGACCTGACTGGGCAGGTGCCAGAGTATCACCAGGAGACAGAGGAGAGGAGGCGATTAGCCCAGAGGCTGGAGCCTGCAGTGGCAGGGACGAGCAGGGACGTTCCAGGAAGTGGAGATGGGCAGGACAATCAGTTGGAGGCAGCCCAAGCCGCAGAACTGACTATGGACGTTGCTGAATGTTTGTCTGAGAGGGAAGGGGACGGGGGACAGCGGGAGGGGGAGGGGGCGGTGGATATTGAGGAAGGGAGAGGGATGAGGGGAGGGGCAGAGGGACAGAAGGGGGGGGGAGGCAGAGGGAAGGGCTGGAACAAGTGTGGAGGGGGGGCGGTGGGGGCTGGGGTCCAAGTCCTTTGCGGCAGTAGTAGGGAGGGGGAAGGAAGGAGGGGGGGAGATCGGGTGGTTTTGAGGGCCAAGGGAGGGGTTGGGGGGGAGCGGGGACAGGGGGTGGACAGCTGCCTAAGCGGCGAAATGTGGTACAGCTCAAATGGATAGGGGAGGGGGCAATGCCCTCCAGGGATCGGGTCTTGAGGCTGGTGATGGGGATTATACCCGAGGACTTTTACGCGTGTATACACCCCATCAACATCCCAGAATATGACTTGAGCTTCATGACCCAGAGGGGGATGGAAATATTCTGGGAAAGGTACGAGGGGGTGAGGGGAAAGGGGGAGTGGCGGGACCTCAGGGCCATTCCAATCAGCAAGCCGGACCTGGTGCAGGTCACCCTGCTCGTGAGAAATGAGTCTATCTCTGGGGCAGATTTAACCTACTGGCTACAGAGGTACGCGGAGCTGAGATCCCCACTTACAAAGTTACCGGATCCAAGCAGGGTTTGGGCAGGAGATTGGGGAGCCCTGGTCAAATTGAGACAGGAGAGCCATGTGGTCCAGCACATTCCTTCGGCTGCCTTTATCGGTCGCGACAGGATACTGTGCTTTTACAAGGGACAGCCGCGGCAGTGCTTCAGATGTGGTTCGTTTAGGCACTTCAGCATGTCATGCCCAGTGGTAAAGTGTGGAAGATGCGGGGATCAGCACGCCACAGAGGACTGCACCGCGATCAGGTGCAACCTCTGCGGCGGGTTAGGCCATGCATATCGGAACTGCCCTAGGGCGGCCCATAACGAGTGGGATATGTGGGGGAAGGGACGGGGAGGGGGGTAATGGAGGAGGGGATAGGGCAGGGGGTGATAGGCAGGGAGGGGCAAGGGGGGGAGAAGGAGGGGATGCAGGAGGGGGGGGCGGCAGGGGGCTGGGTCAGGAGTGGAGCAGGGGGGAGAGGGGGAGTGGGTACAAGTGCCACAGAGGAAAGGGAAGTTTCGGAGGGGGGGGGAAACTAGGGGTGGGCAGGGAGGGGTCGCTGCAGGGGAAGAGGGGGGGAACAGATTTCAGGAGTTGGAGGAGGAAGAGGAGGATAGGGAGGTTGGGAGGGAGGAGGAAGAACAGGGGGAAGGAGAAGAGGTGGAGTTAATGGAGGAAGAGGGGGCGGCAGGGGGGATTGGAGAGGGCAAACGGAAATATGAGGAAGCACTGGAGGAGGGTACTGGTGGTAGGAAGAAGGGCGGGAAGGCTCTGGGGGGAGGGGGAGGGGTGAGGGAGGAGGAAGAGGGAAGGGAGGGAGGGAGGGGAAAGGGGAGTAAGAGGAAAGCTGAGGGGGCCGGGCAGGTGGTGAAGGCCCAAGTGCAGGCTTGGGGGGACAGAGTGGAGCTAGAGGAGGATCTGGAGGACTTGGAGGACTTGGGGGAGGTGGAGGACTCAGAGGAGGAGGTAGGGGGTGGGGGTGAAGAGGGGAGAGGGAGGGATCAGGGGGTGGGTCCGGATAGAGCAAAGAAGAAAGGAAGGAAGAAAGGGGGAGGGGGGGGGTAAGGTGCAGACAGGACGGCTGCGGGGGGGGGGGGGGGGGGGATCTGGCAGGGGACCTGATTCAGGGTAAGAAGGGGGTATCCCAGGAGATAAGGAAAGAAGTTGGGAGTGAGCAGACCCTTGACTCGCAATGAGGATGGCAGGCTTAGTGTTGACATTTGCCACGCTGAATGTGGCCAGCATCGCCTCTCCGAAGAAGCAGGGTTTAGCGTATGACTGGTTCGCGAGGGTCCAAGCAGATTGCTTCCTGCTCCAGGAGACTCGGCTGCGGTCCATTGAGGTGATCAGGCGGGCAAGGCGGGCCTGGAAGTGGGGTCCCTCGGTGTGGGGGTTGGCGGGGGAGAGGTATGGTGGGGTGGGGATCTTATTTAAGTCCCACCGGGTGAATATTCAGCGAGTGGTGGAGCTGGGGGTGGGGAGATGTCTTGTTGTGGATGCGATTTGGGAGGATAGAGCACTGAGGGTGGTGAATGTGTACGGGCCCCAAAGCAAGAAGGAAAGGGTGCTCCTCTTTGGGAAGATCAAGCCTTACCTATACACTTCGCGCCAAGTAGTCTGGGGGGGAGATTTTAACACCATATTGCGGAAAAAGGATAGTGGGGGACGATCGGTACAGGTGGGCTATGACGGGGTGAGGCTGGCAGGGATCATGCGGGAGGCGGAGCTGGTAGACGCGCATGTGGCCTTCTGTGAGGAACAGGAGGGGTTCACGTTCTTTCGAGGGCAGTGTAAAAGTAGAATCGATAGATTCCTGGTAAAGAAGGGGGTTTGTCTGGGGGGTCCACGAACCGTGGACGTGGACTTTTCAGACCACCACATGGTCCTCCTTCAGGTGGGGGGGGGGGGGGGTGGCAGCGCAAAGGCCAGGGAGGGGGTTATGGCGACTAAATTTAAAGTGGTTAGGTAGCGAGCAGGTGCGGGAGGAGTACCACCGGTTTTTGGAAGATCAGGTGTCAGTGCAGGGGGCATTTCAGTCATTGGGGGAGTGGTGGGATACAGTGAAAAGACGAACGCGGGGATTCTTTCTCAGACAGGCGAGAAGGGAGGGGAGGGAAAGGACAAAGTTGGGCATGGCGATAAAGAAAAAGAGGGACACATTGATTTCACAAGGGGGGAGGGAGGAAGAAATACATGATCTCCAAGCACTCCTGGAGCAGGTACAGTACAACCGCTACACCTCCTTGGTGTATGAGCGGGACTTCGGGAAAATGTGTAGCCCGGACCCCTTCGCATGCTGCCGGGAGCGGAGGGCGCGCAGGGTGATGGAGGGGGTGCGGGATGCACAGGGGGTCCTGCAGGACACCAGGGAGGGGATTCTGGGGGCAGTGAGGGACCACTTTGCGGCGTTCCTTTCAGCCCAGCAGATTGATATGGAGCAGATGGAGTGTTATGTGGAAGGAACCCCGGGGATAGGTCACGGGGGACCCCAGCTTCAGGCCCTCTTGAACCCGTGGACAGAACAGGAGGTGGAGGAAGCCATCGGGGCGCTCCACAGGAAGACCTCGCCGGGGACGGATGGGCTAACAACTGAGTTCTACCAGGCCTTTAAGGAGCAGCTGGTGCCGATCCTGGTGAGGGTATGGGGGGCAGCCCAGTTGGAGGGTTCCTTGCCTAGTTCCCTGACAGAGGCGGCTCTTATCCTACTAAGTAAGGGGAAGGACCCGGCGATGCTGGCCAACTGGCGGCCTATAGCACTGCTTAATACGGATCGAAAAATTTTCGCGCGAATGCTATTCCAGAGAATGAGGCAGGTATCTGGGGATTTGCTAGCAGCCTCGCAAGCATGTGGGGTTAAAGGGAGAGGGGTCTTGGAAGCTGCAGAATGGGTGCGGGAGGGGGTAGAACGCAGTAGAGTGGGAGGGCATGGTAGGCTGTTGGTAACACTCGACCAGGAAAAAGCGTTTGATAGAGTGCAGTGGGGTGTCCTATGGAGCATTCTGGAGCGCTATGGGTTTCCGAAGGGCTGGATAGAGCAATTACAGCTACTCTATCGGCATGCGGGGTGTTTTCCCCTGGTTAACGGGTGGAGAGGGCAGGGGTTTGAGGTAGGGGCAGGGGTCCGACAGGGGTGCCCACTCAGCCCGCTGTTGTATGCATACGCCATCGACCCTTTTATAAGACGGCTGGAGAAGGGGGGGGTGGAGGGGCTGGAAGGGGTGGAGGTGGGGGACAATAACCAGTTAAGGGTCGTGGCGTATGCAGATGACGTTACAGTGTGGGTAGCGGACCAGAGGGAGGGAGGTAGATTGCAGAACCTGATCCAGGAATACTCGCAGGCAACAGCGTCGCAGGTCAATTTTCAAAAGTCCAATAGCCTGTGGGTTGGGGATCAGGGGCTGCAATTTGAGTTGGGAGGTAGGTTTCCTACAGCTGTGGAACGTATACGGGTCTTGGGAATATACTTCGAGAAGGGGGATTATAGGCTCTACAACTGGGATAGGTGTCTCCATGAAGTGAAGGGGAGGGTGGATAGATGGAAGGGGTGGAAAATGACCATGGGGGAGCGGGTACAGCTCATCAAGGCACACTTAGTTCCTTTGTTTCTGTTCGTCAGTTACATCTGCTTGCTGCCGGAGAGCCGGTACGCGGCCTTGTATGGGGTGTTCTTCCGGCTGCTCTGGGGCAACAGGACGAATCCGGTAAAACGGAATGTTACCTATCTGCCTAGGAGGGAGGGGGGGGGGGGGGTGGGCATGATAAACCCAGTCCTGTTTTTCAGCGCTTTGTTCCTGCAGTTTAATCTGGGGAGGGCGGTAGGGCGGGAGCCACCGGGGTGGGCTAGGAGTGTCCTGCAGTGGTAGCCGAGATATTGGGACTTATGGCGGGAGGGGGGGAGGGTAGTGGCACTGCGAAGGGGGGCCCCGGGGGGGGGGAGTTATTGCAAGACCCTAGTGAAATTGGTGAGGGTGTGGGGGCTGACGGTGGGGGAGGTGAAGGCAGGACAACGGGGGGTCTGGATGGACAGAGTACGGGCGCAGGTGTTCTCAGCTCCTCTGGCGCTGAGGGATGCGCCGGCCCCACGGATGCAGCAGGGGTTACGGTTGATTGCTTCGAACCGCATCCCGGCGAACTATAAAGACCTGGCGTGGCTGTCCTTTCATGGTAGACTGTACGTCCGAGGAAATTTGAAATATCGCAATGTGCGGGATAGAGGATGCCCACGGAAGGAATGTGCTGGAACTGAAGAGACGATGGAGCATTTCCTGGTGAGGTGCCCATTTACAGTCCAGGTCTCTGACCGGGTTTCCTCGTTGCTGCAGATCCCCAGTTTCCGCAACTACAGCTATGCGGACTGGGTGTACGGCCCAGAGGGTGGAGGGGTACGCGGGGATCCGGTAACACGCTTTCTGATTTCGGTGATATTGCGGTACTGCCTCTGGATGGCGCGCTGCAGGGTGTCCCTGTACCAGGAGGTCCGGCCGGCGGAGGTAGTCAGCTGGGATGTGGTAAGGGCGGTGCAGGAAGCGGCGAAGTGGGAAAGGGTGGAAAAAGGGTTGGGGGTGGCTTCAAGGTGGTGGAGACACGTGAGGCTTAAGCCGCCATGAGGGGACATGCTTCCCAGGGGATTGTGTGCCAGTTGTCTGAAGGGGTTTGTGGGGGGTCGGGGGGGGGGGGTTGATCCATTGTATTATTGAGGAGGGGGTGTACATAGATAGGTAGACCATGTCTAGCTAGGAGCCTGGGGTTTGATTTGCATGTCCGGTTTTTTTTTTTCTTTGGTTTTTCTAATAAACAGTTTCCACTGTACTATTGAGGAGGGGGAGGGGGTGTACATAGATAGGAGGACCGTGTATAGCTAGGGGCTTGTTTTTGATTTGTATGTTATTTGTTTTTAGTTTTTTCCAATAAAAAGAGTTTTCCAGTCTGCCCAACAAGATAACTCATATTTGCTGCTTTTTGTGTATACCCTACTTTGATTTGTACCTGTGCTCTTCAGGGCACAGACCGTATAAGTCTGCCCCGCACTATCCCCGCCTCCCAACCACCAGCCCCACCTCCCAACCACCGGCTCTGGCACAGGCACAGACCGTATAAGTCTGCCCAGCACTATCCTCACCTCCCCACCACCAGCCCTGCCTCCCAACCACCGGCTCTGGCACAGACCGTACAAGTCTGTCCAGCACTATCCCCGTCTCCCAACCACCAGTCCCGCTTCCCACCACCGGCTCTAGTACAGACCATATAAGTTTGCCCAGCCCTATCCCCGCCTCCCAACCACCAGCCCCGCCTCCCGATCTTGACTAAGCTCCTGAGGATCCATTCCTTCGGCAAAGGATTCCTTTATGCTTATCCCACGCATGTTTGAATTCCGTTACCGTTTTCATTTCCACCACCTCCCGCGGGAGGGCATTCCAAGCATCCACTACTCTCTCCGTGAAAAAATACTTCCTGACATTTTTCTTGAGTCTGCCCCCTTTCAATCTCATTTCATGTCCTCTCGTTCTACCACCTTCCCATCTCCGGAAAAGGTTCGTTTGCGGATTAATACCGTTCAAATATTTGAACGTCTGTATCATATCACCCCTGTTTCTCCTTTCCTCCAGAGTATACATGTTTAGTTCAGCAAGTCTCTCCTCATACGTCCTGTAACGCAAATCCCATACCATTCTCATAGCTTTTCTTTGCACCGCTTCAATTCTTTTTACATCCTTAACAAGATACGGCCTCCAAAACTGAACACAGTACTCCAGGTGGGGCCTCACCAACGACTTATACAGGGGCATCAACACCCCCTTTCTTCTGCTGGTCACACCTCTCTTTATACAGCCTAACAACCTTCTAGCTACGGCCACCGCCTTGTCACACTGTTTCGTCGCCTTCAAATCCTCAGATACTATCACCCCAAGATCCCTCTCTGTCCGTACCTATCAGACTCTCCCCGCCTAACACATACGTCTCCCGTGGATTTCTACTTCCTAAGTGCATCACTTTGCATTTCTTCGCATTGAATTTTAATTGCCAAACCTTAAGACCATTCTTCTAGCTTCCGTAGGTCCTTTTTCATGTTTTCCACTCCCTCCGGGGTGTCCACTCTGTTACAGATCTTAGTATCATCCGCAAATAGGCAAACTTTACCTTCTAACCCTTCGGCAATGTCACTCACAAATATATTGAACAGAATCGGCCCCAGCACTGATCCTTGAGGCACTCCACTATTTACCTTTCGCTCCTCCGAGCGAATTCCATTCACCACCACCCTCTGGCGTCTGTCTGTCAACCAGTTCCTAAACCAGTTCACCACTTCGGGTCCTATCTTCAGCCCATCCAGTTTATTTAAGAGCCTCCTGTGGGGAACCGTGTCAAAAGCTTTGCTGAAATCTAAGTAGATTACGTCCATAGCTCGTCCCTGATTTAATTCTCCTGTCACCCAATCAAAGAACTCAATGAGGTTCGTTTGGCACGATTTCCCTTTGGAAATATAGAAGAGGATTTGCTTTGGTGAAGTGAGGTGATCTATATATGAGGCTTGCAGCAGTATTTTGAGTTTATAATATTTTGATAAGGCTGCCTTTAATTCCTGCATAAATGGAGTTGCAGTAGTCAAATTTTGTTAGTACTAGGGATTGAACCAAAGTACAAAAGACTGATTTAGTGAAAAAAAGTCTTAATCTCTTTAGTTTCCAAAGTGAATTAATGACACATGAGCCACCTTAGAAACTTGAGTTTCAAAGTTTTCAGCTTGGGTCCCCTCTGCTTTCCTGACTGAGCTGCGTGGGCATACAATTCTCTCTCCCCATGACCCCAAATCTTCGCTTTCAGCTCCTCAAAATTTAAATACCTGAGCTGGCGGGGATGCCAAGCCCGGCAGCTGAAGACCTCTCCTGCTTGAGTCATACCTGCAGCAGCACTTATTCAGCAGGCGCGCTTATCCACTAATTATGGTTCTCTTGCACATGCTCAATTCAGGTCTAACTCAGCATACGAGGGAGAGCCGGCATTAGTGACAAAGCGTGCCTGCTCAATAAGTGTTGCTGCAGGCGAGACTCAGGCAGGAGAGGTCTTTGGCGGGCAGGGCTTGGCATCCCCGCCAGCTCAGGTATTTATATTTTGAGGAGCCGAGGGCGAAGATCGGGGTTGTGGGGGGAGAGAATTGCATGCCCACCCACTTTGGTATAAGGCCCACACAGATTTGGCCATCTGGCTATGCCACTGTTATGAATTTAAAGTATTCCACACACTTAGATCCCACAGGTCATACTTCTCCATAAATGAGCATTTTCTCTGCTTCTGGTGTTGTTCTGATGTTCTTCCTCTCTATTGGTCTGCATCCTCCCTCCTGAGTTCCCATAACTATTCCAGTGAGTCCAGAAGCATTAGTTAACTCCTGAGGTGGAAATACAAACTTAGCTCTAATTGGTCATTGAACTCTCTCTTTTGAGACTGGCCACTTCTGATTATATTCCAACCCCAGTGAGTTTTAGCTAATATTATTCTTACATACATTTTTAATGTGAACCATAAGTAGTACAATTATTCCCAGTCCAACTAATAAAATTCACAACCATGGATGCAGGATGTTTCATTTTACAGTTCACAATAGATAAAATGCAAGTGCAAATACTCTAGAACTAAGTCTATAGTTACATGAAGCAAGGTTCCACATGAGGAGTCACTGCCCAGGAAAAGGATCTAGGTGTCATCCTCAATGATACATTGAAATCCTCTGCTCAATGTGCAGCAGTGGCCAAAAAAACAAATAGAAGGAAAAATTAATTCTTACTTGATAATTTTCTATTAGTCCCAACAGATCAATCCAGAGACTTGTGAGTTGTGTCCCTCTACCAGTTCTCCAAGGTTTGCTCTATGTGGACCTGTGCAGCCAGCTGAACCTCAGTATGAACGATACCAAAGCAATGGAATGGAAACAATAGAAAACTCTCCTGACATTGTCACACCAATTGCTCAACATACTTCCACCACTTCTATATTTATTTATTTAATTTTATTTTTTAATCAAACGAAGGAACATTCAGAACGGAACCCGAAAAAAACTAACCAACTGCAACAAAACCGCAGTCAGTAAACCCAGGGGGGGGCCTCTGGATTGATCTGTTGGGACTGATGGAAAGAAAATTATTGGGTAAGGATTAATTTTTCCTTCCATGGCGTCCCACAGATCAATCCAGAGACTTGTGGGATGTACCCAAGCAGTCCTCAAGTAGGGCGGGACACCCCCAACCCGGCAGAAATCACCAACGAGCCAAACACCGCATCTTGACGAGCTGCCACATCCACCCGATAATGATGAGTAAATGTATGGACCGAAGCCCATGTAGCTGCCCTGCAGATATCTTCCAGAGAAATCAAACGGGACTCTGCATAGAAGGAAGCCTGAGCTCGCGTAGAATGAGCACAAACTTGCAAAGGGGCTTGCTTGCCCAATGCCACGTATGCCGAAGAGAAGGCCTCCCACAACTAACAGGCTATGGTGTCCTTGGATGCCATATGACCCTTCTTACTGCCTCCAAAAAGGACGAAGAGATGGTCATAAAGACGAAATTCATTCGTCACCTCCAAATACCTGAGAAGAGCCCATCTCACGTCAAGGCAGCGAAGAGCCTGGAATTGCTCAGAGTAATCTTACCGGCGGAAGGCCAACAAATGCAGGGACTGCCCCACGTGGAAACGAGAAACCACCTTGGGCAAAAACGAAGGAACTGTCCTAATCGATACCCCCGCCTCCGTAAAACGCAGGAAGGGGTCTCTGCAAGAAAGGGCCTGCAACTCTGAAATTCTCCAAGTGGAAGTAATAGCTAATAGGAAAATCGCCTTCAAGGTGAGACCCTTAATTGTAATCACAGATAAGGGTTCGAAAGGAGGATGATGAAGCGCTTTGAGAACTAGATTACGGTTCTAGGACAGCAGAACTGGCACGTGAGGAGGGCGCAAACGATTTATGCCCCTCAAGAAATGAACCACATCCGGGTGGGAGGCGATGGACGCCCCCTGAAGCCAGCCTCTAAAACCTGCCAGAGCTGCCACTTGCACCTTAAGAGAACTCAACAAGAGTGATTTTTGTACAGCCTCCTGAAGAAACGCGAGGATAACCGACACTGAAGCCGAAGCCGCTGACAATCCCGAACTCGCACACCACGAATCGAAGGTACGCCACACCCTACCATAAGCTATTGAGATGGATCTTTTCCGACCCTACAGCATTGTAGTGATAACTGCATACAGGTACCCTTTTCATCTCAACCTTGCCCTTTCAAGGGCCAGGCCGTAAGACCAAAGGGGGAGGGATCCTCCATCGTGACTGGCCCCTGCAGCAGGAGACAGTGCTGTGCCGGTAGCAGAAAAGGACGATTGAACAGAAGCCTGATCACATCTGTGTACCACCGGGGCCACTAGGATGACTCGACCGGGATGACTGGCAATGCGAGTCAGTAACCTGCCCAACATTGGCCATGGGGGAAAAGCATAGAGCAGGCCCCTGGGCCAAGGTTGAAGAAGGGCATCGATGCCTTCTGAGCCCAGTTCTCATTCCCTGCTGAAGAAATGGGGAACCTTTGCATTGAATGCGGTGGCCAATAAGTCCATCTCTGGCATCCCCCAACAGGCAGTTATCTGATCGAAGGCCAGAGGGGAGAGCGTCCACTCCCCCGGCTCCAACTGGTGGCGACTGAGAAAGTCCGCTTGCACATTCTGTGACCCCGCTATATAAGCCGCTGTCAAGAAAGAGAGATGAGTTTCCCGCTTCGCGCGCTTGGGGTGCAATCCTAGTGCCCCCGATTGTTCACGGAGGCGACCGCCGTCGCATTGACCGAAAGAACTTGAACTGGGCAACCACGGAGAAGAGACAGAAACTCCCGAAGGTCCAGATGAATCACCCGTAACGCCAAGCGGTTGATGGACCATGACGCCTCCGTCAAAGTCCAAACGCCCTGGGCCATCTGTTGCAAGCAATGAGCCCCCCAGCCAGACAGTGACACATTCGTGGTCACTATCTTCCAGTCTGGGGTTGCCAGAGGAATGCCCGACACCAGATTCTTTTGAATGAACCACCAGTGCATGATTGTGTGAAAGGCCGAACATGGCACCCGAACCTCGTAATCCTCCGGGAGTGGAGACCAATGGCTCAGAAGGTGCCACTGGAGGGGGCGCATGTGAGCTCTGGTCCACTTTACCACATCCAAGGTAGAGGCCATGGAACCTAGAACTTCTACATAGTCCCAAGCCCACGGGTTCGGAATTTGAAACAGCGCTCATAAATGAGCCTGTAACCGCTGTGCTCGAACTGAAGGAAGAGAAACTATCCCTGTTCGGGGATTGAAGCATACCCCCAAGTATTCCAGCGTTTGGGAAGGCATTAGGCTGCACTTTGGGAAGTTGATCACCCAACCAAGCGACTGAAGCAACCTGACCACTTTGTCGGTTGCCCGCCGACTCTTCTCAAAAGAAGACGTCCGCACAAGCCAGTCGTCTAGATAGGGATGGACCTGAATCCCTTCCTTCCTGAGATAGGCCGCCACTACTACCAGGACTTTGGAAAAGGTCCGAGGCGCTGTGGCTAGGCCGAAGGGCATCGCTTTAAATTGAAAATGACGACTGAGCACTGCAAAGCAAAAAAAAGGTGCCTGTGGGAAGGCCAGAATGGAATGTGTAAATAGGCCTCTTTGAGATTGAGAGAGGTCAAAAACTCCCCTGGCTGTACCGCTGCGATCACCGATCGGAGGGTTTCCATGCAGAAAAGCCAAACCTGTAAGGACCTGTTGATGCACTTGAGATCTAAGACGGGTCGTCAAGAACAGCCCATTTTTGGCACCACAAAATAAATGGAGTATCGACCGCACCCTCTTTCTGCTGGGGGTACAGGCTGGATGGCACCCAGCCGTTGTAAGTTGAGGAGGGCGTGTCAAATGGCCCGCACCTTGGCGGGACATTTGCAAGGAGATTCCAGAAAACAGTCTACTATTGGACGAGCCAATTCTTTTTTTTTTAATTTGTTTTAAGGTTTTCCATGTAATACATAATCAAGTCAAGATAACATGTCTGCCTATTTTTGCAGTACTTAACACTCCAAACTCAACAATTTTATCAGGCAGGAACATTAAACAAAGTATCTTTCATCTCCTAACCCCAAATCCAACCCCATCCTTTCCCCTCCTTCCCCCCCTTTCCTTCACCTAGGTAAGTAGAAAGAGTCTCTATGGCGTCCTTCGCCCTTTGTCATAAATGTCCCAGACTTTGTGGTATTGGGCAATAGTGCCCTTTCTTATAGCTGTCAGCTTGGACATCAGTCTCACTTTGTCCAGTGTTGGAGGAGGCGGAAGGCCTCCAATTATTAAATGTACAGAATTAATTCCTCATATTTTTGGACAGAGAGAAATGGAGGTTTCTCGCTTTCTAATCATGGGAAAAGCTTGCTGGAATAGCAATTTTACTCTCTACCCCCCCTCTTGCCTAAGCCAGGTGATTGAACCTGATTGCCCACGATCTCTCCCATTGAATATGGTCAGGCCTCAGGGAGCTCAGGAGACAGAATTCTTTCCCATGCCCTTTGAAGTAAGGCTACTTCAATCCAGGAGAGAATTACTTTTTGTTGTAACTATAAGAAGACATAACACATAACACTTGCAGAAGACATCTTTCTGTCTAAAACAAAAGATCAATACTGTATCTCACAAAGGAGAGGCAATTGAACTTCTCTGAGAAGCAGACTACTGGAGTTTTTTGTAGCTTTCTTTATTATGCATTTCCTTGAAAAACAAGAGAAACTATGTTCTGACATGTTATGACATAAACACAGGGTCTGGGCTGACAGGAGAGAAATCTATCACCTCTATAGGAAAGTACTTAACTCTTGTCTCCTCTTAGAATTAGAATAAAGATGAGACAATGAATCAAAGGTTCTGAGGAATATATTCTTGTGTGAGAAAAGCTGTAAAGATGAATAGAAGAGCTATAATATCCAAAACATTTGGACAAGAGACCAACTGCATCTTCAAGGAAATGTAAACAGATGCTATGTATTTTTTTTATTGATACTGGAGCTCCTGACTAAGATGCTAATTAAGGGGGTGAGAGAAACCCTCCTCCTTGTGCTCTTTTTGTCTTGAAAGGGAAAAGAAACCCTATATAATATTTCTCTGCCAGATAGGAGGTTGGTCAGTGTGCAGCGCTCTTGGCCTCACGCCAGAGAACTGAGGGACTGTCCTGACAACTTTCCATTGTAATTTCATTTCTGTATATGTTCTCATTTCTGTCATATTCTAGACTATATCTATGACTATTTCTTATTATTTATCTTAAATCTCCTGATAAATAAACCAGTGTTACCCCGAGAAGCGCTTCTTTTGGTTCCTTTCTCTGTTTCTTTTGTTATTGTTTTAAGCAGGCTTAATCAGCTGTCAGAGTTTCTAAAGATACCAGTTGAGAGGATTGTTTTGCGTGAGTAGTGCTGGCTGGGTAACGGCTCTGAAGCGCAGCATGAAAGGTGCTAACACCAGCCTTTCCAGAACTCGCTGCAGTCCCGGTATACTTGGCTTCTTCCATGCAGTCGCAATAGTCAGCTTACTAGCCACAAATACTTGAGTCGCAAATTGATGAATGATGCGATTAATTCCTTTTGGCTTAAAGTGCAGCAAACAGCAGTCCATGGACACTGGATATGCAACCGTTGCTACCTTTGTGCGTGATCACAAGTCCACCATATATGAAACATATCTCCCTGAACCCCACATTGTCTCCAACATAACACGGACCCCGTTTTATACATTTTCGCTAGACGACTGGGCGTGTAGTACCAACAGTACAGAATCTTGTACCCATTTTCCATTAACGTACTGGAGGTTGAGACCCGCAGCAGAGCTCTAAACGCCTGGCTCCACTGCGCAGATTCATATGTCACTCTCAGTGCTGCCTCCCATTTAGCCGTGTAATACTCCACTGGGGTGTCATAAAGTGTTAGGGCCCTGTAGAGTCTAGAGATACCCCCACATCCTCCCCCCCCCCATATCATTCCCTGTTCTAACAAAGTTTCAGCCAGGCTCAGCTCTGCGTTTAATAAAATCCTTCACCTGGAGATACTGGAATGCCTGTAGAGGGGAAAGCCCATGTTCCTGGCATAGCTCTGTGTAGGGGACCATTTGCCCTTCTTCATACATCTGACCTAACTCACATAGACCCATGTTTTCCCATTCTAGGTAGGCCTCATCTGCCTGCCCTGGCCCAAACTTAGGTGCAAATCTAAGAAACATATGTGTGTAGTATGTGCTCCCTGGGAAGAACTTTTCTCTTACTCTACTCCACACTCCCAGAGGCCACTGCAATAACGGGGGGCTTATCTTGGTTATTTCCCTCAATTTTTGCTTAGAAAGCCATGGCGCCGCCTTCCAGGGGGATCGGGCCCCACCAGCCTCGATCCATTGTAGTACCCAATTCCCCCTCCCCCCCTTTGTAGCCACATTGCCAGGATGCTCAGATGTGCTGCCTTATAGTATGCCTGCAGACAGGGTACTCCCATCCCTCCTCTCTCCCTAGGCTGGTACATCACCTCTCTTCGCACTTGGGGCGGCTTTTTCTTCCATATAAATGTGAACACCTTCCTCTGTAGGCCTCGTATATAGCCCTCAGGCAATGCTATGGGCAGCGACATAAATAAATATAAGAGCCTTGGGACAAGCATCATTTTCACTGCACTAATTCGCGCCATCCAGGACAAAGTAAGTCCCTCCCATCTCTTTAAATAGTTCTTGTGTTTTATCTGGAAAATTAGCAGCGAAAAGTTCTTCCAATTTACGTGGTATGTTTCTTCCTAGATATCTAATGTACTTTTTTGCCCATCTGTAGGGGAACTGGGCCTGCAGCTGTTGTAGCTGCTCCACAGGAATATTTATATCCAAAGCTTCTGACTTGTCAAAATTTATTTTAAACCCCGAGACCTCCCCAAATCTCTGGATCACTCCACCTAGTACCGGGAAAGACATCAGCGGCTCCCATAGCACCAGTAGAATATCATCTGCAAATAGGAGAATTTTTGTCTCCAGCCCTTTCCACCTTGGTCCTCTGATCTCTGAGTGAGCTCTTACTTGGATAGCTGATGGCTCCATCCACCAAGGCAAAAAGCAGTGGAGAAAGAGCGCACTCCTGTCTGGTACCTCTATATAACCTAAATGGGTGAGAAAGGTGTCTGTTCACTCGTACCGAGGCTTGCGGCTCCTTATATATCATTCTGAGCCACTCCCCGAAGCGCCCTACAATACCCATTCGCTCAGTGACTTCAAAGAGAAATGACCAATTCACCCGGTCAAATGCTTTTTTGGCATCCAGCGACAGGATGCACAACTGAGCCTCGCTTAAATGTGCATTTTGTATCATGTAGAGAGCTCTCCTAATGTTGTCAAAGGTTTGTCTACCCTGTATGAAGCCCGCTTGATCTTCATGAATCAGCCCTGGAAGACACTTCTGTAATCTAGTTGCTAAAATCTTTTTGAAGATTTTATAATCTGCTCCCAACAGGGAGATGGGCCGGTAAGAGCTACATTGTTGTGGGTCTTTCCCCGTTTTAGGTACTACTGTTGTAGCAGCCAGATTCCAAGTCGGTGGGAGACCCGCTTCTACCTCTAAGGAATTAAAAACTCTCAACAGAAGGGGAGCCACTATCTTGCCATACATTTTATATAACTTATTGGTGTAGCCATCCGGCCCTGGGGCCTTGCCTAGGACTAGTTCCTTTATGGACAGTTCTACCTCCTCCAGTGTTATAGGCTCAGAGAGCGTTTGCTGGGCACTCCTAGATATCTGTGGAAGGTCGACTTCTTCTAAATAGTGCACAATGGCCTCCTGAGTCTGTGGAGCTTCTGGTATATACAGAGTCTCATAAAAGCTTCTAAAGGCCGACTGCAAATAGTGCTCATCTGAGTGTACCTCCCCTTTGTCATCCTAGCAGCGTGCTGTTTCAATTTATATGCTAGGAGCCGGCTAGATTTATTCCCGAATTCAAAATGGGATTGGCGTACTTTTTGCATTTGCTTGGAAATTTCTGCCAGCTCCAGCTCACGTATTTGCGTAGTTAGCTTTATCGGTGCCTGGGCTCCCTCCTTCTGCACCTGCTGTTCTATTTTTTCTAACTCTGCCCTAAGCTTATTCTCCGCTGCAGAGCGCTGTTTCCAACAATGCGACCTTAAAGCTACGAGACGGCCCCGTAGAACTGCTTTGAAGCCCTTCCAAAGGATTATCGGAGAGACCTCCCCATTGTCATTAAACTCGATATACTCTTTAATGTGCTTTTCGGGTGGATGTGAAGCGACTGTTCACGCTATCCAAAAATACTAGGACTAGAGGGCATGAGTTGAAGCTACAGTGTGGTAAATTTAAAACGAATCGGAGAAAATTTTTCTTCACCCAACGTGTAATTAGACTCTGGAATTCGTTGCCGGAGAACGTGGTACGGGCGGTTAGCTTGACGGAGTTTAAAAAGGGGTTAGATAGATTCCTAAAGGACAAGTCCATAGACCGCTATTAAATGGACTTGGAAAAATTCCACATTTTTAGGTATAACTTGTCTGGAATGTTTTTACGTTTGGGGAGCATGCCAGGTGCCCTTGACCTGGATTGGCCACTGTCGGTGACAGGATGCTGGGCTAGATGGACCTTTGGTCTTTCCCAGTATGGCACTACTTATGTACTTATGTACTAATGTGCTTTTCTACCCGAGTCACATTTTCTGGGTCGGCCAGCAAGGCATCATCTAGGCACCAGGGCTGCTTTACCTTCGCTGACCCCCAACTTTTCAAGTGCAGGAGCACAGAGGAATGGTCTGACCAAGTGAACGGGTGAATCTCGTAAGAGTCTATCAATCACAGTACTGTCACATCACCTAACCACATGTCTATTCTCGAGAATGTTTGATGCACCATCGAGAAGTGTGCATATTGACGTTGGGTGGGATGGTCCCTACGCCAGAGATCTATGAGTTGCCAGCGCTCTATCAAATCTTGCAATTGTCGCCTACCTTGCTTGGCATAGTTCACTTTAGTTGAGGAATTATCTAGGTGTGGTTGCAATGTGATATTAAAGCCTCCTATTATAAGGGATCCCTCTACATGCTGAGCAATCTGGCAGTCGACCTCCAGATAAAATTCTCCCTGGTTAGCGTTAGGCCCATATATATTAACTATAGTGTATGATGTCCCTGCTAGAGATAAAATTAGCAACAGGTATCTCCCCTCCTTGTCCCTAACTACCTTCTTAATTTCCCATGGTTTAGAGTTCCTTAGGGCAATTAACACGCCTTTACTCTTGGTGTCTTTGGAGCTGGAGGCAAAAAAGACAAATGGATATTGCCTATGACAGCACAGACGCTCATGTTTGGATTTGAAATGAGTCTCCTGGATCAGGGCTATGTCCACCTGTAGGCAGCACAGCTCTCGAAACAGCAGTTGTCTCTTCCTGGGAATGTTTAATACTTTTACATTGAGCGTCACCCACCTTATATCAGCCATTGATTCTGAATACCAGATTCCCCTTCCCTTTTACCTTCCCAATGGTGCAGCTCTTCCTTTCCCTCCTCTCACCCAGGGCCCTTTTCCCTCCCCCTATTCCCTGTTCCTCTAATACCACTACAATAAACCTCTCCCTCCCCCCTTCCCAGAATATCCCCTTGTCAATAAGGCACCTCATGGTATAACACTAGGCACCTGGTTAGGGAGGAAGTGAAAAACAAGTCGCTTACCACATACCCCCCATGGTTAACTTTCAACATATAAAACCAAACCCATCTTTTCAGTTTCAAGTGAATGTTCGGCCTCTGTGCCGTCCTAGACCTCCGAAGTCTGAACATCGGAATGCTTGACTTTCATGAGTGCTCAGATCCTTGGGTAACTCTTGTGGCTGATTGCTGTCGCTGTAGGCGTCTTGGCCCCTTGCCAACTCGTCTCCATTTCAGAGGGGCAGCGAGTGTCGCACTCCGCTGTACCCTACGCGGGTCAGCTAGTTCTTTATCTATTTCAGCTTCTGGGCACACCGCCTGCGCCTCTTCCAACGATTTCACCTGGTGCATCTACCCTCTTTATAAAAAACCAGGGCGAATGGGTGCCTCCAGCGGTATTGGATGTTAAGTTCTCGCAGCACTCTTGTAAAGGGTCTGAGTTCATTTCTTCACTTTAAAGTCACTGCTGCCAAGTCTTGATAGATTTCAATCTTTTATACAAGTCCCAGATGAACTCTTGGGCTTGGCGCGATGCTTTCAGCACCTGCTCTTTCAGCTTGTAATTAGAGAAGCATACTAATATATCTTTAGGAACGTTGTTCCGCGCAGGGCCCAGTGCTCTGTGGGCTCTTTCCAGCGGAACATCCTCCTCTCTTATAGATGCATCGCTTGCTCCCAACAGTTCGGCCACCATCTTCTGCACCACTCCTTCACTATTTTGATACGCGGGCGTCTCTGGCAGGCCCCGGAACCTTAGATTGTTCCAGCGGCCTCTATTTTCTAGGTCCTCCAGCTTTTCCATCTGCTGCTGCTGCTCCGCTCTCATTTCTGCAAGCTGCTGATCCACCAGCGCTTCATTGTGGCTCTCCAATTGAGATTCCGTTTCTTCAAGTCATGAGAACAGCTCTGGAATTTCACTTCTTCGATCAGCCCCCAACGTCGTTACTTCGGACCTCAGTGATTGCAAACTTGAGCTAATTTCCTGTAGCCAGTTTTTCAGCTCCGGAGGTATCTCCATTGTTAGCATTGCTGCGGCGTGTTGCTCTAATGCACTGTCCACTTGGTGGGGCTCCGCCGCGCCCGGCGGTACCTGTGGTTTCTCGGCCTCCACCATTTTGTCTCCTCATGTCTTCATTCTTTTCAAGAAGGCAAAACGTGTTAGATCCGCTCTCGAGGAGTTCTGGCTCATGGGTCGTCTGAGCGCTAATGATTCGGGGATCACTTCTCCAGGTACGCTGCTTCTCTATTGAGTCTTGGTTCGGCTTAATCTCTCTTGTTTATTGCGGGGAAGCGGGAGCTTCACTCTCATGCGACCATGTTGTACGATGACGTCACTTCCCTCTAGACGAGCCAATTCTAACTTGTAGCTGTCTCTGATAACCTCCAAGACCCATTTGTTGGATGTTACCCTGGTCCACTCCACCAATAATAGGGACAGTCTGCCCCCAATAGCCGGCTGGATATGGACCAGGGCCCCATCATTAGGCGGACCTGGCTGCGGGCTGGTTTCTGTTACCGGAAAGGAAGGCCCGCCTGTCACCTCGAAAGGGCTGAGGCCTCTGAGAAGACCTTGCTCTCTGAAAAGAGGCCCTGCGACCTGGACGGTAACGACATGTATCCCTAAACTTAGGTCTAGGTCGGATCAAGATGGCGTCCGTGAGAGGGAGTGCTTCCTGAATGCTCCCGAATATCAAGTTGTGTTTCGGAGTGTTTTCTTTCTTTTACCCTTGATATGGGGAAAAGAAAGGGGAAACCCGGAGCTAAAGCCACTCCTAACCCAGGTGAGACTCTAACTCTCCGACAGCCGACTTTGGAAGCTTTCGGCCTTCAGGCGCTTAGAGTCCAGATCCCTACCTTGGTTGGATCCCCAGAACACCTGGGGGATCTTAGCGTGGAAGCGGTGTCATTGAGCCCGCCCCAACAGAAGCCCTGCCGAGACTGGGCGGAGATTTGAGGCCGATGGGAGAGCCTCAGTTGGTGTTTTCTAATGGTGGCCCTGTTGGTTATTTGACGCCGGATGGGTTGACATCAGATGCCTTCCCCCATCCTGGCTGCTCCACCTGTGGGAATCGGAGTGAGATCAAGACCGGCAGTCGTTACCTTAGAGGTCCTTTGGGATGCAATCCAGGTTTTGAATTCGTCTCTGCTTCAGGTTTCGACTTCATTTAATACTGAAGTAAAAGAACTTAAACAACAACAGCTGACTACGGAATCGAGAGTTAAAGCACAAGAAGATAAGAGTGAGTCAAATTTACTAGAGATTAAGAAACTGCAAACTATTGTTGGTAATATAGTGATTGAAAGGGATAACGCACAAAGGAAAACTGAATACTTTGATAATCAACTTAGGCGCAATAACCTAAGATTTTTAAATTTTCCTAAGACTCCTTTGATACCTCTGGTAGAGATGTTAAGGAAATATTTTACCGAAATATTAGGAATTCCAAAAGAAGCTCTGCCTCCAATTGTAAAAGCTTACTATATTACGGGAGCTAAAACATCTCCAGTGGTGGCTCCAGAAGTGAACTTAACACAATTTCTTGAAATGTCCTTAGAAGCTATTACAGAACGCACGACTCTTCTTGCGTCTTTTGCCTTCGAAACAGATAGAAATAATGTATTTAGACTATACTTCAGATTTATTTCTGCTCAATTTTTCGGATCAAGGATACAACTGTTTCCAGATATTAGTAAATCTACTCAGAGAAGAAGGAGAGAATTTCTGGGGCTGAGGCCTCGGATTCTTGCATTAGGTGGCACTTTCAAGCTGAAATTTGCATGTAGATGTGTTATTTCCTTAAATTCGGCACATTATTTATTTATTTATTTGTAGCATTTATACCCCGCTCTTTCCCGCTCAATAGCAGGTCAGTGCGGCTTACAATGTATGGGTACACAGTATCCTGAGAAACATAGTTATAAAGAGTAGGACAAGAGGAAGAGATGTGGGGGTAAGGATTGAGGTATGGGTAATGTAGTGGTGTGGATTAGGTTCATAAATTAAGTTGGGTCGTTTGGATAGGCTTGTTTGAAGAGGTAAGTTTTCAGCAGCTTTCGGAAGGGTAGGTGTTCGTTGGTTGTTCGGAAGTATCTTGGTATGGCGTTCCAGAGTTGGCTACCTATAACGGAGAAGTTGGATGAGTAATAGGTTTTGTATTTAAGACCTTTGCAATTAGGAAGGTGAAGATTAAGATATGTTCATGAAGATTTGGATCCATTTCTGGCTGGAAGGTCGATTAGATTGGTCATGTAACTTGGAGATTCTCCGTGGAGGATCTTGTGGATCAATGTGTGGACTGAAGTTTATTCGTTCTTTGATAGAGAGCCAGCGTAGCTTTTCACGGAGTGGTGTTGCGCTTTCAAATCGTGATTTACCAAAAAAGAGTCTGTCTGCCGTGTTTTGGGCAGTTTGGAGTTTTTTCAGGATTTGGGCTTTGCAACCAATGAAGATGCTGTTGCAGTAGTCAGCGTGGGTGAGTACTGTGGATTGTACCAGATTGCGGAAAGTTTTATGGGGGAGGAATTATTTTACTCTTTTCAGTACCCACATCATGTTGAACATCTTCTTCGTCATGGCTTTTGCCTGAGTCTCTAGAGTTAGGTGATTGTCTAACGTTACTCCTAGGATTTTTAGATTGTCGGATATTGGGATTGTAACGTCGGGGGTGATCAAGGTGGTTGGGAGTGGAGGGGAGTGTTGTAATGAGAGGATTAAGCATTGAGTTTTTTCTTTATTTATTTTCATCTTGAAAGCGTTGGCCCAGGAGGCTAATATGTTCATTCCAGTGATTATTTTATCAGAGATTTCTGCAAGGTTGGATTGGAAAGGGATGAATATGGCGACGTTGTCTGCATAGATGAAGGGGTTTAGACCAGATTTGGATAGGGATTTAGCCAGAGGGATCATCATAAGATTGAAGAGGATCGGGGATAGAGGCGATCTTTGGGGGAACTCTGCATTGTGATGACCACGCTGACGATACAGATGAGGGTGATTTGACTTGATAGGATCTGGTGGTGATGAAACATTTTATCCATTTAATGATGTTTCCGCTGTCCCTAGTTTGTCCAGTAGTTTTGTAAGAATGTCGTGGTTTACCATGTCAAATGCACTGGATAGGTCGAATTGCAGAAGGAGTATGTTGTTGCCAATTGAAATTTCTTGTTTGAACTTGGATATCAGTGTGAGTAATACTGTTTCTGTGCTGTGTGCAGGTCGAAAACCCGATTGTGATTCATGTAGTATGGAGAATTTTTTGACCCAGATAAATTGAGGCACTTTATAATTGCTAAAGAAAGCGGTGGCGAAACTACCTCAAATGCACCAGAAGGGAGCTAAAACCGCTGATAGGGACAGGGACCTGGACCTTACCCTCTCATTGTATTTTATTTAGGGTATTTCTCTTAATTTTCCCCTATTTAATTTCTTTGTGTCTTGATCATTATTTGTGGACTAAGTAACAATGCTATTTCTAAGTATCCTTGAATATGCAAAGGATAAAGAGGATTTCTTCTTGTTGTATTTCCTGTTTTTCAGACATTTATTTTATGTGAATGTATATTTTGAAAAAACTATAAATAAAGAATTAAAAAAAAACTTAGGTCTAGGTCCCGCCGGTCGTACACATCTGGACCTGTCCTCTGGGAGGCGCTGGCCCTTAGAGTCACCGAGGTCCTTCACAATCTGCTCTAAGTCTGTCCCAAACAAAAGCTTTCTCCTAAAAGGAAGCCTTGCTAAACGTGACTTAGAGGCAACATCTGCTGCCCAATGTCGCAACCACAGCCAGCGATGCACGGTGACCGCTAGAGAAACCTCTTTCGCCGAAGCCCTCCAAAGATCATAAAGAAGATCCGCAAGGAAAGCTAAACCGGACTTGCTGAAGGTTGCTAACGGTGAATTCCTTAATCACAGCGGTCACTAAGAAAACCACTCTCCCTGTGGAGGGTGGCACGATGCTCAAGGACCCTCAGGATCGTAAGTCCTTGAAGTAGCGGCCCTTTCCCTGCAGGCCTCAGTTTGTGACTCCTATGCAGCGTGGGCATGCTTATCGTGGGTACAGAAAGCCTCCTCTCTGGAAGATCTCGTGGCTGTTTTGCTGGCCTTGGAGTCCGGTTTAACTTTCCTTGCGGATCTTCTTTATGATCTTTTGAGGGCTTCGGAGCAGGTAGCGCATAAAGACGCGACATAGCTCTAAGCAACCTTAAGCCCACTGTCCGGCGTATCCCACTGCGCTGAAATAAGGATCTTCGTGGCCTCATGCACATGAAAGGAACGAGGTGGGCATTTGTTGCAAGACATAATAGCGGGCACCGGACCCGTTTCCCCTGACGATTCAGGGGGGAAATGGCCAAAACCTCAAAAGCCCTAACAATCAGGGAGGGAAGCTCTTCCCTGTGAAAATGGCAGGCAGACGTCGGATCATCCCCCTCCTCAGAGGGCAGGGTGACCTCATCTGCCAAATCCAAAGATTCTGAGGGAGAGCCCGGAGACAAAACCGGGCCATCTGTGTCAGCTCCTCGGGATCCAAAATCTCCACCTGGGGAAGTTTTGGCAGAAAAGACTGAGAGGTTGCAGCAACCAAAGTTTGCTGAGGAAGAGACGGGGCTGCCTGAAGCAAAGCTCCTGACTTCTTCAAAAGAAAGGCATTGTGCATTAATAAAACCAAATCCAATGAAAAAGGAACTGCAAGGGACTCCCCCCTGCTCCCTGTACATAGCTTCCCTCCATCGGAGCCTGTGCCACAGAAGCGCGCTGCGCCTCTTGTCTATCAACCGCCATGTGCAGAGCAGGTCGCGCCTGAGAGGAAAAAATGGCGCCCGCCAACGTGCCCTGCTCTAACTGCCCCGAGGAAACTGCCGAGACTATCCCCTGCGCTTCCGACTCACCAGACGCCTAAGGGGAACCCCTGTTGCGCTGAACACCGGCTGCAGGCTGACGGCAGCAGGACTCACACTCCCCCGATGCTGCTCTCCGGCCCCCACACCGGGAGCAGCGCTTAGCCGCCTCAGAAGGCACTGACATGCTCCAAAAACGCCTGCCCCAAAACTGACTCTGCAGAACATCTAGTTCCTCCATATGATTAAACAAAAACAAAGTCTCGTACCTTTTTTTTTTTTTAGTCAGGAGAGAAAGGAAACACCCAATCAGGCCAACAGCCCCGGGCGACGCAGGAAAGGTAGGGGGAGATCAGGAGGGACCTGGCACCACCAGGTGTACACCACAAGCTGCAAACAGCCACTCAACCCCTGTCTGTGCTAAACTGAGGAACGAGGAGCTGGAGAGGAGCTAAAATGAAAGTCTGATGCAGTCATAAGGAAGCCCTCTTCAAGCTGTGCTGAGCCATTGAGCTAATTTGTGAGGATATCTTGCTAATTGAAGGAGTTTGCTCAGTTGGAGAACTGTATTTTCCATTGCAGTCATTATTTTTGGCAAAACATTTTTTATATCTTATACGGACAATGCAAGGACATATTGATCCTTAATCAAGGGCATCAACCCTTGATTTTTTAACAACGGAACAGCATAATTTATATGCAATTGCTTGGAAAATATTTGTAATGCATTGGGGGCAATTGGGCGATGTTGGGTAAATCTTTAACTCCTATATAGTATGTATTATGGCTGAATGGTGAAGTGAAAGGTTTGAATGAGTGAGTTTCATAGATTGTATAGAAGGTTATAGGTCATTTATGTGTGTGTTAGGACATAAAAAATAAACTCATTGAAAAAATTATAAGGAGTATGTTAGTAATATAGTGTGCTAAACTAGGCCCAAAGGACACCAGTAGCCAGATCAAACCAGAGCTGCACAGAGATGTCCCTCCACCTGCTGTATAGAGAGAATACTGAGGTTCAGCTGGCTGCACAGGTCCACATATAGCAAACCTCGGAGGTTCTCTCTATCTCCACCTGCTGGTAGAGGGACACAACCCACAAGTCTCTGGATTGATCTGTGGGACGCCATGGAATGTTAGGAATTATTAGGAAAGGAAT
Source organism: Microcaecilia unicolor (assembly GCF_901765095.1). Taxonomy (NCBI): domain Eukaryota; kingdom Metazoa; phylum Chordata; class Amphibia; order Gymnophiona; family Siphonopidae; genus Microcaecilia; species Microcaecilia unicolor. The sequence goes on along the minus strand of NC_044041.1, from coordinate 144,944,013 downwards.
TTAAAACAAAACTGAGAATGTTATAATGCCTTTGTATTGCTCCATGGTGCAACAGCATCTCGAATACTGTGCGCAGTTCTGGTCACTGCGTCTCTAAAAATAGATATAGTGGAACATGTGGAATTAAAGGTTCTGGGGACTCTACCAAGATAGAGATATTTGAGCGCAGTTCACTCAGTTTTATCAATCTTTGTATAGCAGAGGGGAAGGGATAGAAGTAACATTGATTCAACACTTTTTGCAAGGGCTCGAGCTACCAAAACTGTCTAGTGAGGAATACACAAAAATAGAGGCTCCTTTTCACCTGGAGAAACTTACGTTAGTCATAAAGGAACTCAAGGGAGGGAAGGCTCCAGGTTTGGATGGTTTCTCTGTGAAATGTTTTAAGATATTCGCGGGAGAGGTGGGTCCGCTTTTGGTGCGGGTAGGGAACACATGTTTTGGTGGTCAACCAAAGTATGCATGAAGCAGCGATATCGTTGCTTTTGAAGCCGGGACGCGACCAGGCGCTTTGTAGTTCCTACCGCCCAATCTCTTTGCTGACCTTGGATATTAAAATCCTGTCCAAGGCTCTAGCAGTCAGGCTGGGGTGGGTACTTCCCAAGTTGATACATATGGATCAATCTGGCTTTGTGGCCCGTAGGCAAGTTGCAGACAATATCCGACGTACATTGCAAGAATTATGGAAAGCTCAACAGAGAGGAGTTCCAGTAGCTTTTTAAAGTACAGACGGTCAAGTGGCCCTCTCTTTGGCAGTGTTGCAATGTATGGAGTTTGGTCAAGGTTTTTCGGGCTGGCTAAGTCGTTTAATATGCGAAACCAGTGGCACGGCTCACAATTAACGGGGGTTATTCTTCTGCTTTTTCGATCGAAAGGGGCACTCAACAAGGATGCCTGCTATCCCCCCTGCTCTTTGCTCTTTTTATTGAGCCTTTGGCCCAGAGGATCTGGTCACTGGTGGATATTAAAGGAGTCTGAGTTGGAGATAGAGAACATAAGTTGGAACTCTTTGCTGATGATGTTTTGTTTTATGTGCAGGCTCCTGATCTTACTCTTCCAGTCCTCCTGCGTGAACTAAATAATTTTAGTAGACTATCAGGCTTCATGATAAATTATGATAAATCAGAGCTAAAGGGCGTTTCTATCACACAGCAGGAGCAGGAATCCTTGGCTCGGGCTTTTCCCTTTTGTTGCACTCAAGGCAGTTTCAAATATCAAGGGGTTCAGATCCCCAGCGATATCTCCCAACTGTATACTTTGAATTATGTCCCCTTGTTCCTGTGGCTCTGCAGGGAACTGGCAGGTTGGCGAGGTAGATGGTTATCCTGGTGGGGCCGGATTGTGGCTATCAGGATTGTTGTTCTTGTTCCATATCCTGCCAGTTTTGGTCCCCAAGTTAGAGTTAAACAAGGCTTCAGCAGGACCTCTTAGGTTCCTCTGGAGAGGTAGTGCTTCGCGGTTGAATAGAAAGGTGATGTGGCGATTGGTAGACCCAGAGGAACGAGGAGTACCTAATTTACACTGGTACTATTGGGCGGATCAGCTGAAGCTCATCTCAGGATCAACTGACAGTTGTGGCACTTATGGATCAGGCCTATATATGGGATTATACTTTGGGGGTGGCTCTGTGTCACGGAACCCAGGATGGTGAGCTTCTGGGGAGTCCTCTGGGGAGGCACAGAGCAGAGGTGAACCAGGCACTGAATACAAACAGAATACCAGACAAGACAAATAGACAGAGCACACTCAAGACAAGCAACAAGCACCACCCAGAAAAGGGAGATAGACCACTCAGGTGGGCCTCACGGCCAATCCGGAACCCACTCATACAGAGTCCAAGTGTACGTGCCTCACGGCCGAACTGGAACTGATTCATACCAGAGGGAAGGGAAAATAAACAGAACGGAATCTCTTGAGCAAGTACTACTTAAGCAGTGCACACACACGGCACTAAACAGAGCCACAAACAAGGGGTCAAAAGACCCTACACACGGGCACAAAGAAACTGAAGGGGGAGAGACAACTCCACTAGACTCAAATGGTAGAAACCACGAGTAAAAGATAAGAAAATCACACAGGAAAGAAGACACAGGCCTGGGCTTAGAACCACAGCTATAAACAAATAGTCCTAACCAAGTCAAACAGACATCACACAGACAGGCAGCTCAAGGCTGAGCTAGTAGTCACAGCAAACAGAAGAACCACCCACTCAAACAGAATCAGAGAGGATGAACAGGACTGTGCTAGTAGACACAGCTAAACGGAAGAACGGCCCACTCGTGCCACACAGAGAGACCGCTCAAGGCTGCGCTAGTAGTCACAGCTAACAGGAAGAGCAACCCACTCAAACTCAAAACAGAAACCTCACAGAGGGGATTTAAACAGAAATCACAGAGAGAGGAAGGTCAAGGCTGAGCTAGTAGTCCCAGCTAAACAGAAGAGCTGTCCACTCGTGCCACGCAGAGAGGCAGCTCAAGGCTGAGCTAGTAGTCACATCAAACAGAAGAACCACCCACTCAAACAGAATCAAACAGAGAGGATACACAGCACTATGCTAGTAGATACAGCTAAACGGAAGAATGGCCCACTCGTTCCACACAGAGAGATTGCTCAAGGCTGCGCTAGTAGTCACAGCTAAACGAAAACGCAATCCACTCAAACACAACCAGAAACCTCACAGAGAGAACTCAAACAGAAAGCACACAGGAAAAACTCAAGACAAGGCCACACAAAGGAACACTCACGGCTATGCCATACAGAACTCAACATAGTAACCTAGTAGATGACGGCAGAAAAAGACCTGCATGGTCCATCCAGTCTGCCCAACAAGATAAACTCATATGTGCTACTTTTTGTGTATACCTTACCTTGATATGTACCTGTCCTTTTCAGGGCACAGACAGTGTAAGTCTGCCCAGCACTATCCCCGCCTCCCAACCACCAGCCCCTCCTCCCACCACCGGCTCTGGCACAGACCGTATAAGTCTGCCCAGCACTATCCCCGCCTCCCAACCACCAGCCCCTCCTCCCACCACCGGCTCTGGCATAGACCGTATAAGTCTGCCCAGCACTATCCCCGCCTCCCGCCACCAGCTCTGCCACCCAATCTCGGCTAAGCTCCTGAGGATCCATTCCTTCCTCAAGGATAACGGAAGCCACTCATGAAGGAACACTCTAAGCTGTACCATACAGCACTCAGGGAAGAGGGGAGCCACTCAAATAAATACTCAAGGGTGTGCCACCAGGCACTCAAGGAAAAAGGAAGCCACTCATAGGAACACTCTAGGCTGTACCATACAGCACTCAAGAGTAAAGGGAAGCCATCTATAGGAATACACAAGGCTGGGCCATACAACACTCAAGGGTAAAGGGAATCCACTCATAAGGGCACACAAGGCTGGCCACACATGACTCAAAAGTAAAGGGAAGCCGCTTATAGGAATACACAAGGCTGCGCCACAGAGTCAAATAACAGACACTAGAGACAAAGGGAAAAGCAAGTAAACCGGGAAAACTGCTTTTAGATACACAAATCAGATAAGGAGCAATGCTCACAAGAATCAGGAGACAAACACAGCAGACTAAGAGGCAGATGCACTAAAGCTAAATGAGCCTTTAATGACTTTCCAACGAGGAAAATTTGATCCGTTGCATGCATCAAAGGGCTTTTACCGAGGAAGCCAGCAGCTAACGAAAACGGAATGGAGATGAGCAATTAGTGTGAAAACCCCATTGAAACGACATGCACTAACCTTTTCCGATTGCCTTTACGCAGGAAAAAGGCAGGAAATCTAACACCCCTCTTGGGGTCGTCGCCGCCATTCCCCTTCTCCATCGGGCCCCCCTCCCTCTTACCGGGCCCGTGCAGCGCCTCTCTCCTCTGTCCGAAGGCGCTGCACGGGCAAGAAGAAAGCTGATGCCTGCCTTCGCCCAGCTTCTGTCGCGCTTCTCTCTCCTGCTGCGCCTGCCCCTGTCTGACGTCAGTAACCTACGTAGGTTACCGACGTCAGACAGGGGCGGGCCCAGGAGAGACGCGCGACAGAAGCTGGGCGAAGGCAGGCATCAGCTTTCTTCTTGCCCGTGCAGCGCCTTCGGACAGAGGAGAGAGGCGCTGCACGGGCCCGGTAAGAGGGAGGGGGGCCCGATGGAGGAGGGGAATGGCGGCGACGACCCCAAGAGGGGGCAGGGCACAGGGCGGAAGATGTCGGGAGGCGGAGCTGAGGGGAGACAGAGTAGTGAGGAAGGGAGGGGGGCCGGGGCTGCTAAAGGTACGTTTGCTTTTCTTCTTGCTTTTTAATTTAGAATGCAGGGGGAAGTGGGGCGGGGGGAACGGCGACCACGGGTGGGGGGGGCAAGGACGGCCATACAGGACGCTCCTGACCAGCGCCTTTGCCCCCTCCCGACCCTTTTTTTTAATTTTTGTTTTGATTTGGGAGCCATGTGCTTGTGATTTGACTGTGTTTTGACTGTTTGTGGCATGCGCAGAGCAGCTAACATAACGCTTGGCTGCTCTGCGCATGATTTGGGGGCCGATTAACGATGTGTATTGTGATTCTTTGATACATTGTACGTTTCAATACCGATCTCAGCATGTGTGACTTTTTTTTTTGGTGCATTTTTCGTTATTTTAAAATCGTTAGGGACTTTAACGATTTAGATTTTTTTACGTTTGGTTGCTGCATCTGCCTCTAAGAGTTAAAGCAGGCTAAAGGGAAGGGCTGCTTCTAACAAACAAGTCAGAAAGAAGCAGGACTTACACTGCAGTCAACGGTTTAAAGCAAACAAAGGGAAAAACAAACAATGTTCTTACCAGAACTCAGCCAGCACCCACAGCCAGGAAGGGAAAGGAAAGGCAAGCAGAGACAGAGCAGACAGAGCACACACAATTGCACGGAAGCAAGGCAATCAAGGAAAGTAGCTAGTGTTAATATGTGTTATAGCTTGAGACCAATCCACTGGAATAGTGGTGGGCCATGCTACATAGCTTAAACCAGCTAAAAAGCACTAACTAGGCCTGATAACCAGCTGATGGCCTTATAGCAGAGAGCCTGCAAGAGCAGGACTGCTTGGTGAGTCTTATTGAAACCTGGTACAACTTTCAAATTGAGTGTAACACTTAAGATGTAGAAATTAATGACAAAAATGGTAAAAAGCTTGGTTCTCAAAATGGAGTTTGTCTTTATAAAATGGCAGCCAGAGTCACAAGATATGGAACTGATCTCTTCATCTTAGAAGAGATGGTTGCACAAGATTAGGAACAGTCCATATTAGGAGTTAGTTGCAAGACAGGAGAAAGATTAAGAAACAGGTGGACACCTGACCTGTGGTTAAGAGAAAAAAAAATCCCTCTCCATAGATTTGTATGGGGACCAAATACTATATAAGAAGTGGGCATCAGAGCTATCGTTGGAACATTTTTCCCCAACTAATCTTCCAACGGCGAAGCTCTGGCCGGTTGAACCCAGAATCTGTCTGATGTCTGTATCAAATTGAAGTCCTGATTTGGGTGAGAATAAAGCTTATTTCTTTCACTAAACTGTTTCAGTCTTTGTTTCAATCTATTCTCTCTCCTCCACCTGTTTCACAGAATAACACACACACACACACACACACACACACACACACACACACACACACACACACACACACACACACACACACACACACACACACACACACACACACACACCACACACACACACACACACACACACACACACACACACACACACACACACACACACACACACACACACACACACACACACACACAAAAGTAAGATTCTTTCTTTCTCACTCACATAGATTTCATGTGGGAACATAAATGGCCAAAGATTCACTTAGATCCAGATAGACAGAAAGCTGTGGTCATGGGAATTAGATTTGAACTGCGCCTTCTGTCACCCCCCCTGCGCCTCCATGACCGGAGGCGCTCCTTAGAACCCCATGATATAACATCAGGGAATGGGGTGTCGCTGAAATTCAGGGAGGGGGTGATTAACAGGATTTTAGAAGAGCAAACCCTCTGTACACCTCCGTGGGGAAGGGTCCTGCGGGGGTCTAGAGAGGGGTAAATAAAAACACTAGGCTGAGGAAGCAAAGTAATCAATGAAAGCAGCTGGGCTGACAACGACTGGCTCTTTGAACAGTGAAAGGTAACAAGGGAAACCACATAAGGAAACAGAACAGGCTTATTCTGGAGAGCCTAGATAACAAGGAAGGAATCTATTCAGGTTCAAACCAGAACCACACACAGAAAAACAGAACAGGGCTTTGCTTGGAAGCAAAGTTAACATGCTAGTAATCCATACAGGTTTAAAGCAGAACACACAGAGAAACAGAAGAGGGCTTTGCTTGAGAGCAAGCCTAACAGGAAAGTAATCCATACAGATTCAAACCAAAACCACTTATACAGGGCTCAAGGCTGTGCCCAAAGGAACAGCATAAGAAGAAGACCAGTTCCCTCAAAATCACACATCAATACTTCAGGAAGCAGGTGAAAGCTTGGCTCTTCAACCAAGACTTTAATGGAAGAAGTAACTAACTTTTAGTCTCTCTCTCACACACACACACACACGAACTGACTCGGGCTGCAGATACTGCAGCGGGACATGTTTATCCACTCCTACCCTAGCTGAGATGATATTTAACCATCTCTCTGACCTCATGTGCAACTTTCTTCAAATCAGTCACCTTACTTTCTAATTCTTCCTACTTTTTAACTCATCTATATGTTACAACTTTGCCTTAGCCTTCACTACCAATTATAATGTTCTATTACGCATTGTGTAGTTATTGCAAGTAGTATACAACACCATACTTTGTATTGTTACTTGAATATTTTTACTGCTGTAATTGCCTATTGCTCATGTTTTGATCTATTCTTACTGTACACCGCCTTGAGTGAATTCCTTAAAAATAAAGCAGAGGAGTGGCCTAGTGGTTAGGGTGGTGGACTTTGGTCCTGGGGAACTGAGGAACTGAGTTCAAGTCCCACTTCAGGCACAGGCAGCTCCTTGTGACTCTGGGCAAGTCACTTAACCCTCCATTGCCCCATGTAAGCCGCATTGAGCCTGCCATGAGTGGGAAAGCGCGGGGTACAAATGTAACAAAACAAAACAACAACAACAAAAAAGTGGTAAATAAATCTTAATAAATAAATAATAAACAAACAAACAAGAAAATGGAAAATAGACCTGTTGCAAATGCAACACAGGAAAGCTCCCAGGTTCCTTATAAAGGAGTACGCTGATGATGTCACAAGTAGGAAATGAAGCAGAAGCAGGGAGACGAAAGCGAGGCTTGGCTTCAGGGCCACCAAAGCGAGGCTTGGCTAACAAGAAGAACAACAGGAAAAAAAAGGCAGACTGGAGAGGTCACAGAGCTAGATACAGAGAAACAGTAGGTCTGAACATAAGGGCACGGCCACAACCGTGACACTCTATGGACCGCTCTCTCCTCCAGGGCCTATAGCCAGTTATCTGACAATCCATTTGTCCACCACCTGCTAATACTGTAGGGTTCTCTTAGGCCAAAATTTAGGGAGTCCAGGGACCTTCTTCATATGCCCATATTTGTTCAGATCCAGGGTTTTCAGCAGGATTTAGGCATCCTGTGTTTATACGATGGGCAGCTCAAAGGTTGGTTTATTTGCAGGTTAAACATTATATACTCCAACAAGGGAGGTTGAGGGATGACCCCTATAACTGTGAACACTTTGAAAATCTACGACGATCAGTAGGGAAAATGAGGGGAACTATTTCCATTCTTTACAAATTTATTAGGGGTACAGGCTTTCAGAAGTATGCCTATATGACTCAATGGGAGAATTATTTTAATGTTGAGTTTACTGTGAGTGAATGGAAAGCAATATTTTTAGAAGTCAACAATGCTTCAGTATGTGTGCTTCTGAAGGAAAATGCTTATAAAGTATTAACACCTGTGAAACTTCATGCTATGTTCCCCACAGTCCCCCACAATTGTTGGCGCTGTGGAGATGGTGTTGGAACATTCCTGCATATTTGGTGGTCCTGTGAGCAGATAAAACCCTTTTCCTATCGTATGCAGCAGATGAATCCAGGATATCTCTAGCTCTAGCAGGTGGTAAATAGTGTCTCTGCAGCTCCTGGATTCATCTCTTGGGCCTGCTCCTGGGGCCTTTTGGCCAGTTGAGCTTAGGGGGTGTTTGGACTCTGTGCCAATTTTAGGGGCATACCTGGTGGCCTGGGTCCCTGCCTCACCCCGTGGTCCCTTTCCTCCCAGAGTTTGAACTGTTGTTAGGACTGTAGCCTTCCTCACTAAAAAAAAAGAAAAAGAAAAAAAAGCAATTCAGGACACAGGCTCTGCAGCTGCAACAGGGCAGCAGGTTGCCAAGAGGAGCCTTGGGGGCAGTGTTGTAGGAGTGGACGATTGTGATACAGCAGCTACTGGACTGCTAAGACCACCTCAGACCTTGTGCATAACGCTTCTGAACTTTTGCCTTACTTGTGGCATGCTCCACATGTGAATAACTATTGGACTTTGGACTTGTGCACTTGTCACTTCTGCACTAACAGGATTTTCTATTTGGACTTTGCATTCACATTTGCACCTTTGCCTTGTGCCAATACCTCAATTTTATACTGAGTCTACTAAACATGTGTAGTTTGGATTGTTTTACCTTTTTACTAGCAGTACTCATTCGTTAACCAGTAATCAGATAACAAGTTGTAGTGGTCAGCAATTCAGGGAAGCAGCAGGCTCTGCCAATGCAGTCTCGTGATCTAGGCATAGAGGCTGTATCGTGTGAATGTGCTGGAACACTGCAATAAGTTACATTTTCTTGCAAAGTAACAATTTCTGTGAAAGCTATGAAACTGACGTATCTTTTCTCTGTGAGAACTACAGAACTACTAATGTATTGCGCATGTGCAATTACTGCGCATGTGTATGTGTGACGTATGGTGTGTTTTATGCGCATGATCATTAATTTGTATAAGACCGAATGTCAGATGACGCTCAGGAGGCAGTATCCTGAGACTAAAACTCAGTACTGTTCATTGCTAGCAATAAAGGTGTCCTGCTTTCGGAATCATTTGCCTCGTCTCCTGATTTACTAGCCGAGGGCCTGTTTCAGTGTCTCTGGAGTCGCTGTATGTGTGTGTTTGTGTAGCCTGCTGAGCCGGTTTAGTGGCAGGCTTGCCTGGGAGGTCCTGGTGTCGGCAGGAAGTCTGCCTGTGTGTCTCCGGTGAGTGCATTTCTTTTTCTGCTATTGGGGGACGTGCGGTATTGGCGGTGGAGGCCACCATAGGATGCGCGTGTTCTGAGAAAGTGTTGGCAGCAGCGGGGGCGTGTGTTGCCGGGTGCACAGAGGCACAGGCAGACACCAGAGATTTCTTTCTCTCAAACGAGATTCCCGCTCGTGGAACTCTTTATATTGGCAGTATGGGTATTGTCTATTGGTACACCACCCTGAGTGTGCCTGATCCCCTCTGAAATTGGAAGCTCTGCAGGGTTCAGCCTGGTTTCTACTTGAATGGGAGACTGCCTGGGAATACCACGTGCTGTAAGTTTTCTTTTTTTTCTGCACCTTTAGAAGGGAGTTTCTAGGCTTAGTGCCTTTGGCTCCACGATTCTGTGGGAAATGTTACATATTGTTATTTTCTGGGGCTTGTGCTCTGGTCTCCATGGTAACCATAGAACTTTAGGCACAGGCAGACACCAGAGATTTCTCTCTCTCAAACGAGATTCCGGCTGAAGTGTCTGTGCATGCGCCATTTTCTTTTGGCACCTCCCAATGCGGCTCCGTTTTTCGGCTGTTGGCTGCACTGGCGGCTTCGCTTCTGCTTTGGGGACCCCTTCAGTCTTTGTACCGACCTCTCCTGATTCGGGGGAATTGTTTTGTGCCCAAATTTCTTCCTCCTTTTTCTCCACATCCACTGATTGAAGTGGCTTTTGCCCCTTTTGAAGGTTTCTTCAGGTACAGTAATGGCTTTGCTACCCTCTGCAGTAGATCCAGTGTTCCAGGAGAGGCAGCTGGGTGCCGCGCTTGAGGTGTGGTCTGGTTCCCCCTCACTAGCTTCGGGCTCTTAGGCGGATGGGTTCTAGACGGCAAGGTTTCCAAAAGGAATCTGATGGTCCTTCTGCTGTGCGCCTTGTTTTTTGGGATGCACGTCAGCCAGCCTATCTGGGGGTTTTCTGGGGCAGGGAGCTTCTGACCTTCCCCCCCCCGAGTTCATTCTGCTGCTCCATATCCTATATAATAAAAAACACCTCCAACGTTCTGAAGCTGGCAGCGTGGACAAAACATTGAAGCATTCGTGCTTCTGTATCCATCTGCTAACACGATGATGTCATCCACTACCAGCAGTGTCAGCAGCGACAGTGCCCAATCAAAGCATAACAGCGCCAGCAAACTCCAACACAGTAAAAAAAAAAATCGCCAAAGGCTCAAAAACTTCTTCAAACGAAGAAAGAAAAGAGCCATCAACACTGCCGGTAACAACGGATTCACCCACACACGCGCCTTCTCTACCCCCCCCCCCAAGGCTGCATCTCTCCAGATCCACCCAAAGGCCGAGAGGTTGCAGCATCCAGCGCCCCCTCCCCTGCTAGCTCAGCTAAACCCCCGACTCCCACCGAGCTAATGGGGAAAAAGACCTGCGGAAAGCCAAGGTAGGAATGGGGAAACGGATGGGGGGAAGGGACAAGATGGGGGAAATAGGGGGGAGGGGTACACGATGAAGGAAGAGATTTCAGACATATTAATGGAAGGGGGAATTGTGGGGAGGGGGCAGATTGGGGAGAAGGATACAGATGGGATACAAGGTGGAGGCAGAGATGGATGGGGAGGGCGGTGGGGGTGCTACACAGCACAAAGAAAAGAGGGGCGAGATAGTGACTCTCACCAGTTCGTGGCGCTCTCTTCCTGGATCACATCCTCATAGGCAGCCAGCTGGACCGGCCGGTGCGCGCTGAAACTGACAGTGGCCATAGCGGGCGGCGGCGGCTGCCTAGCTCGAGCTGCGGGGCAACGGAGACCGAGAGCCGGAGCATGGAGAGGCTAGCGGAGGGGCGAAGCTAGGGAGAAACCAGAGAGGGGCGGAGTCCTAAAGACTAAAGGCGGAGAGAATGGAAGGGGCGGAGCCACATCGAGAGCGGCAGGCCGGAGGGGGCGGAGGCTAGGAAGCACCAGTGAGAGAAGGGGTAGAATGAGAGACTGACCGACGAGGAGGGCGGAGCTAACAAAAAAAAGACCAAACAGAGCAAAAAGGAGGAGGGGTGGAGCCAAGGAGAACTGAACCGGAGTGGAGTCAGGGGCGGAGCCAAAAAAGACCAAAGGGAGCAAAAAGAGGAGGGGGTGGAGCCACAGTGTAGGAGTGGAACGCCGGATACTACTCGAATACTACTGACCAACAGAACAACCTCATGTTTTCTGCATACTGATGGACTTATACTTATGCATACTACCTCTGCTTTTGCCTTTTGGCCATACTTTATGAATGTACTGGACATTTGTGCCTTACCCAGTTTGCTGTTTACTAATGTAAGACAGAATGCAGGGCCATTAAATATACAGCTTCTAACAGTAGTAGCAAGGCTTATACAAGACCAGCTTGCACGTAGGCGTCACATGAATAGATGGCCTTGGAGGGTGTTGCCACCCCCACCCTGCATCTCTGAGCCTAACGAACCTGATCTCCTGTGCTACAAAGGAGCATTGTGTGTGTGTAGAAGAAGATGCTAAGTTTCGTTTCCCTTGCCAGTATCATTTCAGTATTATGACGTGTGTATGTACTGTGAACTACAAATGTGTACTGTAAGAACTACAAATGTTTACTGCACATGTCCACTGTGATGTATAAGGGGCCTAATGCGCAGGCCCAGCAGGGAAGTATAAATGTAAGTGTCAGATGATTTGTGACACACAGTATCCTGAGACAACTCAGTGCTGTTCATTGCTAGCAATAAAGTTGCATTGTTTTGGAACCAATTTGGCCTTTTGTCTCCTGATTCACTAGCCTGTTTCAACAGGAGATCTGAAAAGAGTGGGTGGAGTCAGGGGCAGAGCTACAGGTCCCATACATAGGACTGAAAATGACACGGGTGAAAATCCTGGACCCTGAGAGATTATGATTCTGTCAGACTCCAGTGGGTTCAAATCTGATAGTGTCCATTGTGAAAGATGAGAAAATGTAGTAGGATCATCGCCTAAATTCTGTCTTGAATCGTTAGAAACATCTCTCTGCATATAAAATAGTCAAGTCACAACAATTAGTTCATGGGGGAGGGGGGTCCCTAAGACCAGAGAGGGGTAGAGGGGGTTCCCCAAGACCAGAAAGGGGGCAGAGGGGGGTCCCCAAGACCAGAGAGGGGGAAGGGGAGTCCCTAAGACCAGAGAGGGGGAAAGGGGGGTCCCTAAGAACACAGAGAGGGGGGGAAGGGGGGTCCTCAGAGAGGAGGACACTCACTGTCTCACATACGCACACTGATTCACACATATACACACTCTCTCACAGACACACTTGCACCCACTTCCACTCTGTCCCACACACGCACATTCAATCTCTCTCACACAGTCACTCTCACAGACACTCTCTCAAACATACACACTCCGCGGGAAACCTTGCTAGCGCCCGTTTTATTTGTGCCAGAAATGGGCCTTTTTTTACTAGTACCTATATGTTCCCGAAGTCTGGTAGGGGAACTGACAGTTCCTTTTTAGTTAAGCCTTTGGAGATTTCTGGCTTGATCCCTGTCTCAGTCTCCACTGATGGACCCTGCCCCAAAGAAGGGATGGTTACTCTCCAGCTCAGCAGCAGTGTTGCCAGGTGGGCGGTTTTACTGCCCAATTGGGTGGTTTTCCACGACCCGCCGTGGGAAAGTTTTGCCCGCGGCGGGTTGTGGTTTTTTGGGCTTTTTTTTTCTTTTGGGCGGTTTTCAGGCGGTTTTTTCGGCCGCGGGAGGCGGGGTTAGTGACGTTTTGGGCGGGGCCGATGACGGGGAGGCGGGGCCAATGACGAGAGGCGGGGCCGATGACGGTGGGGTTGATGACGGCTGGGGCGGGGGTGTCAGGGGCGGGGTTTGAGTTTGGGCGGGTTTTGGGCTGGATTTAGGCTGGTTTGGGTGGGAAAAAAATATTCCACCTGGCAACCCTGCTCAGCAGTAGGTTTCATTGCTCTCCTGTCTTCCTCTTTTGGAGGAAGTCTTTTCAGGGCAGTCCTTTTCTGCACAGAGGCAGCAAGAATCACTTGAGCTGGAAAGCCATGTTTGCACTGATGGCAACAGTCTCCAGTAGGCCTCACTGTCTGTGGTGAGTTAAGATTTTCTTATAGTTCCTGCGTTGGCTAAAGGCTGTTTCTTGGTGTAGGACCTCTTGGTGTACAGCATCAGAGCAGGGCTCCTTGTGTGCTGTCCCCCTGAAAGGGCCTATATTGTATTTACAAACTTTTTGGTCCCCTCAGTTTTTTTTCTCTGAGGGTACTTCAGACCTGCCAAGTCTCCCGCATTCAGCAGGAGACTCCCGCTTTGGCGGGCCATCTCCCGCCCTCCCGCCAAAGCGGTGAAGTCTCCCACTGAGATTTCATCGGCCGCCACCGCTGCCTCTCCCAAGGCAGCAGCGGCAGAAAAACAAAACAAAAAAAGCAAATGCACAGAGCCGCAGCACTGCCTTCAGGCATGCGCTGTCAGTTCTGCCGGTCCTCTGCCCCCGGAACTCAAAGTTTACGTCAGCAGGGGCAGAGGACCGGCAGAGCCGACAGTGCATGCCTGAAGGCTGCTGCGGCCCCGCGTTTGCTTGTTTTTTTCTGTCGTGGATATAGTTGCTGCACAGCATAGGCTGCATCGTGGTGGAGGGATTGGATGAAAAGTTTAAGCCATTCATTGGCCTCTATAAGTAAGTAAATTGTAACCTCTGAGCTGCTGCATCCACAGTTGTAATTTTTATATTGTTGGTAGCATTTTTTGTTATTTATCTCACTTAAATTTTAAAAAATTGCTGGCTTGTGCTGTATACAGATGTACTCAGAGGAAGTATAATAACGGAATAACTTTTCATAGGTAGAGTAGTAATTTGTTAGAAAGTGTAATCAGTGTATCATTTGGAGGACCTGGTTATAGGGACACCCTAGCACTGTTATATTGGTGAAGAAATTTTTTTTCTCAAGATAAACGGTCTCTATGAGACTCGGGTGTTCAACATTCAGAGTTTATATTTATTTACTTTATATAATTTATATCCCATAATTAAACATTAATTGGGTTGAAACATGGGAGCACTTAAAATGTTTTTTATTTCCTATGCCTACATCAAAAGAAATTCAAGATGACACAAGGTAGAGTAGGTGGGCCAAGATAGTGGGTGGAGCCAAGACAGAATGGGCGTGGCTGGGGCATGTACTAAAATCTCCCTCTCAAAAATCAAGACCCCTTGGCAGCTCTGGTACTTGCTTAAACACCTTGAAATTTTCCCTCACTTCCTTTGTGGAACTCTTTATATTGGCAGTATGGGTATTGTCTATTGGTACACCACCCTGAGTGTGCCTGATCCCCTCTGAAATTGTAAGCTCTGCAGGGTTCAGCCTCGTTACTACTTGAATGGGAGACTGCCTGGGAATACCAGGTGCTGTAAGTTTTCTTTTTTTTTCTGCACCTTTAGAAGGGAGTTTCTAGGCTTAGTGCCTTTGGCTCCACGATTCTGTGGGAAATGTTACATATTGTTATTTTCTGGGGCTTGTGCTCTGGTCTCCATGGTAACCATAAAACTTTAGTGCTGCCATGGGGGCATTATCTCTAGGTGCAGTAGTTTCAGCAAATAGTTTTTTTTTTTCATGGAAGATGGCTGGCTTTCAACCTGAAGGTCACAGGTTTAAGGCTGGTTTGTGCACCATATTAGAAGCTGTGGCCCTCGCCTCCTTTTCGTATGGGGCATATTTTACTTCATTCTCCCATATTGCTTGCCTTGACAAGTTCATTGCATAGCTGGGACAGCTTACACTATGTTACAATGCCAAAGGTTAGCAGTGGTTTTCGACAGCAGCTCTGCTATTCTAGTATTGCACTCTGACACTGGTCAAACTTGCATACTAGTTCCAGCTTCCACCGTATCTGTGGCACCTCTAGCTAGCTGTATGTTGCAGTGTCTCTAAGGCTTTTATTGCACTTTTCCATTTTTTCTTTGTATTG
The DNA here is from genome assembly GCF_901765095.1 of Microcaecilia unicolor. Lineage (NCBI taxonomy): Eukaryota > Metazoa > Chordata > Amphibia > Gymnophiona > Siphonopidae > Microcaecilia > Microcaecilia unicolor. The sequence goes on along the minus strand of NC_044041.1, from coordinate 144,928,851 downwards.
GACAGCTAGCTATACTGCAGAGCAATTTCAATTTAACATTCTTCCCTGCACTTCTCTTTTAGGAAGCGTTTCTGCTCTTTCCTCTTTGGCCCCCTCATTTGTGGTTTCTCTGATTGGCTGTTCTGTACTCTCATGTTCAGTTCCAGGCTTTGCCTTTCAGCATGGCTATGGCTCCATGCACCTTTTCCTAGGTTTGGGATTGTTGCGGCATTCTCTGCAAGGGCAGCATCAGAGTGCACCAGGGGCGTAGCTACGGGTGGGTTACCATATGGCTCCAGAAAAAGGAGGACGGATTGAGCCAGCCGGGTTTTACTTCCATTGCTTTCAATGGAAGTAATTGAGCCAGCCGGGTTTTACTTCCATTGCTTTCAATGGAAAGCAATGGAAGTAAAACCCGGCTGGCTCAATCCGTCCTCCTTTTTCTGGAGCCATATGGTAACCTGGGCCCAGGCCCACCCAATCTCAGCACAGGCCCACCCAGTCTCTCTGACCGGCCAATCGGTGCCTGTCTTTTTACGAGTCAGCAGCTCATTCTCAGCTTCTTCGTCCGGCTCTTTGGTTCATTATTTGCTTTCTCTCAGGGTGTTTTTTCTCTCTCTAAATCCTGCTGAGCTCCTTGCATGTCTCCTCCAAAGCTTTTCTCTCCTTTAATTATTCAGGTAAGGCCAAGGGCGCTTCTTCCTGTGCAGTATTTGGCTCTGCTTTTTTTTTTCTTCTCCTTTTGTCCGACCCCAACAGTTGTTCTTCTCTTGCAGTCACAGCTTCATATGTTTGTTTATTCCACATATACCACCTTTGTCCTTCTCACGCTTCCTGTCCTCCAATTGTATTTTGAATCGGGGCCATCAGGCAGCCGGGGCCCAGGAGGCCTGTTCTGGTATGTGGCTCTAATCTGCTGTCATCAAGGCTGCTCCTGTAGGCTGATAGCTCTAGCCTTCCCCACTCTCACATAAAGTCTGCTCCCTGCAGCTCAGTCACACAGAGCCTGCTCCTCCTCCACAGCCGGTGCACACACAGCCTGCCCATGCACACTGATCTTCCAGGGGGATTCCCCTGTACCAGGCAGAGTGTGAGCACTGAGCAGTGAACTCCTAGAACCTGGAATCCCATGTGCACATTCATTAGGACCTCATTGGGGGCAATAGATCTCTATAGGAAGCTTAAGACCAGGTAACAAAAATGTTTTAATTTGTGTAATACCAGGTTTAAACAAAAATGTTGTGTATTTAATGTTGGTGGGTTTCTGGGTGGGGGTCGGCTCTGTAGTGCCAAGGACGTTAAAAAAATGTTCATCTATAAAACCTTTTTTTTAAACTTGGGCACTGCAGAGACCACCCTGTAATACATGGGATTGAGGGTCAGCTGGGGATGGAATGTGGAATGTTTTGGCTGTAATTATGTGTTGATATTCTCTATTATGGGAAACAGGCTAGTTGTTTAAGGGATGCCAGCACGTATGGGAAAGGGCACCTTCAGCCTGTGCAGGTCTGGGGGAGTTATCCTCTGTTATGGGAAACAGGCTGGTTGTTTAAGGGATGCCAGCTTGTGCAAGTCTGGGAAAGGCACCTTCAGCCTATGCAGGTCTGGGGGAGTTATGAGCTAGCTCATCTTCACACGCACAGTTGTTTGTTTCACTCTATAAAAGAGGGGGGAGCACGGGACTTTCTTTAGAAGCTTGCCTGAACATAGGGACGCCTTGTTCAGTGAAGGGTATTTCCCTGCAATCTCTGAGGAGAGCCAGTGCTTCCCTGGTGGTCTTCCCAGATGCTGACTGAATTGCGGGTGCTGTAAGTATCTTGGTGTATGTGTTCACATATGTATCACCAATAAAAGTGATATACCGCATATTGTGTCTGGTGGTTTTTGTGTTGTCATAAGCACAGCGCCCCCTAGTGTTACAGTTTGGCGTAGTCGGCAGGATATCGCATTGTTGTTACGGTGATTACATTTGTGAATATATACTTGTTTTATTGTTTTGTGAATATGTTGAAGAAAGGGAAGAAGAGCAAATCTCATCAGGAGGCTGTGCAGGCACAGCTTCCGCAGCTGTTTGCAATTCCTGGATGGGATAAATACCCATATCAGGCATTGGCAACAGAATGGGTGACAGATACGGGGTTGAGTGAGAATTGGGAGGTATGTTTAGGAGAGGGAACGTGTGAGGATGTGTTGAAATGTTTACAAAATGCCCCTGTGGTTAAAGGGAAAGAGTTAAGAACGGTGGGTCGGAGAGGGTGGATTTTGTTGTCGGCATATCGCCTGATGCACCAGCAGAATCTGTTATTACAAGAGAAGCTGTTGGAATCACAGGCTGAGATTCTGACATTGAAAAGCGACTTGGTAATGTCACAGTGTCAGGGCAAATTGATGATGGATAAGTGTATGGGGTACCAGCAAATTGCTGAGCGGGCGGCGGTGCGAGTAGCGCAGTATAAGTATCGGAAAAGGAGAGGGCGTGTGAGTAAGGTAAAGGTTGCAAAGGTGATGGCTACTGCCACACAGAATCCTAACGGATGGGATCCTGAGACGTGGGATGGGGATATCTGGTCTTCCACACCCGAGAATGAGTCAGGGGGTGAGGAAAGTGCTGCTCCGGAAATGAAGCCGATAATTCGGCGACGAGCACAGTTGGGTGGGGCAGCACCAGTGTGCATGGATTTAGCAGAAGACTACACGCAACAAGAAATTCTCAATATCATGCAGCAATTCCAGCAGCGTCCAAATGAAACCCTTATTGCTTGGTGTGTAAGGCTGCATGATACTGGGGCAATGGGGATACGGATGGACAATGAGGACTGTTTGAAATTTATACCTTTATCTCGAGATGCTATAATTCAAAGTGCATTTCGGGAACATAGTTTAGCAATGCTTGATGGGAATGGGTCAGAGGCTACTACTCTGATTGAGTTAGTGGGAACAGGGTGTCGTAAAAAGTACCCTTTAGAATCAGATTGGCCTGGGGATGACAAGCCTTGGTATACTTTGAAAGATTGTATCCAGCGATTAAAGGAAGAGGCAATGAAAGTGTGTATTGTCACAGGACAGATGGATACACTTACCCAAGTGCCTATGTCAGCGGCAATTAGAAATAAAGTAATTAAAGGGTCTCCTCCAATGTATAAACAAGTTATTTTGACTCTGTTGATGAATGAAACAGATAACCCGTTGTAGGGCATTATGGATAAAATCGAGCAATTAGGAGATTTGGGGGATTGGAGTCTGAAGCTGACAGATAGGAAAAATAATGAGGGGCAGAGAATTGGGGAAGGGCCGAAGGGGCAAGGTTCAGAGGTAGAGCGAGTATCTCGTAGATATGTTTGCCGCTCTACTACAAGCGGGGGTGGCTCGGGAGAAAATAGATGGAATTCCCACTGGAGAGTTATGGCAGCAATATAAAAAATTAGGATTGGATAAGAGAGGGATGAAACCGGTTCGGAAAACCCGGACAGTGGGAAAAGAAAAACTTCCTTCAGCCCCACCTGTGGAGGGTCCGGACTATTCAGATTTGTATCATGAGGTCCGTACTCTCCTGCAGAGAATGACACTTCCATCTACTACTACTCTGCCCCCATCTAAAGCAGAAACCAATCCATTTAGAGAGGATTGACTAGTACGGGGATGCAATGTAAAAATTGATCCGCGTCCCTATATTGATGTTGTAATACAATGGAGTCCGGGAAATTTTCAACAAGTACGAGCTTTGATAGATACCGAAGCAGAAGCAACGATTATAGCTGGTAACCCCTCTAGGTTTAAAGGACCAAAGTGTAATATTGTAGGACTCGGGGGGAAGAGTATTCCTGCAGTGGAAACACAATTGGCTATGCAAATTGGGGATTTACAGCTCCAAAAGTATGCTGTAATGATTACGCCAGTGCCAGAATATATAATTGGTATGGATATTCTGAGAGGTTTAAAACTTACTATTGAACGGGGAAGTTGGCAATTTGGAACGTCTCCCGCAGTTCCCCGGCGTTGGAAGTATATTTCCACTTATAATGTTCACGCAGTATTACTGGGAAAAATTGTTGATGAGCCTCTCACCATACCAGCCGCCACTCAATTAGTTGCACAAAAGCAATATCGGATTCCTGGTGGTATTGCAGAAATTACAAGAGGTAGGGGTCATTGTCCCAGTTACTACCAAATGGAATAATCCAGTATGGCCAGTGAAGAAATCTGATGGATCCTGGCGGATGACAGTAGATTACCGTCAATTGAATAAGGTTACACCCCCCGTTGCATGCTGCAGTCCCCGACATTGTGACTTTAATTGAGAACATACAAAATAGAAAAGGAAAATGGTATGCAGTGATAGATTTAGCAAATGCCTTCTTTACAATAGCCTTAAAAGAGGAATTTTGGGAGCAATTTGCATTTACGTGGCAGGGAAGGCAGTACACTTTTACACGGTTGCCACAGGGATGGTTGCATAGTCCTACAATTTGTCATAGGGTGGTAGCGCAACATCTAGATGCACTATCGTTGCCACCAGGTCTAGAGTTAACCCACTATATTGATGACATACTAATCCAAGGGGATACAGAGGAGTTAGTGGCCTCTGGGCTAGAACAACTAGTACAACACATGAAGAATAAGGGTTGGGAAATTAACCCAGCAAAAATCCAGGGACCCGCCCAGACAGTGAAGTTTCTGGGAATTAATTGGAATAAGGGACACCAGGAAATTACTGAGAAAGCACTAAACAAAATAGCAAACAGCAAACACAGAAATTTATTGGGTTGTTTGGATTTTGGCGTAAACATATCCCACACTTGGGGCAGGTGTTACAGCCATTATACAGAGTAACACGAAAGAAATGTGTATTTCAGTGGGGTGCTACAGAGCAACAGGCTTTTGACCAAGCCAAGTTAGTAGTACAACAAAGTGTCAGTCTGTGGCCAATACGTGCCAATGATCCAATTGAATTACAAGTATCAGTGCATGCAGAGTATGCCAATTGGAGCATGTGGCAGAAACAAGATGGGAAACGTTGTCCGTTAGGATTTTGGACACGTAGATTACCCGATGCAGCTCAACGATATATACCCTTTGAGAAACAATTGTTGGCTTGTTATTGGGCTCTTGTGGAAAGTGAACAACTAACTTTGGGGCATGAAGTAATTTTGAGACCAGAAATTCCAATTTTAACTTGGATTAATAGTGAACCACATACCCATAAAATTGGCCATGCACAGGAGGCATCTATTATAAAGTGGAAGTGGTACATCCAAAATAGGCAGACTAAAAGTGGTCCCAATGGGGTCTCGCAATTACATGAACAAATTGCTCAGATTCCCGTAGGTGAGGGGGAGGAAGTATTAGTGTCTGGGGGTGGTAGTGGTAGTGCCACCCATCGTGTTGCTAAATGGGGAGTACCTTACGACCAATTAACTATTGACCAACGTCAGTATGCCTGGTTTACTGATGCTACAGCCAAGTATACTGATGGTAAGCGGGCATGGAAAAGTGTGGCCTACAATCCTCATACACAACAGATATTGCAGAGCATGGGAGTAGTCAATATGCTGAATTATATGCAGTCTATCTGGTACTTAAACAAAATGCGCCAGAGGCATACATATATACTGATTCATGGGCTGTGGCAAATGGATTAACAACCTGGTTACCTACATGGAAACAGAATGATTGGTATATTCATACTAAACTGGTTTGGGGATCACAGTTATGGCAAGAAATTAGTGAATTTCTGCAATCTACTTCTGTCTATGTCTATCATGTTGATGCACATGTTTCCCCTATAACCTCTGATCATATTTTTAATCAGACAGCAGATTCCTTAGCTACTATTCACACGAATGTCATCACTGGAACAGATGATTCTACTATTCATCGGGGTGAAGAAGAGACCGGTATTGCAAGCTGGGCACATCAAAAATGTGGACATCTCGGAGAGCAAGCCACCTATCACTGGGCGCGGCAGCGTGGGTTAGCATTGTCTCTTTCTACCATTAAAAATGTTATTGCTTACTGTCCTGTTTGTCAACATTTGACTAAACGCCCTATACCACACCCAGTCAAAGGTACACTTGCTCGAGGTAAGTTACCTGGCCAAATTTGGCAACTAGATTTTATTGGCCCTTTACCAATTTCGCAGGGATGTCAATATGTCTGTGTTGCCGTGGATACTTATTCCGGATTTTTGCTAGTCCACCCTTGTCGTAGAGCTACAGCTCAGCAGACTATTGTTCTTTTGGAATCCATATGTAGACATTATGGCGTTCCACTGCAAATTCAAAGTGATAATGGCTCTCATTTCAAAAATCATCCTGTTACTGCCTTTTGCGCCCAATTTAACATTGAATGGGTTTTCCATATTCCCTATTATCCACAAGCTGCTGGTCATGTGGAACGTATGAAAGGTCTGTTGAAAACACAGATCCAGAAATTAACTCCTACTCACACTCTTGCGCAATGGCGCAAATATTTGTACCCAGCAGTTACTATCCTCAATAATCATCCAATAGGGGAGAGTGAAACACCATTGATGCGTATGTTGACTCCCCATCTTCAAGTCTTGCCCAGTACACATGTCACCCTGGGAGTTAAGCTCTTACATCCGAAAGCTGTTATACCGCTCCGTCATACGGTTGACGCTGCTGGTTTTGATCTTGTAGCCCTCTTTGACACTCTTTGTGCGTCCCGAGTGGTGACAAAATTTCCAGCCGGGTTTGCTTTATCTCTCCCAGCTGGCCATTATGCTTAGATTGCGGCCCGTTCCAGTTGGGCTCTTCGTGGCTTACTTCCTGTGGGAGGTGTCATTGACAGAGATTATCAGGGGGAGGTCATAGTCCTTCTGATGAATTACACTGAGGAGGATGTAATGGTGCAGGCTGGGGATAGGATAGCACAATTGTTGATAATTCCTGTCAATTCCTCCTCTTTTACTCAAATTTCTGATCTTGTGGGAGTCACTGAGCGAGGTACACAGGGGTTTGGGTCTGCTGGGAGGGGTTTGGGTGGTCGGGTATGGCATCAGGACCCTGCACACCCAGGTCCTCCTCAACCTGCTGAAATTATAGCCCGAGGGGAGGACAATACTGTTACAGTAGTTCAGCCAGGACAACAGAGTTGGACGAATGTTCCTGCTGATCATTGTTATTTAAGGGAATAGGATTTATATGTGTTTCTCCATTTCTTTTTGTTTCAGGGCATACTGTTTCTCTGTTTGGGTTGCCCGTACTCCCAGCGAGTGGGTGCTGGGAGTGACCTCGCGTGTCCACTATTGGTGGAGCAACAAAAATAACTCGACCTTACAGCAAGATAATTATACATGTCATACTGCATGTCCGGTATTGAACGTAACTGCTTCCCAAGCTGTGTTTAACATTCTTCCCTGCACTTCTCTTTTAGGAAGCGTTTCTGCTCTTTCCTCTTTGGCCCCCTCATTTGTGGTTTCTCTGATTGGCTGTTCTGTACTCTCATGTTCAGTTCCAGGCTTTGCCTTTCAGCATGGCTATGGCTCCATGCACCTTTTCCTAGGTTTGGGATTGTTGCGGCATTCTCTGCAAGGGCAGCATCAGAGTGCACCAGGGGCGTAGCTACGGGTGGGTTACCATATGGCTCCAGAAAAAGGAGGACGGATTGAGCCAGCCGGGTTTTACTTCCATTGCTTTCAATGGAAGTAATTGAGCCAGCCGGGTTTTACTTCCATTGCTTTCAATGGAAAGCAATGGAAGTAAAACCCGGCTGGCTCAATCCGTCCTCCTTTTTCTGGAGCCATATGGTAACCTGGGCCCAGGCCCACCCAATCTCAGCACAGGCCCACCCAGTCTCTCTGACCGGCCAATCGGTGCCTGTCTTTTTACGAGTCAGCAGCTCATTCTCAGCTTCTTCGTCCGGCTCTTTGGTTCATTATTTGCTTTCTCTCAGGGTGTTTTTTCTCTCTCTAAATCCTGCTGAGCTCCTTGCATGTCTCCTCCAAAGCTTTTCTCTCCTTTAATTATTCAGGTAAGGCCAAGGGCGCTTCTTCCTGTGCAGTATTTGGCTCTGCTTTTTTTTTTCTTCTCCTTTTGTCCGACCCCAACAGTTGTTCTTCTCTTGCAGTCACAGCTTCATATGTTTGTTTATTCCACATATACCACCTTTGTCCTTCTCACGCTTCCTGTCCTCCAATTGTATTTTGAATCGGGGCCATCAGGCAGCCGGGGCCCAGGAGGCCTGTTCTGGTATGTGGCTCTAATCTGCTGTCATCAAGGCTGCTCCTGTAGGCTGATAGCTCTAGCCTTCCCCACTCTCACATAAAGTCTGCTCCCTGCAGCTCAGTCACACAGAGCCTGCTCCTCCTCCACAGCCGGTGCACACACAGCCTGCCCATGCACACTGATCTTCCAGGGGGATTCCCCTGTACCAGGCAGAGTGTGAGCACTGAGCAGTGAACTCCTAGAACCTGGAATCCCATGTGCACATTCATTAGGACCTCATTGGGGGCAATAGATCTCTATAGGAAGCTTAAGACCAGGTAACAAAAATGTTTTAATTTGTGTAATACCAGGTTTAAACAAAAATGTTGTGTATTTAATGTTGGTGGGTTTCTGGGTGGGGGTCGGCTCTGTAGTGCCAAGGACGTTAAAAAAATGTTCATCTATAAAACCTTTTTTTTAAACTTGGGCACTGCAGAGACCACCCTGTAATACATGGGATTGAGGGTCAGCTGGGGATGGAATGTGGAATGTTTTGGCTGTAATTATGTGTTGATATTCTCTATTATGGGAAACAGGCTAGTTGTTTAAGGGATGCCAGCACGTATGGGAAAGGGCACCTTCAGCCTGTGCAGGTCTGGGGGAGTTATCCTCTGTTATGGGAAACAGGCTGGTTGTTTAAGGGATGCCAGCTTGTGCAAGTCTGGGAAAGGCACCTTCAGCCTATGCAGGTCTGGGGGAGTTATGAGCTAGCTCATCTTCACACGCACAGTTGTTTGTTTCACTCTATAAAAGAGGGGGGAGCACGGGACTTTCTTTAGAAGCTTGCCTGAACATAGGGACGCCTTGTTCAGTGAAGGGTATTTCCCTGCAATCTCTGAGGAGAGCCAGTGCTTCCCTGGTGGTTTTCCCAGATGCTGACTGAATTGCGGGTGCTATAAGTATCTTGGTGTATGTGTTCACATATGTATCACCAATAAAAGCGATATACCGCATATTATGTCTGGTGGCTTTTGTGTTGTCATAAGCACAGCGCCCCCTAGTGTTACACACCCCCTACCGAGAAACCCATCAACATTAAATATAAATGTTGGTGGGTTTTATATTTAATGCTGGTGTGCATCAGGATGGGGAGGGGGGAGATTGGGAAGGGTAGGGGAGATGGCTACAGGGATGATGGGGGGGGGGGGGAGGTAGGGCTGATGCCAGGCTACAGAGAGGGATGGGGGGTAGGGAAGGGCAGGGCTGATGCTGAGCTACAGGCCAATTTCAAGTTTTTGGTCCTCTAGTCTCAATTGATGAGGGTTAATCTGTGTTCTGTATGTGACCCAGGTGAGAGATTCTGCTGGCGTATGGTTTGTATGGGATCTGTATCAGTCTGACTTGTCTGTTTTTTTCCAATGGAACACATATTGCTGTTGTGTATGTTCACTGCTGCCTTTCTAAAGGTGCTGTTGTTGGCATTTGTGTGTTCAGAACTGGTGGTGTTAAGGTTTGCAACATAGACACCATTGTGGATCGCAAGGGAAAGGGCTGCCCATGTGAGTAGCACTCTTAGAAACAACCTTCCCCCAAGGTAAAATAATGCCTTACCTACTGATAATTTTCTTTCCAGCAGATGAATCCTGGAACTGGTGAGTTGTGTCCATCTACCAGTAGGTGGAAATAGAGATTACAAAGCTGACGGCAGTGATACCAAACGTTCAGCTCCTTCTTCAGTATATGTCTCATCACTAAGCAGAATCAGGCAAGAAACCAGGAAGCCTTCCTCACAAACCAAATGCAACAGAAACTCGTCAGTCCGACTTAGAGAAACCATGACCGAGATAGACTCCTCTTCAGTGGCTTCTGTTCTCTCTCTGTCTATTTTTTTTTTTTGAAACTTAAGACCAGGACAAGAACATACAGGCAAAAACAAACGCGACTGACAGAGGGAGGGATCCTGGATTCATCTGCTGCTACTAAGTGAAAGAAAATTATCAGCAGGTAAGGCATAATTTTACCTTCCTTAGCGTATGCAGCAGATGAATCCAGGAACTGGTGGGATGTACCAAAGCAATCCCTAATTAGGATGGGAAGTTGCCACTCTCCAAGACAGAACAGCAGCTGCAAGGCAGCATCCGAATAGCGAAAGCACACCCATTCCACCCAAGAGGTAGATAGCAACCTCGTGGACCGAGCCTGCAACACCACCAGCAGGATGTGACCTTCCAAAAAATCCATGGAAAAAAAGTATCTGCAATCCAACGAGAAATAGCCGGATCAGAGGCCGCTGTCCCATGGCAAGAACCAGCGAGAAGGATAAAGAGAAGATCAGAACGCTGAAAGACATGCAACATCTGTGAATGCCGGAGGATAATCCTCCGAACATCCAGAAGACAAAGCTCCATGTACTCCGCATGAAAATCCCCCTCCTGAAAGGAGGGAAGAAAGAGAGACTGATAAAGAAGAAAGGCCAAACCACAGCCAGTAAGAAGAGGAGGAACCGTATGCAAGGTCACTCCAGACTCAGCAAATTGCAGAAAAGCAGCTCGGCATGGCAGCATGAAGAATTGGCAACCAAGAACACCGCTTGTGAGTAAGCTCCTAAGCGAAGCCTTCTGCAAAGGATCAAAAGGAGTCCGAAGCAAAGCTCAGTAGACAAACAGCCCTAAGCTAGGCTCGGAGAACAAGAATGAGGTTTCAGGGCGAACAAGGTCGCAGCAGTGGAGGAGCAAAGCACTCTGCAAGAAATGCACCACATCCGTGTGCGAAGCCAGAAAAGAGCTCAACACTCTCTTCCAGAAGGAGGCTACCGCCATCTGCACCCACAGCGAATTAGAGGCCAGGCCCTTCTGCAGCCCGTCCTGCAGAAAGAAATCAATCGCTGAGGAACAGACGCCCACAATGGAGACCAAGTGTGGGCTGCAACCATGCCTCAAAAAATCCTTTACACCAGAGAATATGCGGTTGAAGTGGACCGCATAAGAGCTTGCAATAGAGCAGTAATCACTGTGTCCAAAGAACTCTGTTTCTCAGAGACAACCTCTCAAATACCCAGGCCATAAGACCAAAGCAAGAGGGATCCTCCACTCTGTAACAGACCCTGAAAGAAGAGCCCGGAGTGGAGCGGAATTCGAAATGGAGGCGCCACCAGGAGCTGCACCAGATCCACATACCAAGGGCGCCATGGCCAATCTGTATCTACTAGAATGACTCAACCCCGGTGGAGAGTGATCCAAAAAAACTCTGCCGCAGAGAGGCCACGGAGGAAACATTATCAATGCATGTCCTCCAGCTAAAGAAGCAGCTGAACAACCAGCCCTGCCAAATCGCCCTCTCTCCGAAGACAAAAGAAAGAAGGCACCTCTGCATCCAGCCAGGACACCATCAGATCTACCTCCAGATCTCTCTACCTCTCTTCATTGGCTCCTGATCCGCTACCGTATACAGTTCAAGCTTCTCCTATTAACCTTCAAATGCACTCAATCTGCAGCCCCCCATTACCTCTCTACCCTCCTCTCCCCGTATGTTCCCACCCGTAACCTCCGCTCTCAGGACAAATCACTCCTACCTGTACCCTTCTCCACCACCGCTAACTCCAGACTCCGCCCCTTCTGCCTTGCATCACCATATGCCTGGAACAGACTTCCCGAGCCCATACACCATGCGCCCTCCCTGCCCATTTTCAAGTCCTTACTCAAAGCCCATCTCGTCTCCCTTGCTTTTGGCGCATAACCACCTTCCCCATTCATGATACCTACACTGACTACATAGTTTGTAACCTTTAGATTGTAAGCTATTTTGAGCAGGGACGGTCCTTCCCCATGTTAAACTTGTACAGCGCTGCGTAACCCTGGCAGCGCTATAGAAATGCTAAGTAGTAGTAGTAGTAAAGCTCAAATCCAGATCCTCTAGGGTAGCATTTTCTGAAATGCTACCTGTTCCACGCGCAGGGCCCAAGAGACAGGCAGAGCTCCGGAGTCGCAATGCATGGATGAGACGATGGTGCAGGGAGGAGGGTTTTAGATTTGTTAGGAACTGGGCAACATTCTGGAGAAGGGGGAGCCTATTCCGAAAGGATGGGCTCCACCTTAACCAGGGTGGAACCAGGCTGCTGGCATCGGCATTTAAAAAGGAGATAGAGCAGCTTTTAAACTAGAAATGGGGGGAAGGCCGACAGTCGCTCAAAAACGCATGGTTCGGGATAAAGTATCTTTCAAAGATATCACCAAAACAGGGAAGATAGGGTATCCTGATAGTGAAGTTGCAAAAGAGACCGTAGAACATCAGGTGTCCTTAAACAAAAATAAAAATCAGACAAAAGATTGCAAATTAATACTGTCAAGTACTGAGCATGATGTAAACAGGAACAACAAACATAGTTTGAAATGTCTATATGCGAATGCTAGGAGCCTAAGAAATAAGATGGGAGAGTTAGAATATATTGCACTAAATGAAAAATTAGATATAATAGGCATCTCTGAGACCTGGTGGAAGGAGAATAACCAGTGGGACACTGTCATACCGGGATACAAATTATATCGTAGTGATAGGGTGGATCAAATTGGTGGAGGGATAGCATTGTATATTAACGAGCGCCTTGAATCAAATAGATTGAAAATTCTGCAGGAAACAAAACATGTCTTGGAATCACTGTGGATTGAAATTCCATGTGTAAAGGGGAAAAGGATAGTGATAGGAGTGTACTACCGTCCGCCTGGCCAGGATGAACAGATGGATGCAGAAATGTTAAAGGAAATTAGGGACGCAAACAAACTGGGCAACACAATAATAATGGGTGATTTCAATGACCCCGATATTGACTGGGTAAAAGTAATATCGGGGACACGTTAGGGAGGTAAAATTCCTTGATGAAATCAAGGACAGCTTTATGGAGCAGCTGGTACAGGAGCCGACGAGAGAAGGAAAAATTCTAGACCTAGTCCTTAGTGGAGCACATGATCTGGTACGGGAGGTAATGGTGCTGGGGCAGCTTGATAACAGTGATCATAATATGATCGGATTTGATATTAGCTTTGAAGTAAGTATACATAGGAAATCAAATATGTTAGCGTTTAACTTTAAAAAAGGAGACTATGATAAAATGAGAAGAACAGTGAAAAGAAAACTTAGAGGAGTGACTGCGAGGGTCAAAAATTTACATCAGGTGTGGATGCTGTTCAAAAACACCATCCTGGAAGCCCAGGCCAAATATATTCCGCATATTAAAAAAGGAGGACGCCCCTCCGAAGGGACACCACCTTGTAAGTGGTGGAGGGGCTTCCGTGTTTCAATGACTCAGAGGGCTATGCTGTAGGGTTACCCATATCAGACAGGCCTCTGAGGAGAAACCAGACAAAGAGTGTCCCAACTTGGAGGATCCAAGATGGCGTTGAGGGAGGACGTACGCTAGTTGAGTTCCCGTTTTACACCAGAATGCCTGAAGAAGAGGGCGCGCTCCCCAGAGAATGGGGAAGAGAAAAGGCAAAGCCGTGGTGCTGTCCTCCTCGAACACGGCTGGGGTTCCCACCACTTCTCAGTCTATGTTGGAGAGATTCGGGGTCATAACGTCGGGGATATCGGTTCTTGCTTTGGGGAACAGCAAGGCTTTATTGCCGAATCTCAGTGGAGGGAGTGACTTTGAGTCCCCCTGTTGGCATGACCCCTCCAAGACCCGGAAATAGTAATGCTTCGCTATGGAGGTCAATAATGGAAACGCCCGAAGTGGGTTAGGATTTTCATGTGACCCGAGGAGGTCCTGGCGCAGCATCAACTCAGATAATAAACCAACTGGGGGATTGGAGAGTGAGCTCTTCCCCCCGAAGATATCTGGAGCGGTTTCTGTGGAGAAATTGGACTTGGTGAAGCCAATAATGTCATAATGGATGTACTATAGGAACTGCAGCAGAATGTGAATAACTTTTTTCTTCAGATGTTTAAAATTTTTCACTATGAGGCTCATTTTCAAAGCACTTAGCCTCCCAAAGTTCCATAGAAACCTATGGAACTTAGCCACCCAAAGTGCTTTGAAAATATGCCTCTATGTGAGTTAAAGAATTTATATTAATACTTATCTAACAAAGTGGAAGTCCAAGATATAAAAATAGAGACTTTGACTACGGAAATGGTTTCTCTATGAAAATCAGATAATTTGGTAATGAAAAATAGTTATCTATCTTGTAAAAATTGGAATTTCTGGAGAACCAATTAAGGGAAAATAACTTGAGAATGATAAATTTACCTATAATATCCTATGTATTAGCTACTGAATTCTTGAAGAAATATTTCTCTGATACTTTGCTAATACCTTCTGATAGCCACCTTTTGGTGACTAAAATTATATTTCCTTTAAAATCTTCTTTATCAGAGAAAAGAGATGTAAGTTTAACTGACATTTTAGAAAATTCAGAAGTTATAGATTTATTATTAGTGACTTTCGTCTTTGATTTAGATAGGAACAATGTTTTGAAATTGTATTTCCGATACATGGTTGATAGTTTTTTGGGTTCAAAGATGCTATATTTCCTGACACATCAAGGGAATCGCAGACTGGGAGGTGTGAGGTCTTGGCTTTTAAGCCAGGAATCATTGCCCTAGGTGGGATCTTCCTAGCGCGATTCCCTTGTAAGTGTTTTATTTCCTTATTACTTATTTGTTTGAACCTAAGAAATTATAAGAGTTTGTGGAAACAGATGAAGAATCCTCTGCAGCAACTTCTTTCAGTTACCACTGTACCGGCTGCAATAACCGATTAACCTTCCTCCCTCAGAAATTGTGAAGTGTAAGATTAACCATTTTGAGTTTTTCTTATTTTCTTTGATTGTTTTCCTGATCTTGGATCTTCCAATTGTGGACAATTATGTAAATATATATTGTTGAGAGAAAATGTTTTCCTTTTTATATTAATTTCTGTATTTCCTTACGTTTATGTGATAAATGTGAATGTAATTAAGTAAAATGATAAATAAATAAATAAATAAATAAATAAAAAAAAGGAGGACGGAAGACCAAAGGACAGCCGGCATGGTTAAAAAGTGAGGTGAAGGAAGCTATTAGAGTTAAAAGAAAATCCTTCAGAAAATGGAAGAAGGAACCGACTGAAAACAATAAGAAACGGCATAAGGAACGTCAAGTCAAATGCAAAAGCGCTGATAAGGAAGGCTAAGAGGGACTTTGAAAAAAAGATTGTGTTGGAGGCAAAAATACAAAGGTGTAATGGGGCAGTTCTATAAACTGAAGAGTAGCAAATCTCCTGGACCGGATGGTATTCATCCCAGAGTACTGATAGAACTGAAAAATGAGCTTCAAGAGCTATTGTTAAAAATATGTAATTTATCCTTAAAATCGAGTGTGGTACCGGAAGACTGGTGGGTGGCCAATGTAACGCCAATTTTTAAAAAAAGGTTCCAGGGGAGATCCGGGAAATTATAGACCGGTGACTCTGACGTCAGTGCCGGGCAAAATGGTAGAGACTATTAAGAATAAAATTACAGAGCATATTCAAAAGCATGGATTAATGAGACAAAGTCAACATGGATTTAGTGAAGGGAAATCTTGCCTCACCAATCTACTATATTTCTTTGAAGGGGTGAACAAACATGTGGATAAAGGTGAGCCGGTTGATATTGTGTATCTGGATTTTCAGAAGGCGTATGACAAAGTACCTCATGAAAGACTCCAGAGGAAATTGGAGAGTCATGGGATAGGAGGTAGTGTTCTATTGTGGATTAAAAACTGGTTAAAAAGAAATGCACCACCTGGACTCTGGATCCAAGATGGCGATTTTGTAACTGACGCCAACAGACGCGTTTTGAGACGGGCTCCAGCGGACTCTGAAAGAGCGTTCTTACCTGCCGAAAGATGGGTAAGAGGCGAGGAAAAGTCAGGGAGATTCCCTCTCTCCCTGGCGGGAAACCTCCGCTCCACCAGCCGACGCTCGAGCAGTTTGGAATCGCGTCTGGCTCGGGGATGTTTTCAACTCCCGTTGCTGGAGTCAGCTGAGGACAGTGCCGACGGGGCTTCTTTGAGCCCTGTTTTTCGTGCAGCGCCCCCCCCAACCAGGAAGTGAGAGTCTTCAGGAGAGTCCTGGCACTTCGGCTCTTGGAGGTATCGGGAGCGTACAGGGAGGGCTGCAGCCGGTTCAACAGCTGAACGCTTGAATTTACCAGAGAAAAGTACAGCTCCTGTTGTGGCTTCCTCAGCTGTGAGTATCCTGGAACAAGCGATTAAAGCACCCATCCCGGTTTTTGAAAGGAATTTTGGAAAACCTGCTGTAGTGAATTTAGAGTCACTTTGGGATCTGAACTCCATGACTCTCTCAACTTTGCAATCAGTGATTTAAAAAAATTCTGAAACTATTAAGGTTTTGGCTGAGACTGCACTAAAACAATTGCAAATTAATGATGTTCATGCTGCTGAAGTAAAAAATCTTTCTGTTAAGCTTGAGAAAGTGGAACTGGTGGAACAATCGTTGATTAAAGAAAGAAACTTTGCTTCTAGAAGCATGGAATATTTGGAAAATCAGTCCAAGAGACTTAACCTGCGTATTATAAATTTTCCAAAATCACCTTTAATTTCTCCTGTACAAATGGTTAAGAAATATTTGGTGGAGATTTTGGGGATGCCCGACACATCATTGCCACCTATTACAAGAGCATATTATCTTCAATTTACAGGTAAATCACCAGAAAATTTGAACCCTCAAGATTCAATGAACTTGACGGCATTCCTGGAATCATCATTAGAAGTGGTTACTCAGAGAACCACGTTGTTGGTAACATTGGAGTTAGATAGAGATGCAGTACTCAGGTTGTCTTTGAGACACTTGAATTCTTTATTTCTGGGTTCAAAGGGCTTTCCCAGACTTGTCTAGGGAAACCCAAAAAAGACGTAAATCATTTCTTGTATTGCGTCCAAGAGTTTTAGCCCTTGGAGCAAATTTTTTGTTGAAATTTCCTTGTGTTTGTAGGATATTACTGCAAGCAAAACATTATCAGTTTTTTGAACCCAAACAATTGGAGGACTTTCTAAAAATTAGAGAGGGTATAAATGTGAAAGTTTAGACCTGAATGTAACACTGTATAGCAACTTGGAGTAAACCGCCAGAGCTTGGCGCAGTCTTTGGTTTATTAGGTATGAGGATAAATCTAGCTATTGGGGTTAGAATTATATATATATATATATATATATATATATATATATATTTTTTTTTTTTTTTTTTCTTATTTCTTGGATCAGATTACTTTGATTTTGTGGTCGATATTTCTGAATTTATTTTCATATATTTCTTTTTTTTTTCCCCATTTAATTCATGATGAAGATTTGCATATATGGTGTATTACTATTCAAGATTGAATATTATGTATTATAAAATCCTATAAATAAAAAAAAAACAAAAAAAAAAACAACTGGTTAAAAGATAGAAAACAGAGAGTAGGGTTAAATGGTCATTATTCTCAATGGAGAAGGGTAGTTAGTGGGGTTCTCCAGGGGTCTGTGCTGGGACCGCTGCTTTTTAACATATTTATAAATGACCTAGAGATGGGAGTAACTAGTGAGGTAATTAAATTTGCTGATGACACAAAGTTATTCAAAGTCGTTAAATCGCACGAGGACTGTGAAAACTTACAAGAGGACCTTACGAGACTGGGAGACTGGGCGTATAACTGGCTGATGAAGATTAACGTGAGGAAGTGCAAAGTGTTGCATGTGGGAAAGAGGAACCCAAATTATAGCTACGTCATGCAAGGTTCCATGTTAGGAGTCACGGACCAAGATAGGGATTTAGTTGTCGTCGTTGATGATACGTTGAAATCTTCTGCGCAGTGTGCTGCTGTAGCTAAGAAAGCAAATAGAATGTTAGGTATTATTAGGAAAGGAATGGAAAACAAAAATGAGGATCGCTCCATGGTTCGACCACACCTCGAATATTGTGTTCAATTCTGGTCGCCGTATCTCAAAAAAGATATAGTGGAATTAGAAAAGGTGCAGAGAAGGGTGACGAAAATGATAAAGGGGATGGGACGACTTCCATATGAGGAAAGGCTAAAGCGGCTAGGGCTCTTCAACTTGGAGAAAAGGCGGCTGAGGGGAGATATGATAGAGGTCTATAAAATAATGAGTGGAGTTGAACGGGTAGATGTGAAGCGTCTGTTCACGCTTTCCAAAAATACTAGGTCTAGGGGGCATGCGATGAAGCTACAATGTAGTAAATTTAAAACGAATTGGAGAAAATGTTTCTTCACTCAACGTGTAATTAAACTCTGAAATTTGTTGCCAGAGAATGTGGTAAAGGCGGTTAGCTTAGCGGAGTTTAAAAAAGGTTTGGACGGCTTCCTAATGGAAAAGTCCATAGACCGTTATTAAATGGACTTGGGGAAAATCCACTATTTCTGGGATAAGCAGTATAAAATATTTTGTACTTTTTTGGGACCTTGCCAGGTATTTGTGATCTGGATTGGCCACTGATGGAAACAGGATGCTGGGCTTGATGGGCCTTTGGTCTTTCCCAGTATGGCAATACTTATGTACTCCTACACAGCAGAGAATCACTTTTACCTGGAGGAGTAGCTTAGTGGTTAGTGTAGCGGACTTTGATCCTGGGGAACTGGGTTCGATTCCCACTGCAGCTCCTTGTGACTGTGGGCAAGTCACTTAACCCTCCATTGCCCCAGGCTATAAAATAAGTACCTGTATATATGTAAACCGCTTTGAATGTAGTTGCAAAATACCACAGAAAGGCGGTATATGCAGTCCCATTTCCCTTTCTGTGATTATAATCAAAGTGGCTTACATATTATATACAAGTACTTATTTTGTACTTGGGGTAATGGAGGGTTAAGTGATTTGCAGGAGCTGCGGTGGGAATCAAACTCAGTTCCCCTGGTTCTCAGGCCACTGCCCTAACCATTAAGCTACTCCTCCACTGACTCTTTATCTGTCCAGTGGCTGCACAATCTAGGCCTCTGTGCCTCTTTCCTGAACTGGTTTACTTCTTACCTAAGTTATTGCTCCGTTCAGGTTTCTTCTAGACAATCCCACTCTATTTGTTGCTTCATTTCATGGAGAGCCCTTCAAGACTCCTTATTTGCCTCTACTCTCTAACTTCTCCTTGCCCTTTCCCCCTGTTTATTCAGTCTATCAGCAGTAGCCCTTACATTTACTCCGATGACATTCAGATTTTATGTAGATCCTTCTGTATCTGATATTTTCCCCCATCTGTTCTGTCTTCAGTCTGCAGGAAACTGGTTGAGAAACCACATCTTTCTTATACTCTCAAGTGTATTTGCTTTCCAGGTCCATGCTCTTTTCTTCTTTTATGTCCTTCAATTGTAGGTACATCACTTCCCTTCCATGACTCTATCTGTACCACTGAGGGCGATCTTAGATTCCAAACTATCTTAAACCTCAAATAGATGCTGCTGTGAAATTTTATGCTTAACGTAGGATCTACTCGGTTAGATCTTGCTTTTTCTTTAATCAGTTTAAGCTTCTCACTCTAGTCATCTCCAAACTTGGC